>NC_046163.1:44749838-45049838 GCF_011064425.1 Rattus rattus | reverse complement strand
CTAACCCTCCGTTACAGCTTGGAATGATGGGTGATGGTGAGTCGCACACTGTGTCCAGTTCCTTCTCCTGCTGTTCAGCCGCTTCTTCTTTGCAGTCTGATTCTTATCCGGAAGACTGATGGTTTTATTACACTTGTCAGGAATCTTTTATTTGTCCTCATCATTGATCTTGCTTGGAAGATTCTCATCTTCAACTTTTGCTGTCATATTGAAAGCATAGAATTCCAGTGAGTTCTTTGGTAATAATGTATCTCTCTTTCTTCAAGCTTGTACTCCCACGTTTCCTGGACCATTCATGCATTATCTCTCTTACTCAATAGGCCCTGGTGATTGTTGATGGTGATCCTGTTCTCCTTTGCGCTCTTGTCTACATTAGAAACATTGAGGGTGCCGGTGGCATCAATGTCAAAAGTGACTTCAGTCTAAGAAATATCAGGGGGTACAGAAGGTAGGCCTATGAGTTCAAATTTTTCCATGTACGTTGTTGTTGGTCATGGTTCTTTTACACTTCATATGCCATAATGAGCATACCTGCAGGTTGTAAGTAAGAGCAGGTAGTAAATGAAGATCTGTGTCTAGTTGGTAGAAATGATAATATTATGCTTGATGTGGACAGTCATGACTCCACCAGCAGTTTCAGTACCGAGGAGAAGAGGAGTGACATCCAAGAAGAGCAAATCCTGAGCGTTGTCTCGAGATGGAGTTGTCTCAGACAGCTCCTGGACAGCTGCACTGTAAACAACAGCTTCATCAGGGCTAGTGCCCAGATTCAGGTCTTTTCCATTGAAGAAGTCTCATAGAACCTTCTGAATCCTGGGGTTCTGCTAGAACCAACCACCCAGACTGTATCATGGATCTGTGACTTGTCTAGTTTGGCGTTTCAAAGGGGCTTTTCTACAGAGTCCAGAGGGCCACAGTCCAGAGGGCCACAGAAATAGGTCAGCATTCAATTTGAGCAAATTCTTCAAATTGAGCAAAGGTAATGGTAAGGGTAATAGAGTTAATGAAGTCAGTTCCTCAAAGAGAGAATCAGTCTCATTCCCAGCTTAGGTCCTGGAGAAGAGGGTACATGCCTGTTTGCCAGCAGTACATAGACTTCTCTTGTTTTCACTGATGTTCTTGTGTTGCATTTATTTTTCTATTTGAGACAGAGTCACACTCTCTAGACAAGGCTGGCCTTGAATTCACTATGTATGTAACTAAGGAAGGCCTTGAACTCTTGCCTTCTGAGTGGCAGGATTATACCTATGTCCATCATACCTGGCTTGGGTGATGCTGCGGCTCAAACTCAGGCCTTCCTGCATGTTAGGCAAGCACTCCACCAACTGAGCCACACCTTAGCCCGTGTTTGCATTTAAATAGGCAATAAAATGGTTGACCGTCTAGTTGTCTGTGTTCTCTACCCGTGTGGGTGCTTCTAGCTGTAAATTAGACCTCAAAAAGTGAGGACTGACACATCAAAAATAATCACCTCCTAAATAAAAAAATCAGCATATTTCTTTCAAATCCAACCTTCCTATCTAAGCCATAAGCAGTAGCAGTAGTAGTTGGTTAGTTGTTAATTCTAAGTACATTGAGCCCAGCATCTACATCTTTTGTTGCCCACCTCTGAGAGTCATTAAAGTAAGCTGGCACTATGAGCATAGCGTTGCTAACAGTCATTCCAACATAGACTTCTCCAGTCTGCTTCATCTTTGTCAGAACCATAGAGCACACCTCCTCTGGGTAGAAGGAGACTTTTAGCCTCCCCTTTGTATTTATTCTCCTTGGACATTAGACCTGTTTGTATCATTCACTACCATGAGGGACCAGTGCTTCTAATAGCATTATTAAACCTATGCCCTATCACACATTTGGGGTGGTTTTTGTTTGATTGATTTGGTTTGATTAGGTTTTTTTTTTTTTTGCTTGTTTTAAAGAAAAAAAAACTGTGTTGTTAGGGTTCTTCACAATCTGATTCATCAAAGCATCCTAGATTTATCACTGTGTCAGTGATCCAGTTACCATGGTCAGTGGCAGTTCCACTTTCCCTCACTTGCAGTCACCTACACAGGAGTAGGCAATGCTAAGGTCAGTGCCAACTGCAGGTCTCCTAGATGCTTACTTGCACGTTGGTCTGGCTGGGTTGACAAGGCCACACAATCCTGAAAATGCTGATGTATTCAATGAGTCCGTTTCATAAACAGGACAGTTTGAGATAGCACATTATAGTGCCAATAAATGGTTTTTTTTTTTTTAATTTTTTTTTTCGGAGCTGGGGACCGAACCCAGGGCCTTGCGCTTCCTAGGCAAGCACTCTACCACTGAGCCAAATCCCCAACCCCATAAATGGTATTTTTTAAATAATGTGACAGTGCATCTAAAATAAAAATGTATGAGTTTCTAACATGTAGTAGACTCTGGGGTCATAATGTTATGTTTTTAGTAAGTTTTTCTTCAGACAATAAATGATGGCACAAACGTGGAAAGCTGAGACTCATACTTAGGTCTGAGCTTAAATTTGAACTTTGATTAATAAAATTCAGAGGATCCAATGTGGACTTCCCTTCCACAAGATACTCAGATGCCCATCAGAGTGCTGTGTAAATGATTGTAAGTACTCACTCTTTCATAACTCTAGGCTTCTATTAATCTTTATGTTCCTATGATTAGGCATTTTTGAGAGTTTAGAAAAGCAAAGCTACACTGGCATAAAATCCACCAGCGTATGACTGTATTCATGAAGTCTTATTAATAGTAGATATATTTCATTCATTATTCTTGCTTCAGTGTATGGGATTTTGCCTGCACATATGTGTGTGCACCTTGCTTTGCAGAGGACAGTGTTGGGTCTCCAGAGCTGGAGTTATGGATGGCTGTGAACCATTCATTGCATGATTTCTGGGAATTGAGCCTGGGTTCTCTGGAAGAGCAGCCAGGGCTCTTATCCACTGAGCCATCTCTCCAACCCCTCATTCTTTGTCATTTTTATTTAGGTTGTCTAAATTACATAAAATTTGGCGAAGAATCTGTTTGCATCTCATTTTTACTCTTCCTAGTGCAGGCCTTTATGTTAGGCAAGCATTCCGCCATTGGGCTGCAACCCCAGAGTCTTTCTTGAAGTTTAAAAACATTTCAACTAGTTTATTTGATGCCCTAGATTCTTTTTAGATGGTAGTGACATGAAGAAACTATTGTCTGATGGCATATGTCTTCGTTGCTGTTCCAAGTGCCTAAAAAGGACAGCGTCAGAGGAAGGGAGAGAAGGAAGGAAGGAGAGAATATTAAAGTTATACTTATTTTTATGTCTATGTTTTAAGATTTATTTTTATGCGTATGAGTGGGTCTGCCTGCATTATACGTGTGCACCATGTGCATGTCTGGTACCTATGAAAGCCAGAAAAGGGCATTGGATCCCCAGGAACTGGAGCTCTAGGTGGTTGTAAGCTGCTGTGTGAGTGCTGAGAACTGAACCTGGGTCTTATGCAAGATGACCAGTTCTTAACTATTGAGCCATCTCTCTGGACTCTTAATTCTTAGATAGTATTTTATAGTTTACTTTGCTTTGTTCCTTTGTTTACAGGATTTAAATTCTCTTTTCAACACCAATAAATCTAGCTCAGTTTATTAGCTATAACCTTCCTTATATAACCAGTTTTCTGATACCTACCTTGTTCTTGGGCTGAATTATGAAAGGCAGACACAGAGAGAGAGAGATCATTATTTTTATGACAAGTGTTAAACTGATCAGATTGGCTCTACCTTTGTTTCATTTGATTCCTCTACTGTTTTTAATTTGAAAAAAGAAGTAGGTTTCTTGTTGGTAGAAGCTCTCTGCTATTGATAGTTTCCCTAGAACACGAACAGTTGGCCATACATGAATTGGTCAGGAAGAATACAGCATAACCTTAGTTCACTCACACCAGACAGAGGTTGTTTAAAATATAAATTATAATTTGGTTATTTTTCCTTTTAATTTCTTTTCTGATAACACTTAAACTAGACTAAAACTTTGCTCTTAGACATAAAGTTACTTTGTGATCATGCTGAACATAAATTTTAAATTATGAAAGTTCTTCTTTTAGGGAAAAAAAAAGAAACTGAGTATTGTACTAATTTCCTTTCTATTTCTGAATGTGGTGCTCTGACTTGGGAGGAGGGTGGGTATAGCACATCTCTGGCAAGGCAGGCATGATGTCAGGAATTTGCAGTTGCCCAGCAGTCAGGATGCAGAGCAAGAACAAGACATAGGGTTGACTGTAAAACCTTGAAGCCTCCCGCAGTGACACTTCTAGCCATGCTCCACCATCCCAAATGTTTCATAGCCTTTCCAAATAGTGCTACCAGCTGGAGTCGAAGTATTCAAACACATAATCTTAGGAGAGACCTTTCACATTCAAACTCCAAAACACCACACCTCCTAATCCTTCCCAAACTGTTTCACTAAATGGGGATTAAATGCTCAAACATAAAGCTCATTCTCATTAAAACCACCACAGGCATAATTTTGAAATGTATAATTTGAATGTTACCCTTTTCAGCTCCATGTTATGCTATCGTATAATAAATACTTTTTTCTGTCCTTTCCATACATCTGTTCACCCATCTCGTATCTGAAGTATTTATTGGCCTTCTCTGTAAGACTGTTTATAGTCCACTGATCAAATCCTAACCTAGGTATTAAAAGAGATATGATTGAATTAACTCATTCATGCTGATCTTACAGATTTTTTTTTAGGTGTTCTTTTTGATCTAGTTTTAAACTTAGGAGTTCTTTGTTGATATTTCAGAGGACCAAATAGTATGCACATTTATCTCTGAATGAGTATAAGAGGACGTTGCCTCTCATTCTTTGCTACTATTTATAGAAGTCTGAACATTCTTAAGACTGTTTAAACCTGTTGTTTAAAGTGTTTATTTCAAGAATGTCCGAAAGGGCTGCTTTTTTATTGCCCTTTCCACTGTAGCCCAGTTACCTACCTAGGTAAGATTTGCAGTAGAAAGGAATAAGGTCCACCTTGGCAAGCTATGACCTTCCTTCCCTACAGAGGCAACTTGGGACTATCTTGGCCTAAGGCAAATGATACTTACACTGCATAGGTACAGCCAGCAATGATTGCTTATCTGTAGCTCCAGTTCTTGCTTGCTTGAATAGAAAACACCAAATTAGCAAAGAAAAAGGTTATCTTAAAGATGTTATTGTATAGAGGATTTTTTTAAAGGCAAATTACAGAGGTATTCTATAAGGGAAAACAAATTTTATGAATGCAGAAGTGGAGGGAATGAACCATTTTATTAATAACAAGTATATTCTAGTCAAATAAGTACTTCACATAAGTATGTCATATGAAATGGCAGGAGTAGGTTTAAGTCCATTTCATCATTGCTTCTAATCTTTTCCTACCAAGTAGATCTTGTCTAATCTAACACATGTGTTTTAATATCCATTTGGAATTAGCATCCTATACCATATTCTTGCTTATTTTAATACAAAGGGTATTATAAAATTGATATTTTTAAAGATGTGCTGTTTATCTGATGACTCTATGTTCTTCTGGCATCTGTGGTCTCTTATTCCTGTTTCTGCACCAGGTCAGATCCATTGTGCCTGAGAAATTTTTAGGCAACCATACATTTATAAATGCATAAAACAGGTGTGCAAGTCAAATATTGACTAATAATAAATAATAATGTTACTTTAGAATATTTTCTTGGTATATATATTTTACCATGTTAAATTTAAAGACTAATATAAATTTGCACACTAATAAGATGGACCTGCTTGTTTATTTTGCATAAACATCTTAGCTAAATATTTGATGCTGCAAAGTATAGTGCCTTTTTAACAACTTTAAGGATTGATTGATATTTTTATTTTTCCAGTCATCAGTGTTGAGAATACCACTTCTCACTTTTACATCGTGGAAAATGGCAGGAGTAAGTTTAGGCCCATTTTAGCCATTATTGGAAATAATGTCCTAATGCCAAACTAAGATTCATTTAATAATTTTTTTAATGAAACTCAGATCATCAAGTCACACAGCCATTCTTAAAAATCAAACATTTCTTAATACAGTCCAGAGACATAGGTTTGTTTCTTTTAATGTGTATGTGTGTGTGCTTACATACATTTATGTACACCATGTGTGTACAGGTGCCCGAGAAGACCAGAAGACCAAAAGGGCATTTGATCTGGAACTAGATTTGTGGATAATTAGGAGCCACATGATGTGAGCTCTTGGAAAGGAACCTGGCACCTTCGTAGGAGCAGCATGTGCTGTTAACTGCCTAGCCCTCTCCTTAGCCCTAAAGAGGCTGTAGTTTGATTCTTATGTGCTGATAATGATGGGAAAACACCAAGTCCTGTATGTGTTTGTAAGAGCAGAAACCTTTGTCAGTATAGTCGTCATACTGTACTTTATAACACAGTAATGTTGAGTCTGAACTAAGGTGCCTGAAGCGGTGTTGGCTGGCACTGTGTGGTGGCATGTGCAACACATAGGTTCATACTGTATGTCCAGAACCAAGGCTGCAGTGAAGGTGTATGGTAGAACACTGGACAAATACTGACTGTAACACCCTGTTTATTACACGTATATGTATTACACACATCTTTTTTCATAACATTTTAAAAATCAGACATTAGCTTGAAGGTAAATACAAGTAAAAACAGGTTATTACTGAGAGGTGCCCTACTTCCAGCTACTGTATTACTTATATGCACTTAATCTTAAATATGATGTCTTTGCTACCAAGTATCAGTCTCCTTCCTCAGTACTAAAGCCATTTTAGTTTCTGCTTTAGTCTCTTTCCTCCCTCTCTTTCTCACCTTCTCTCCTTCCTCCCCACCCTCTAGTTCCCTGAAAGTGGAACTCAGCCTTAAGGTGTGCAGGTCTTGCAAGAACTTGGATCTTGATGTCAGTAAAATCTGGTTTGAAATCCTACCCTGAATTATTAATATGCCATTGAGTAGAAAGTGCTTTAGTTTTCTGTACTTTCGTTTCTTTATTCCTAATAACTTAATAATGTATGTATTAACTTCCTGAATTCTTTATAATAATATCTGAAATATTACAACTTAATTTTAAACTTTAATAAACATGTGCTTAATAAGACAATATGTAGAGAACTTCTTTCTCACACATGCAGAGGTCCATTAAGTGGTATCGCTTGACAATACTTATTCTGCAGCTACCTGGCCCATTTGGGGATGATTCATATTCTAAGTAACAAGCTCTCTTCCTCTTGAGTTTGATGGGAGTATGTTGCATAATAGGCAACAGTCAGCTAATCGTCTCTGTTAATTTGGTAGTATAAAAAGATTCATATATAATGAATATCTGCTCTCAAAGATGCTTTTGTACACTCTCCCCTGCTTCTGCGTTTATGCGGTTGTCCTATTTTAAGTAGGACTTTCTCCTGACAGTGTGTGTTAATAACTGGAAAATTCCCTATCAGTAGACTAGCACCATCTTGACAAGCCTGTGTTCTGCTCCTACCTTGCTAATTGTTTCCTTGGGATTATTTGGATTGTGTAGAAAGCCTTTTGCAAATCCTCTTATTACTGAAGTCATTGTTGCCAGCAGGAATAAGATTAAAGGTGCTTAAGTCTGTGGAGTTGTTTCTAATTTGTTCATGTCATTTCAGTGGCATTTTAACAGAACTCTGCCTCCTGTCCCTTCCTTCTCCCCTGGTACTATCTCAAGTTAGGTCCAAGATGCCTAGCCATTGGAAGAAATCTCATTTTATCCTCCTAATTATTATGCTGGCACTCAGGAGATAATTTTTCCCTTCATGCACTGCCAATTAATATGCAAATGTGCTGATAAATATTTATGTATTCATTTAAATTATGCAGGGAGTGCTTTCAGTGTATTCTGTAAATGAATTGTTCCTGGACTTCAAAGTGCTGGCTGCTGTGCTAACGAGGAGAGATTTGCATAAGGCCCTAATCACACGCATACTGATTAAGCTTCATTATGGAAACTGCCAGCTGCAATCTTTGTTTCTATTTTATTACAAAAAGGGGAACTTTTCATGCTTCAGTTGCCTTGACAATGTCAGTCCTAGCTGGTAGAAGAGACTAAAACTCCTCTGAGCAACTGAAGTTTCCTTATTCAGTTGAAGATTGCTATGGTGTAACTGAAGTTGTAGTTTGCTTCTCTTGTTAATCCACTTTCCACTCCTCCCACCCTTGTTCTCTTAAGAACACAGTACAGATTTGTTAGAAATAGTAGTATTTTCCCCACCCCAAACGCTACCTGTTCCTTCTTGCTTTGGACTGTCTGCACCTCCTGAAGATTTTACAGCCATGCTGGACTGCAGTGACTGTGTTCTAGGTGGGTACCAACACAGTTCTTTTCTTACAGCGTTAATATGGAAATAGCATGTGTGGGATTGATTATGCATAAATGCTCAATCACATATGCAACCAACATGGGGGAGGGGAGGGCTTGAACAGAGAAGGAGGGAAGTATTTGCAAGGCAAGAGCCTGCTTGAGTTTGCTGTAGGTCCCGCCTTAGGACTAGCTCTTCTGCTTCAGAGTGTATTTTCAGCAAGTAATGTATTTGAATTTGCCTTGCATGGAGGAAATTTTTGCTTTTTGGAAATTTTTATAGGAAGGAGTATGTAGTTTAAAAGACATTTTAAATCAGAAATAATATATACTGTATCAAAATAATAGATACATACTAATAAAATAGTTTGCCTATCCAATAAGAATACCTCATACAAAACCAAAAATGCTAAATGAAAAATTAAGGTAGTATCATAGTACAGAATTAAAATCATAACTACTACTATAGTGAGAAATTACGGTGGCTACTGGGCTGTTGATCAGTTTCCAGATTTTATAAGTTACTGGCCATTTTCACAATTTGTCACTTTGATTTCTTAAATTCAGCTTTATCTTAGGAAATTGCAGTTTTGAGTATTTTTGAAAGCCTGTTGATAGTAAGTTTCCTACAAAATAGGGAGCCTTTTGGAAAGGTAGAGGTTCTGCTTGAGTAAGTGAAGCATTTTGGGTGACTTAAGATGGTTTGAAGGGTTTTGGTTTAGATAGATGATGCCGAACGTGGCCATATTTTGTGAGGACTTTCCTCTGATTACATGAAGAATGACTAAAGCCTTTTTAGGAAAGTCATCTGATATAAACTACAAGAATTGTATCCATCTTAAGCTTAAAACTTTAGCAAACGATTCTGTTTCCTGTGTGTTGTTTTCCATTCTGCAAATTAAAGCAGTAAATGAAAAAGTAAGTTGATAACATCTAAAATATCTGAATTCTTATACAGGAAACGTGGCTAAACTCAGTAATACTTGTCCATCAGAGTGAAAACTACTGTCTCGAGGATGTACTTGATACAAATAACAAACTGGTGTTAGTTAGAAATTGAATCCAGTAGTAATTTATAGACTGCAAATTAGACTCGGTCAGCTAAGTGACACAGGCTTCTGTTTTTTTATTACTAATAAACAAAAGTATCAGTAAATAATTTACTTGTATTTTTTTCTTTTAACTTACCAAGTTTGAAATTCAAGAAATGAAAGGAAAATGTCTTTTTGAACTGTTTACCATTTATTTTAAAATATCAGAAATTATATAACTACTTAGAGTTAACACTGTCATCGAAACAGACTTTCCATCATTATATAAGAATTTTATCTATTCATATTTTATTTATTTATAAAAAAAGTATTGTTTGTGTTTGAAGTAATTTTGTAAACTGGCTTTGAAGGTCTTGACAGTTCAATAAAGGTCCTTAGAAAGGTCATGTAAAATACCTGTGGCATGATTTTCAAATTTATAGTGTGGAATTAGTCATTGAATTGTGCAAGGCTGACTAATGATTTGTTCAGACTTAGGCTTTTTGGTTACTGGGTGTCTGTATGTGAGGAAATTGTTTATACATGTTCACTGATTTTTAAAAATAAATTTTTTTAAAGAAAACGTTGAGCATGTGATATGTTTGAGTTTTGTGATATATGTTAACTTTTGTAAGATTTTGGTTAAGTCATACAGAAAGCTTATTTTTACTAAGTTGTACACCTGGTTCTTTCAGACCTTTGTGCTTTCGGGTGGTATTTAAGTTTTTCTGGACAGTGAGGAAGGAAGTTGTAGAACAACCTCATTTATGACCTCAAACATACATGAACTAAAACCCATAAGACATGTATCAGTTACAAAAATTTACTGTATTAGAGAAGATAATTGTTCAGTGTCTAGAAAACAAACTGCCCAGTTTCTAGGTTATAAATATGAAAGGTTTCTGATATTTTCTCTCATTTCTTATACATGTGGGTAGTGCAGCCATGGGCAGTACAATTGGGACTTACAACGATTGTCTTTCTTCTTAATTAAACATTTTCTGCAGATGGTTTGATTTATCCTCTTACAGTAACTTAGTTAATGGTCCTTAACAAGGGAGAGAAGGTGGAACTTACTTGGTAATAAGCTTGTTTTATGACAAGCATTAAGTCTGTAGTAAAGGCAGAGCCAAATGTCTATTTTGTCTGTTCTGTTGACCCTTAGGAAGAAGTGGTAGGGCACAGTCGTTCTTGTCTCCTTTCCTACATTTTTCTGGAATTGCTAATAGTGGTTGACAACATTTTATTATGGAAACGACAATTTAATACAGTAGAAAGAAATAACTAAGTTAACTGGTTCCTTTGTGAGTAGGTGTGACTCTTTTAGAACTATAGAGATTCCTGTTGTGCCTTCTGGTGCGTTTTGTTAGCTTGTTTGCAATGAGGCGTGTGTTTGGCACAACACCATATTGGCTCTAGTTCTGCTAAGGAAGTCAAATATATGTGTTCAGACAAGTTTCTTTTCATCTGTTAGATTATTATTAACTGTGAATTTGTTTTAGTTGTAGTTAACTAATATCTTTGCTTTTAGAAAAAGAATCATCTTGGGGTTGGGGATTTATCTCAGTGGTAGAGAGCTTGCCTAGCAAGCACAAGGCCCTGGGTTCGGTCCCCAGCTCCGAAAAAAAAGGAAAAAGAAAAGAAAAAGAAAAAGAAAAAGAATCATCTTGAGAATAGTTCTTTCTGAGATATTTCCAGCTTCCCAGTTTATTTTTAAAATATATTACATATGCTTCTTGTAAGGAATTGATTTTTAGCATGTCAGACTGTAATATAATCTTTTTCACCTCAAATTTTTCTCAGAAGAATCTTAAATTTTATTAGATAAATTATTTATGAGTTCCTTTATGAATTAGGAACTCCCGAATATTTGTCGGGTAACCTTGTACTCAGTTTGTAGTATTGTAGCCTGCCATGTACTGTGCATGGGCTTCTTGAAATAAACCACTGTAGCATTAGTTAACCCATGCCTTGGCCATAGTTTTGCCTCCTTTTCTTCATCTTCACCCCTAGTTTTTTAAACACCTTCTCTATCTTTGTCTTATTGCAGACTCAAGAATGAACAATCCGTCAGAAACCAATAAATCGTCTATGGAGAGTGGAGATGCCAGCACAGGTAAGAAAACGCTCTCTTCTCCACCTCTTACATTTGCTCATACAGCTGAAATGAGAGCGCTCACTTAACTTGGATACATGTACAGACAATACAGAGAGATCTGTGTATCTGCTTGTGAAGTATAATTTAGTACTTCTAGGGACTGGAATTATATTTAACATTACCTAACTCCTCTGAGGAGTGCTTCTATTCATCAGAGAAACTACAGGTAGTTATGGGAATGGTCCTTTGGGACACATAGTCCTAGGTCTGGATTATGGATTTATCACTTACTAATAACTGTGTGACTTTAGGCAGTTTTCTCAGTCTTTTTGAAAAAAAAAAAAAGGCTTAATTTATTCAGTAGGTATATTTCATGGGTCATCATGAGTATTGAGTGAGAATATATATGTGAAGCATTAAAGTGTCCTGTGTGCCAGAAGCTGTCACTAGGTTTCTTGGTTATAGGTTTAATCAGAACAGGAGATGTAGTCTACCCTGCATTGGACAGAGATTATGCTGAAGTCTCCATTGTATAAGAAGTTATAAACTTGTCTAATACATCTTTTTATTTCATTTTAATAAAATGTATACTTAACCCGAACCTTTTATCAAGGGAAAAACGAAGTATCATATAAATTTAAAAAATGAAACTCTTTGACAGAAGGGTAAATCTATAAATATATATAGTCAGCCCATTCTTGTAAGTCAGTCAGTTCATAGGACATTTGACAATTTAACTGTCATCTGACAGATAATGATACAAAAATTTCCCCAGTTTCTGGTGGAGGCAAAAATTAAAACTAATTCCCTAATAAAAAATTAAGGGAATTGCAGGCAAGGAGTTATAAAAACACCATTGTCTATAAGGTAAACTAGGTTTTTTACTTACAGAATGGGTTTACTCTATCATTTCAAAATATGTCTTATCTGTGGGAGGTAATAAGAACAGTCTCTCTTGAAATTTTGTTTTCCACTACTCCTAATCATAGAAACTTTTTAATTGCAGTAGAAGATTGGGTTGACTGAGTAGAAGAAGTCCTGTGTCTATACCTGTCTCATTGTAAACTGTTCTGTATTTGGAAAAACACAGAAGTATCTTTTACAAATAGGTACTTCTTCATGGGAGACGGAGGCGTTCATTCTCAGCTTGGCATAGCCAGTCCATCCCTGCTTGTCTTGTCGAGGCCATGAGGCCAGCCACAGCCACCATGGCATCTCTTCCACCTGTCTGGGCCCTTTATCTCATCACTGACTTATGGCCTTGCTGAAGGAGTGGCACTTGTTTGCAGAGAGTAACTAGGCAGTCAGACCTATGACGAGGTAAGGGAAGCGTGGATAGCCTTCCCACATCTAAAGAGTAGAGAGTACCTAACACATTTCTCTAAAGGAAAAGAAATAAACTCGATTATAGAATGTTGAAAATATGCATGATGTCAGACCCCTTGAAAATCAGTATTTACTTTAATACCACAATTTCTCTACCATTTATTGAGTGCCTACAATATTTAATTTCAACCTTTGTTATGTTTTTAAAAAAATCTTTAGTGCTGTGCATATTACCCTTTTTCATTTAAATTCATATATGACAGTTAAATATTATTTCAAAGACTAGGGAGTTAAAGTATAAAAGGAGAGAGGGAATAAAGGCAGGTCACCGTTTGTGCTATAATGATAAAGAATAGCTTATTTAGATCATGTTATGCTTATTTCAGTTGTCATTTTAAAATACAGTGAACTATAGAGTGTTTGCTCTTTTTCATTTGTTTAGTAATTTAATTCTGATTTTTTTTTTTTGTAGTCCGTGAAAAAGTCCAAATTTTAAAGAAAGGAAGGAACCTTGGATATTATATAAAACCAAAGTCTAAAACTTTACAGGTTCAGAAGACTGTTGTGTTGATCACTGTTTCCTAAAATGGCCACAGCTACAAGTTTGCTTTATGAGATTTCAAGGGCAGTGAGAGGTGTGAGGGTCAGGTAGAACTTACCGTGCATTTTGGACAATCTTTCTATGTTCACAGGAACTCTGTGATTTGGGTTTGTTCGGTTACCTGTCTTCTGTGTAAACTGGTATAGATGGTCTTACTAGGTTTGGTATGAACAGATGAGTCTCACAGTCTTCAGAGGCCTAGCAGTCCACCAAGAGCCAAGACGTTAGCAAAACTGGTTCTGGATAGTTTATGGTGAGTTATCCAAGATCAAGCATAAAAAGCAACATAATGTTATTAAATGGCCTGCCTGCCTTCCTTCTTTTTTTTCTTTGTAAATTATTTTTTAAGTGGAGTATAGTGGTACATGCTTTACACTCAGCGCTTGGGAGGAGTTGCAAAGAAATAAATACAACACACCAAAATTAACCAGATTCAAAAGACTATACAACTCAAGGAACTTCTATACAGTTAAATTATCCATTCAGAACAGAAGCTATTAAGCTTCCTTCACATTGAACTTTATGCTTTAGTATCTAATATATTTTTATGCAGAATCTACTAAAAAAAAAAAAAAAAAAAAATCCATGTCAGAGTCAAGTTTTCAGTAGCCGTTCATCTGTTGACAGACCTGATTCCAACTTGTTGCTCTAGTGACTAAAGCAGCAAGGGGTGTAACTGTCTCTATACTAGATTGTGGAATTCTGGTATGGGTCCAGGACTGAAATAGTGGGATCATATAGTACTTCTATTTTTAATTGTTTGAGAAATTTCCAGGCTGATTTCCACAATGACTACTAATTTGCATCTCCTCCAACAGTGATGTGACCACATCCTCTCCCACATTTGTCAGACTTATTGATGACAGCCATTCTCACTAGGGTGAGGTCTTAGCTCAGAGTAGTTTAAATTCTCATTTCCCTGATGGCTAGGATGTTAAAAAGAGTTATTGGCCATTTTTCTTTTTTTTTTTTTTTTTTAAGGTGACTATTCAGTTTATCTGCCCATTTGTTGATTGGCAGTTTTCTTTCCTTGATATTTGACTTCTGCAGCTCTTTGTAATTCTGAACATTAGCCCTCTGTCTAAAGTGTGATGTAAAGATTTCTGCCATTCTGTATGTAGACTGTTTGCTCTGTTGATTATTTCTTTTAACAATTTTTAAATACACTAATAGGTCAGATAAAATGAACCACCATTGAGGAAGAAAATGCACAAATTAAAACAAGTGGGTTGAGGGGGACCAGAGTTTGAATTTCAAGAAACGCACATGAATGTTGGATGGATGTAGTGGCCTGCCTGAAATTCCAGCCTTGAAAGGCAGTAGTGGAGCGTTCTCTAAGCAAGCTGGTTAGCAAGGCTACCAATATCTTTTAGCATTGAATCTGATTGAGAGATTTTGCCTCAGTGAACATGGAGGAAGAGCGATCAAGTATGATTCCCAACATCAACCTCATGTACAATGCACCATGCGCATGAAGAAACATGCACATGCACCACACACATGAGAAGTTAGAGACAAGGAAAAGTAAGGGTGGCAGCAAGGGAAGCGCATGGGATGGAAGCGCATGGGACGGAAGCGCATGGGACGGAAGCGCATGGGACGGAAGCGCATGGGATGGAAGCGCATGGGATGGAAGAGCACAAAACGGAGGGTGAGCTTTGCGGGTGAAGTTGGGAAGAAGACAGGAAAGCTGCATTGGCCTCCAGCTGCAGGGGCCTACTGCACCCAGGGAATACAGCAGTGCAGGAGAATAGTGATTCTGATGCCAAATTCATCTTACAGAAAAATAGATAAAAGATAAGCAGCAAACATTGAGACTACTCATTAAGAAGCATGTGGTTCATAAGAATTGAGTATAAGGAAAATTTTATTTCCAGTGAAAAGAAAGTGTTACGAAAGACATTAGAGGAGGTAGTGCTGCCCATTGAAGAATGGGTTGAATTTAAGCATAATGATGGTTAGCATTTTACCTTCAGTATGAAGAAGCAGTAAAAGCTAAGATAAAGTGAAAGAAAGTTGTGCTAATTACCTCTGACTCCTTTATTTAAAAAAAGTTACGGTGTGTTGTATGATTTCCAGATCTTCTGCATTTAGTCATTCTCAAATTTACAGAATTGCATTCTTTAGAGACTTTAACTCGGCTGTTATTACTATATTGGCTTACTAGAATATTTAAGACAGTTGGGTGTTTGTTCATTCGATTTGTAGCCAGTTAACTCTCTTTTTAATTGGTTGGAATTGATCCTCTATCTTGCTGCATGTGTGTTGCATGCACACGAGTGTGCAGGTAGGATTCTCATACATGTGCATGTAAAGGTCAGAGCAGGATATCAAGTCTCTTCCTCTGTTGCTTTCCCCCTTGTTACAATGAGAAACGTTTCTCACTGAATTTATTGTTTTGGCCAGGTTGGCTGTCCAGCAAACTCTCCTGTCTCCTGCCCCTACCTTCAGTGCTAGGGTTTTAAGCACACATACGGCTTGGGCCTCACACTTGTAGAACAATTGCTTTTAACCAACAGAGTCATCTCTCCAGCTCTGTATCCTGTCTTTTTTTCACTAATAATTTTTATTCAGATGTGTTCTCCTATTACAGTAGCAAAATCTTTTTAGTAAATGATGAAAAAGCAAAAGTGGTTTAGTTGTGTAAGCTAGTGTACATTTATTAAATACCACCCCAAAAGTTTTGTTAAGTCCTGATAGCCGATCATTTCTTCATTCTGTACTATTTATTAGTGATGTAGCTAGTGGCTGTGTGACCCTATCCCTAGGGAGATAAGAAAAAGGATCTACTCATCCAGATAGGGAGCCAACAACAGACCAAAACAAAGATAACACCAAGTCTCACTTGGTGAGCCAGTAAGTTTGAGGGTAGTTACAGGAATGCAGGCAAAGGGAAACTTGCAGAAGCATAAATGACTCAAAGATGGTGTATCACTAAAGCCCATTCCAGTGTGAGCGAGACTCCTGAAAACTGGAAGCATAGAGTTTACTGTAACAGTTTGTAGGCAGCTGGACATGTTGGAGACTAGCTCTTCTAGGTAGTTTGTCTGAGTGTCTCTTGGTGGTCTTCACTGCTTATATAAGCTTGGGGAGGGAAGAGTCAAGCTCATCTGGGTCAGTTTCATGGACTTATTGACGCTTCTGGGATATTTACTATCTGAGTCCAAACATGCTTTCCTACTGGCTGAAATGTGTGAGCTCAGCAGAAACTGCTATGCAGTGCAGGTAAAAATTGTATTCACAAAAGACGATGAGACATCATTTTCTCTAACATCAAGAAGATGATCCCAAAAGACCAGAACATTAGTGGGTAGAGTTGCTGTTCTTTAATAATTTGAGAACTCGATGCCTTCAGCCTGAGTCTTATTGGAAACATCCCCAGATGAAATTCTCAGCAAACCAAACCAGTGCCATTACAGATTTCAGATTCTGGACTATCTTCCCTTTGAGTTTAGTAGGAGCTATTTCTAGTATTCTTTTTTCTTTTATCATTATTAATATTAGCATAACGTTATTGTATATTTTGCTATGTAGATCACATTCTTCATTGGCAAAAGTTACTTTTATAAGCCCTAATATAGAAACATCAACACTATTCTTTATTGGTGTGCTTTCATAGTAATGCTTTAAATAGTAGGAAATTCTATGGCAGTGATTCTCAACTTTTAGGTCGCCACCCCTTTGACAAATCTGTCTCTAAAAATATTTACATTATGAATTATAACAGGAAATTATAGTTATATGATAGCAGCAAAAATAATTTTATGGTTGAGGTCACCACAACACGCGGAACTGTATTAAAGGGTTGCATTATTAGGACGGTTGAGAACCACTGGTTATGGGTTATTGAAAGTGGTTGAAGAGCTTCCAAAGAGCCTTGAGAGCAGAGTTCAGCATAGGTAACTGTTCTTTTGGTCTAAAAGCAGGTGTCGACTACCTGTGAGAGAAAGAATCCTTCTTCTAGAGCTTAATTGATAGGTGTCACTCGAAACATACTTTTTCTAAGAGTTTCTAACCACTGTATACTGAGAAATTTGCTGTGCTTCTTTTTGTCCATGTGCAGCTGTAGCAAGAAGCAGAGAAGTGATAATTACGGAGCTTTGAAGATGGCGGCACTGATGTAGTGCACACCTTTAACAAAGCACTTAGGAAGGAAGATGCAGACAGAACCCTGATTTTGAGGCCAGCCAGAGCTGCAGAGAGATCCTGTCTCTAATTAATTAATTAATGGGCTGAATTGTGATTATACTTATTTAATAAATGAATGAGAAGGAAACTCATCCTATTGACAAGAGATAATTAAACAAACGGAATTTTAAAGTAGTGTCCATTTTATTCATTACTAATTAACATGTAGAACACTAATGAAATTTGTAGGCATAAATTATCAGAGATTGTCTGTAACTTTATCCTTCTCTCTTTAAGGACAGCTTAGCTTCATGCATTTTTTTTCACAGTTTTTTCCAATAAGAATAAAAGAAATATATATATATATATAAAAGAAATTTCCAGCCATGTTACACTTTGCATCTTGCTTGAAGCAAAAATCTAGACTCCACTGCTCTTTCAATTAAATCCATTATATAGTACCCTGGCCTAGAGCATTGGTAGTAGAAACGGGAAGTCAAATTTAATGAGCCATTGCTGGGGGAGGGGGCAGTGTGAGGAGTTTGTGAGGAGTAAAATAAGAAAGAAGGAGAGTGTACTCACATGAACACTTGTAATGGTGAGGGGCTGGGGGCGTGATGGGGTTCTTTGAGCAGGGACTACCCAGAAGAGGAGTATAATGTATAAAGAAATAGTTTTGCTCTAAAAATGATTCATTCACAGTATCTTGTGATGGTTACTGGGTTACCACAAAGTCGTGCTTCCGGTTTCTTTTGGTTGACGGATTTTAAATTTCTTCCCTGATTTCTTCAATGACCTGCTGCACACTCAAAAAACAGGACATTGTTCATAAGTAGATGTCATGGCTCATGCCTGTAATTCTGACCCTTCAGAAGTAAAGGCTAGAGGGAATTTGAGGTCATCCTCAACTATGTAGCAAGTTTCAGGACAAACCTGAGCAACAAGAGATCTTGTCTCAAAGGCAGTTTATTTTTTCAGTACTTGCAGTTTCCATAGTTTTTCTTGCTCTTAGTTCTTTTATTTCAGTTTTATCAGGTAAGACATAAGAAATTATTACCTTTTTATTTGTTAAGGCTTACTTTTCTCTCTTTTTTTTTTCTTATTATTTTCTTTTTTCCCCACTGCCCCCCCACCCCCTCCCCACCAGACCTCCCACTCCTGGAGGCCTCCAGTCTCTTAAGGGTTAGGTGTATCTTCTCTCACTGAACCCAGACCCAGGAGTCCTCTGCTGTATGTGTGTGGGGGCTTCATATCAGCTGGTATATGCTGCCTGGTTGGTGGCCCAGTGTCAGAGAGATCTCAAGGGTCCAGATTAGTTGACACTGCTGGTCCTCTTATAGGATCTCCCTCCTCTTCAGCTTCTTCTAGCTGATTCAAAGTAATTCAACCACAGGGGTCAGCAGCTTCTGTCCATTGGATGGGTGTAAATACCTACATCTGACTCTTTCAGCTGCTTGTTGGGTCTTTTGGAGGGCATGATAGGCCCCTATTTGTGAGCTCCCCATAGCCTCAGTAATGGTGTCAGGCCTTGGGGCTCCCCTTAAGCTAGATCCCAATTTGGGCCTATCACTGGACCTCCTTTTCCTCAGTATCTTCTCCATTTTTGTCCCTGCAATTCTTTCAGACAAGAACAATTATAGGTCAGAGTTTTGACTGTGGGATGGCAACCCCATCCCTCATTTGATGCCCTGTCTTTCTGCTGGAGGTGGGCTCTACAAGTTCCCTCTCCCCACTGTAGGGCATTTCATCTAAGTTCCCTCCTTTTGAGTCCTGAGAGTCTCTCAGGTCCCAGGTCTCTGCTACATTCTGGAGGGTCCCTCCACCTCCTACCTCCTGAGGTTGCCTGTTTCCATTCTTTCTGCTGGCCCTCATGGCTTCAGTCCTGGTCCCCCCGCACCCAATACCTGATCATGTTCCCCTCTTTCCCATCCAGGTCCCTCCCTCCCCCCTCCTGTGGTTGTTTTCTTCTCCCTCCCAAGTGGGATTGAGGCGTCTTCAGTTGGGCTCTACAGCTCATTAACCTTTTTGAGTTCTGTGGACTGTATTTGGAGGGAGGGCAGGGGTACTAATATCCACTTACTAGTGAGTACTTATCATGCATGTCCTTTTGGGTCTGAGTTACCTCACTCAGGATGATATTTTCTAGTCCATCTATTTGCCTGCAAAACTACGGATGTTCTGGTTCTTAATAGCTGAGTAGTATTCCATTGTGTAAGGAACTGCATTTTCTGTAGCCATTCTTCTGTCGTGGCACATCCGTATTGTTTCCAGCTTCTGGGTATTATAAGCAAGACCCTTATGAGCACAGTAGAACATGTGCCCCTGGGGCCTGATGGAGCATCTCCGGTGACAACAGATGCTGGTGAGACTATGGAGAAAAAGGAACACTCCTCCATTACTGGTGGGATTGCAGTCTCCTCCATTACTGGTAGGGTACAACCACTCTGGAAATCAATCTGTACATTCCTCAGAAAATTGGAAGGCTTACTTTTTGATCTAAGGCTACTGTTGGGAGGAATATTCTGTATATATTTGCTAAACCCATTTGATTTATGATGTAGTTTAAGTCTAAAGTTTAACTTTTTCGATTGGATAAGTTAAAGATGAGGATTGAATATTAAAGTAACCGAGATTTATTTTGTCAGGGCCAATCAGCCCTTTTATACCCATTAGTGTTTATTTGATAAATTTGATTATGCTCTATGCATGTGTGTTTATAATTGTTGTATTTTCTTGGTGGAATGTTCCTTTAGCTAGCATGTAATGGCCCTTTTCTGTAATTGTGGTTTGAAGTCCACTTTACCAGCTGTCAGAACAGCTCTACCAAGCTTTTTTTTTTTTTTTTTTTTTAAATTTACCTGACTAGTTGACTTCCATCCTATAACTCTCAATCTGTATCTAAGTGTACCAGTAAGTATGTTTCTTGGCAACAACACTTAGTCTGGTCTAGTTTTGTAATCCAATCAGCCAATCAGTTGCTGAGTTGAGACCATTTACATGTAGGGCTGATACATGTTTACTAATTTAATCAGTTGTTTTCCTAGTTGGTTGGATTGTTGGTCCTTTTCTTTCTTCCACACTAGTCAGGTTTTCTGGATTATTGTGCATCTTTCTTCCTTCTCTGTACAACATTCCTGTAAGTATCTTCTACAGTGCTGGCTTGGTTGACATAACTGCCTTAGCTTATGCTTAAATTAAAATGCTCTTACACTTCTGCCTTCTCTTAACACACAGATTGCTCTGTGGGACAGTCTCAGTTGCAGTTCGTTGACTCTGAGTAGTTGTGCCATTCCATCCTACCCTGGGTTTTAAGTTGCTGACAAGATGCCAGATATTATTCTGATGTCTTTGACTTTATAGCATTTTCATTTTCATACTTAATTTTTAAATACTGTTTGTCGGCTTTGTATTTTAGACATTTGACTGTAAAAGTTGTGGGGGTCTATTTCTTTATTTCTGTTTCAGGTTCTCAATGTCTCTTACATTTGAGTGCCTATTTCTCTTGATTTGAGAAATTTTCTGCTATAATTTTATAGATGAGATTCTCTGTCTTTAACTTTTAATCTCATCAGTTCCTCCTTCTAAGTTTGGTTTCTTACTAGTTGCCCAGGGTTGTTGGTTATTGGATTATTGTGTGGGGTCTGTCTGTCCATCAGTCTGTTGTGTCCCCCTCCCCCAGCCCCTGCCTTGAACATGCATATGCAACATTGGTGTTTAAATGTAGTTTTCTTCAGTCTCGTCTTCCACTCCTAGTCTTCTTCTACTTGGTTGAGTCTACTGGTAATATTGGTTCGTTGAGGGTTTTTTTTTTCCTCTTTTTTCTCAGTCTTGATTTTTTTAGCTGAAACGTTTCCCATGCTGCTGACTTTCTCCAGTGTTTTGTTGAGGTTTTATGTTGCCAACTCTCTGGAAATTGGACTTGATTGTGTCTTACTTGAAGTCACTGACCAATCTAACTAGTGAGCATTGGAAATTGTGCTTATTTCACTATCTTTGAAGTCAGTCATTGAGTTAGTTGTGATTTTTTTTTTTTTTTTTTTTTAGGGGAGTAATATTGCCCTGCTTTTTTCTAGTTTTTGTGTTTCTGGGTTGTGATTTGCAGGTTTTATTACTACAGTCTGACTGCACAACCTGCTCTTAAGGAATGAATCCCCAATATCATTTGGTGAGGAGTAAACAAACTTGTAATAGCAACATCATCAGATTGTAAGAGACAGAAATACTCTTAAAACTCAGTTAAGCCCACCAGCCTGTAACCCATGTATTAAGCATTATTCAGGATAACTATGGGAATATGAGTGATTAAGGTAAGGAAAGGAATGAAAGTCGAGTAAAGGGAAAAAAAGAATTGAAGAAGAATGTTGCGGGCAGGGAAGATAGAAAAGATCAAATGAGAAATGAACAACAAAAATCCCCAAAATTAAAAATGCTACTGAAAGTATAGTAAAGAGATGAAAATGGAAACATGGGACAAAGGAAGAAAGGAATTAAGTAAAAGAAAAATGATTAGCCAGCAGTGAAATAAACCATACAAAGGCTATTAGAAGAGTGTGCAAAATAAAATAAAACATTTAGAATACGAGGACATAAAAATACTGGTAAGAGCGTAATACATACGTGGTGGTTCTAGGTCCTCTAAAATTGACTGATTATGTGTAGAGGGAGTGGGTCAGGTGGTTTGTCCTGTGTGGCTTATGGCTGGAAAGTATCTGCTAGAGTTCCCTTCTTTCATACCAGTGCCTCCGTAGGGTCCATACTTAGCTTTGTAATCTGTGAACTGGGCAAGTTGTACCACCTTCTAGAAACTTTGCAGTTCATAATCCCAATTGGTTTGGTGGTGTGGGAAGCCAACAGTGGTGGACCTGTCTCTATACTTTGAAAACCTAGGTAGTAATCACTTGCTTGAAGCATGCAGTTGTGGATATCAAGTAAACCTCTAGAGCTATAAAGTTTTGGGGCTCTACAGTAATGAATGGCAGCTGAGTGGCCCCAGAAATCGGATCCCCTTGTGGACCTGAGGCTCAGAGCTGTGCTAAGTTATATAATGTACCGCAGGTGGTAGAGGTCATCATTTCTTTCCCATGCACTGTACTGTCTGAGCTGAGTCTCCTTCCTCTGTATCTTCTGGCTTGTTAGTGTTGCTTCTGTCCACAAATGTCCCCTAAAGATTATGTCTGGCCTTGGGGATTGTGGCAGATTACGTCTTTGTCCCAGTGTCCGGCATCTGGTTTATTCTTTAAAGAAGCCATGCGTTTCCCCTCCCCTTTCAAGGGATGAGCATTCAATGATGCTTAAGATACAGGAGAATAGCTGAATAATTCTCTTGTCAGTGTGTTACATTTAGCTCTTATTACATTAGGTATATTAAATACCTAGATGGGCTCCAATTTCACATTAAAAAGAGAGATCTCATACCTGCAAGTTAGGTTAAATTTCCAATTTTAAAACTATGTTTTTGTTACTGGAAGCAAAGAGGTTTCTGAATATGTGTAATATACACAGTCTCAATCCTCATGTTCCTAGAGTTTCTAACAGAATAGGGATAGGAACAGGCAGCTGTACTACACCTGTAGTACCTCTCAGACCTGAGACTAGAATGGCTATCTTGGTCTTAATAGATTTTTTTTCCAGAGCTCATGTCTTCAGAACAAGTCATTTTTGTTCTATTGAAAGTGGAGTATTTTTGCAAACATTTTTACAGCTAAAAAGAAAAGTGCAGGGGCTAAAGAGATGGCTCAGTGGTTAAGAGCACTGATTGCTCTTCCAGAGGTCATGAGTTCAATTCCCAGCAACCACATGGTGGCTCACAGCCATCTGTAATGGGATCCGATGCCTTCTTCCAATGTGTCTGAAGACAGCTACAGTGAACTCACATACATTAAATAAATAAATCTTTAAAAAAATTTTCATTCTGAAGTAGTTTGTGATTTGTGTGATTGTGATATTGCATCTGACACAGTAACAAATGCATTTTTATATATGTAGAAAAATAATCTTGGGCTCCTAACATTGGGAGGAAAAAACAAAAATGAATTGAATTAGAGGCTAAGTTTAATTTCTCAAAGGACTGATCTGTTGGAAACTACTGATGTTATCTGGAAAGTGATGATTTTGTGCTAAGACAAAACAGGTTTAAATGTAGTTAGAAATTGGAAACAATTATTTATAGTTAGTCAGGCCTTTAGGTTAATCCCAAGGAAAGTAAGTCCCAGTGTTTAGTGAGTAGTAACTGACTTTCAGGGCTGGAGAAGATGGCAGCATTTCCCATCGGTTCCTGGCTAACAGGATCATCACTTTAAGGTTCTCTCTGGCATGGCTGTCCCTTCTCCATCACCCATGTCTATGACATGCTGATGTTCCTAGTCACACAGTTTTAGGTAATGTTCACAGGCTACAGATTTTCATTTGGTGGAGAAATGGCAGCAAGAGCATTGTCTGCCTCCCATAAATAATGGTAAGTGGACAGAATGAGTCTCCTTTCAGAAACTAGATTTAAAGAAGCCATTGAGCAGGAGGGGAAAAGTGAAAGGAACCCATCTCAGGCAAACTGACACTGAACAAAAATATGAGTGATCTCTGAATATAATACTCATGGTAAAGAATATGAGAATACTGAATAATGTTCCCTGTTTAGAGACGTTTTGCCAAAGTTTGTCATTATTAAATTAGTAATGTTTCTCATATAAAATTTGATTCTTTCTTTAAAATTTTGTTTTGATTTAAAAGAAATAGTGAATGAGGGCTGGAGAAATGACTCGGTAATTAAGAGTACATACAGCTCTTGCAAAGGACCTGAGTTTGGTTCCCAACACTCAAATAACAGTTCACAACTATCTGTAGTTTATTTTTAGGAGATCCAGCTTCCTCTTCTGGCCCTCATGGGTACTACATGCACATAGTACCAGATATGCATGCAGGTCAAGCACTCATACACATAAAATTAAAAATAAATAAATCTTTAAGTAGTTAGTGTAACTGGGATAATCTCTAAGACAGAATCTCTAAGACAGAATCCAAACACCGCCCCCCCCCCCATTTCTCATGCCTATGTGTCCCTGTGACCCCAGTGTGCTCCAGTTACTGGTTAGTCACTTAGGTAGTATTTTGCAAATAAGCACTGATTTGGATTTCTTGGTAATAGGATATAAGAGCAGTTGGGAGAAATGTGAGGGCAGTTGGTAGAAGAAAAATTCAAAATCTCAGTCTGAGCTTAGTTACTATGCAGTTGTACAGTGGAAATATTTCTGTGTATTTTTCTCACATTTATAAAGCAAGATCAGTTTTTTTTTTTAATGGCCCCTTTCAATTTTACTTTTATCTAATATGTTGCATAAATAAAATCATCCTTATGTAGCCTTGGGGTCTCTTTCTCCAAGCATAGCAGATTGGAGATTCAACAGTATTGTGTGCTTGCTGGTTCAGTTTTATTTCTTGTGCTGCCCACCAAATGTCAGAGAAGTATGTAATGTAGTTCTGTAGTCAAGAGGAGGTATAGACTTACTGCTTCTGTCTGCTGAGAAGGGGAGGAAATCGATGCAGAAGAGAGAAGCAGAACTTCATGCGAGATGAGAACTCCGATTGATAAACCTGACAATAATTCAGATCTTTCTTAGCTGGGCCTGTGCCATGTAACTGGTGCTGCCCTTGGGCTCATCCCAGTCTTCATTCTGTAGCCCCAAATATTTCCTCTTTCCCTGCCTGTTTTTGTGTGAAGGTAACCGTGTTTATGAATGAAACTTGCTTGTATTTTTTTTTTATACTTATCTTTGTCAGGTTATGCTATCAAGGTTATGCTGACTTTAGTGAATGAGATAGGACGTGTTTTGTGCTTTGTTCTGTTCTCTGGGGAAAATATGTAAATTTGAATTAATCGTTCATTGAAATTTTGGAAGTATTTCTTGGTAAAGTAATCTGGGAATTGCATTCTCTTTGGGAGAGATTTTTTTTTTAATCTACTAATCAGATTTCTTTAAATGTTATAAGACTCTTGTATTTTCTATTTCTTCTTGAGTCAGTCTTGATAAATGCTGTTTTCTAGAGTTTTCCCAATTTCATTAAATATTGGTCTTTTACTACTGTCTTCTATTTTCTTCAGATTAATTTCTCAATGATTTGATATTTTCCTATAGAATTTGACAGATTAAACTACCCTATTCTTTCCTTAGCACTTGGGGATACTAGGACCAAGAGTTCCCTATCCACTTGCTTTCTAATTGCCTGTTTGTCTTTAACCTGTTTTTCTCTGTATGCATTATTTTTCTGTATGCATTACGGATACAAGATTCCAAAGAAGCCTGATAGCACTAGTCTGCAGAATCTTTGACTCTAGCCTGTCATTTCTTGATGTACTCTAGACTACTTTGGTCTTTTTTCAGGATCTTTAGACCTTCATGTGTCTAATATTAATCATTTTACATGATTCATTGGCCAAGAGCCTAGTGAATAAACTCTTCCTGGTTCCTTTTTCCAGTGTTCCAATTCTTCCAAGCATGTAAACCCAAGTATTACTTGGTTTTTGCCTCTGAACATCACTGTCTCCTCATAACAGCTCATGTCAGATTCAGTTGGGTTGTTGTGTCAGACCATCTTTCTTTGTTAGTCTAGTTTAGCAAGAATCGTTTGTCTTTAATGTCTTATTTCTGCTCTCATCTCACAATGTCACAGAAATCTTATTAAAAGAAATTATCTTACTTTGTAGCTTACATTTCTATATATATCAGTGATTATTTTAGTGTTTTTTGTACCTGTGTACCTTGGAACTGTCTTCTCTTCTTGTACCTAATGGTCAGTCAGTCAGTCAGTTAATTGGTACAAAAAAAGGCAAGTGAAGGCTCAGAAAAGCCAAGTTTATTATGCTAACAGGTTCTGGAGATAGACATACGTGACACTCCTGGGAAAAGCACATAGTTAGAAGTCAAAACAAAAAAACAAAAAACAAACAAACAAACCCAAGAAACAACCCTAATAGTCAAAAGAACAAGAAGGGAGGGAAAAGCTTAGACCACAGAGTCCTCAGGAGAGGTGGTCTTTCCCCAGCCAGGAGGGCTTTTGAGATGCCAATATATCATATTTTTATGAATTCAAATATTTACAGTACATCTACTATCCTTTATCCCATCTTCTCAAAAGACAAAGTCATAGCAATTGAATAGTATTAAATGCTAATACTATTAACAGTAGTCTCCTGTACTCGGGATGCTGGAAATCAGTTCTCATGTTATTTTAGTGCCTTTTAATTTTTAAGGAGCTTTGGTACCATTTTATATGGGAACTGAACGTAGAATCAATGTGTAGGATTTGGATGGACTCTAAGAAAGTTGGATATGTAATGGTGAACATTGGCATTGTTTTAGAAATAGTGAAACTGGTTCTGATAGCACACATTTGTGATCTCAGCACTTGGGAAATTAAGGAAGAAAAGTCGGGAGTTTGAGGCCAGTCTGTGCTCTTTATGAGACCCTGTTGGAGGTGGGTGGGAGATATATACAGGAATTTCTACTTTTATATTGAGGAAATCATTACACGTAATAAAACTTTTTTATATAAAGGGTGATTTAACTATCAGACTGCCTCTCATTAAAGTGTCTCCAACAGTAGTAAAATATCAGTAGAATACTTAACTAAGTAGGACAAGAGTAGAAGACAGCCTGAGACCTTCTCTTGGGATAGTATATACCATCCTTTCCAACAGTAAAATTGGTCTCTTCTTAAAAGCCACCATAAATGCCATGCCAGTTTAAACCTGGTTGCTCCAATTACTGTATCTCATACTGTGATCAGTAACTTCTTTCCCTCCCCAACCTCACTGCAACCAAGGTTTCTTTGTGTAGCTTTGGCAGTACTGGAACTCACTCTGTAAACCAGGCTGGTCCTCGAACTCACAGAGATCCTCCCAAACACTGGGATTAAAGGTGTGGGCCACAGCTGCCCAGCTCAGAAACTCTTATGGGGGTCAACATTTTATGGTGGACCTGCTTTTTAAGCATTGTTTAACATGTGTAACATTGTAACATTGTTTAGCAAGTGTAACATACTTGTTCTACCTTTTGAAGAGAAATCAGTTGTCTTAGTTACTTCTCTGTTACCATGCTAAGACACCATGGCCAAGACATCTTGCTGGAGAAAGTTTATCAAGGTCTTACAGTTTCAGAATATGATTCGTGACCATCATGATGGGGAATGTGGTAGCAGCCAGACAGGCATGATGCTGGAGCAGTAGCCGAGAGCTCACATCTTGAAACAATAACCACAACCATGAAGCTGAAGGGCTAACAGACTAGCATGGGACTTTGAAACTTCAAACCTACCTCTAGTTCCCTCTAGTAACATGACTCCTCCAACAAGGCCATACTTCCTAAAGTAGTTTTCACCTTCCCAACTAGGGACCAAGTATTCAAATACATAAGCCTGTGGGGGCCATTCTCATCCAAACTAGCACTCTATTGTATTTCCTCTATTTTTTTAGTTAATTTTTTTCTTTATTCTAGAGAATTTTATGCATGTGTATTATAAAATATCATCATAGCCACTCCCTATTTTCCTCCTTCAACTCCTCTCATATCCCCTTCCCATGACTTCTTTTGGTTGTTGGTGTGTGTGTTGGGGGGGGGGTGATGTTGTTTTGATAACCCACTAAGTACAATTAATGTTGCCCATATGTAGATGGGTTTGGGGCACAGGAAACCTACTAGTAGGAGTCAACTCCCGTGGCTCCTTGTTAGAAGGATGGAGCCTGAATAGTCCTCTGTTATGCTAGAACTTTGACTGGCTTGATCTTGTGGAACTTAACAGGTCCCTACTGGTCCAAGTTCATGGCTGTTTCACATCCAGAGAACAACCTTTCCTTTCCTAGCATCTCTCCCCATCTTTCATCCCACTCCCCCACCCCACCCCAGCTGAGGACCGAACCCAGGGCCTTGTGCTTGCTAGGCAAGCGCTCTGCCACTGAGCTAAATCCCCAACCCCCCATCTTCCACCTCTTACATTCTCTGTCTCCCATGCTACAGAGCTGCTGACTCCCATCCCATCATGTCTAATGTCCATTTCTCCAAATCTCTTCACCTCTTCGAAGATACCTAGAAAAGTGATTGTTCAAGACAAGTTCCTAGTGATGCTGGTAACTGTAGTTGAGTGCTTTGCTTATTTGGATTTGCTTTATTTAATGGTTACTTTGCTTGCTTTCCAGGCACACAGACCAATGGCCTGGACTTTGAGAAGCAGCCCGTGCCTGTCGGAGGGGCCATCTCCACAGCCCAGGCCCAGGCTTTCCTTGGGCATCTTCACCAGGTACATTGCTCACCAGCCATCCTGAGAATGCTTGTTGTAAGCAAGGAAGCATGGCATGCTAGGGAGGCTATTTCAGATCGTGTGTAATTCTGTTGAGTGGTTCGAGTGGAATTAATAGATTTTATGTAGCTAGCTATTGATTCTATAACTGTGTGAACAAAAGAGCTCTTCGTTGCATGGCACATATATACCATATACCGGGTCGCTTCTTTACATGAACATGCGCTTGAGTCTGTGTTAGCTTACTGATGCTGGTAAGACCAGTTACTGCTACCAGGAAACCATTGTCATTTAGGTGGCTACTCAGAACCTTGCTTGACTCTTATCCTCTTAATTTCAGATTTTAAGAAACTGGTTTTAAATTACTACCCTGATACCACATGACTTCCCCACAGTCTAAAAGAGAGCATGAGTTCTGTCCATTTAAGTTTCCTCTCTTTTACAGAAATGTCAGTAGACTACCAAACCAATTTTTTTAAAACAAATATTTTCCTCTACTTGAAAATAGGTGAAATTCTAGGAAACTGTCCTCAAATTTGTTTTTAAGTGAGGTCAAGTTAGAATGCTTCATAACTTCTCATCGGTGTCCAGCTAGTTGCCTGGATCCTTATACAGAAGCTTTCCTGTTCTCTCCTATTTACTCTCACGACCACCATTCTGCCCTGACAATTTTGGAATTTGAGTTTCTTTAAAAACACAAATATTATAAGAAGGTAGTGTTGTCTTAATCCCAGATATGGGGTGTGGGGCTGCTTTGGACTCTGCAGCAGCTGCCTCTGATTTGCCTTATGCTGTAGCAGAGGTTGTGGTTTTGCCAGCTGCAGAGTTGTATCCACTGTGTGGTGTTTGGAATCTGGAAAGTGTTCAGGGGTGTATGTAAGTGTTAGCGCCCCTTTAGGGGGTTAGGTGGTTGTTCAGGGGATGGGTGTGCTTTGTTAATAGTCCTGGTCAAAGAAGAAACAAAAGGAAAGAAGTCAGATTCAGGATCTCTCTCTCTCTCTCTCTCTCTCTCTCTCTCTCTCTCTCTCTCTCTCTCTCTCTCACTCTTCCCCGCCTCCCTCCCTCCTGTCCTCCCTCCATCCCTTCTCTTATTTTGTGATGGGGGTAAAACCATGAGGGTAGGCAAAGGGTGAGAAAATGAACCCACAAAGCAACAAAGACCAGCGACACACCATTTTGTAATCTTCAATTTATTCTAGTCTAGTTTATAGTCTTCTTAGTCTTTCTTTACTTTCAAGACATTAACCTTTGAGGGGCTGCAAGATAGTAGAAGGAGAAAACAAACTCCCTCAATAAACAAACAAACAAACAAATATTTAATTTAAAAAAAAACAGTTTTTAAGACCACAAACCAAACATTCAAGAAGGTTACACAATTTGGTTTTGTGTGCTTTCTTGATGAGATTAGATTAATTTAGACTCAGGGTAGCCACTCTTGATGGGATTACAGCATAAGAAACTACTCCTCTTCACAGTGCTTACAGCAGAGTGCAAATCTCCACAGTGACATTGTGTGTCAGATAGCTCTCCTTGGGAACTTAACCTTTTACCCTTCATAATTCTCAGTGTCTGTGGAGAGAGAGTGGAGCACATATTCTTATTCTCATTTTGTACTTATTTAGATCGTGACTATTTTCTAAATCAGGTTGCTATCATGATAGCCAAATGATAGTTTTCTAATTGCATTTCTGTCCTTACTTTAATATGACCATGATTTGAACTTTTAAAAATATGAATATTGAATATTGAGACAGATTTTTTCCATATATGTCTCATAGGATAAATTAATTCTCTTAACTAATTCTTTTGTTTATAACGATAGGAACAATGCATGGGGACAGTTTGTTTTTAGATTCTTTAAAGCAATTTGGGAGATATAAGTTATGTTTGTAGGCCCTAAGCAACTGATGACTACCAACAGAGTTTGAAGTGAGGAGCACCCACCCAGAGCAAATGGCATGCTTGATGGCACAGTCAGTAATGGTGCTAGTTCAGAAGACGTCTCTGCAGTTGTCAGTGGAGTGAGGGGAACTGTGAGTTCATATGTAAAGTTTTAACCCCGTAAAATATATCTTTGAATGTTCAATTCTAACTCGGTGTTAAATCTTAGTATCTGAAGTATTTCTTGATGACACCCTCTAGTGATAAATGAGAATATTTTAAATTACTGTGTCCATTGTTGGTTACGTTCCTCTTAGGTCCAGCTTGCTGGGACAAGTTTACAGGCTGCTGCTCAATCTTTAAATGTACAGGTAAGTTGGAATATGAGCAAATGGATTATTTTTCCATAATTCCCTGTAATGAGCACATAATTTAGAATAGGAACTACTTGGGATTGTTACTATTTACTAATTTTATTGTTTTTATTTTTTTTTATTGCTGAATCCAGATGGTAATAGTTGTTATTAATGAAAATCAGTTTAATCTGCTCCTGTGTGTGAGCCAAAGGTGGACAGGTGAAGAAATCCACTTTCAGAGTTTAGAGTGAAGTTCGGAAACACATACTAAACACAAAACAAAATAGCTTTTCAAGTATTATTCTACTTATCCCAGAAACACTGGATAGAGAATCAGGGAGCTCGAGTTTTAAAGTCTCAATAACCTTTGGCAAGTCACAGCCTGCTGGAGCCCAGCTTTGTATACCTGTATTTAAATAAAGACACTGACAACATTGTAAGCGATCTCCTCTGCTCTGAACAGAAGTAAAATTAAAGGGCACTAGAGTCATTGCCAGTGGATAAGAGCAGCCTATATTGCTCTTACAGAGGACTCCAGTTTAGTTCCCACATCAGGGAACTGCACAACTCCATAATGTTTCCATCAGCCTTTCCTTGTAGTGTTTGGGAAACTAATAGTCAAGAAAGACTGGTCTCAGTAATGCTAATGACTAAAGATTTGGGGTTGAATATTCTCTGAAATCTTGTGGAATATGGACCTAGTAACACATGGAAACAAGGAGAGTAAAAGAGATAATGTGGCCTTCCTTTCTGAGAGAGAGGAGGTAGAAAATTGCCTTGGTTGCCATGGTAAACTTAGCATCCCTTAGAGAGATGTTGGCAAACAGGCTCTATCTCCAGTGCAGAATGTTTACAGTCCTGCACTGTAATTATCTTTCAGTGACTGGCAGAATTAATCAGAGCTTTTATGTTAATTAGCTTTGCTGTAGTCCCCCACACAGGTGATGGAAAATATGCAAATCTATGCAGAATTTTAATACTCTGCATAACCACTTTCAATCCATAAAAAATTTTCTCTCAGGCCCTTTAAGACTTATATTTCTTGACTGTATTGTTTTCTATTGTTTTGTTATTATTTTGTTTGTTTGCTTATTTTTTTGAGAAAGGGTTTCTCTATTTAACCCTGGCTGTCCTGGAACGCAAGGGCTCTGTAGATCAGGCTGGTCCTGAACTCGGAGATTAGCCTACCTCTGCCTCTCAAGTGCTGGGATTAAAGGAATGCACCACCACTGTGATTGTGTTATTTTCTTTCAAGCTTGTACACTACTTGGTGGAAAATATTGCATTTAGAGTTCTTTATTTAAAATGGTTAAAAGTTTCAAAGTTCTGTGGGTCAAGTAATTGAATTGTAAGATGATATATGATTAAGTTTGAGGTTTGCCACAAAGTATATTCAAAGTGTTAGTTTGAAGGGTCTAATAATAGAAATGAATTGAAAATGCATTTTTTCTTTTTCTTAAAAAAAAATTTACTTATTTTATGTATATGAGTACACTGTTGCTGTCTTCAGACACACCAGAAGAGGGCATCAAATCCCATTACAGATGGTTGTGAGCCACCATGTGGTTGCTGGGATTTGAACTCAGGACCTCTGGAAGAGCAGTCAGTGCACTTAACTGCTAAGCCATCTCTCCAGCCCAGCATTCTTTAAAATTGCCTGAACTGGGGATTTGAGGTTATAAAAGGTTTTGTTAATTTGTGAAGGACTAATTTAGTTTTTCTTTTAAAAATTTATAATTGCAACTTTTCTGAGATTAGAATAAAAATTTAAAGTGCTTCAGTATTATAACAAAAAAGCATAGGAGAAAAAAAGGAAAAAGACAAAACCCCAAAACTCAAAATGGAATAACACATATTTAAGTACTTTTTAAATTAGAGTTAGAAGTATATTTCTTTTAATCATCTATTTGAGATATTTTATTTCATTTCCTATCCAACCCCACTTCAGTCTAAATCTAGTGAAGAGTCCGGAGATTCGCAGCAGTCAAGCCAGCCTTCCCAGCAGCCTTCAGTGCAGTCAGCCATTCCCCAGACTCAGCTAATGCTGGCTGGGGGACAGATAACTGGGGTAAGTTTTCCTGGAGAATATTGTAATGAGCTTTCTGTGTTTATATGGCCACTGGTTGTATCTCATTAAAACTGTTGGCTGCAGCCGGCACAGGCATGCACTGCTGTACTTAAGAAACTTCTGGATGTGGAATGTCCTCTGAAGAGGAGCTACTTTGGTCACTCTTTACAAGATGTCTTTTTGTCACAGCTGCATACATTCAAAATAAACTAACTTTTTAACCCACATTAAAAATAGTGTTGCTTCATTGTGCCAGGCAGTTGTTAACCATAACCATGGTAAAATTAGAATTGTTATGGCTGGACAATTAAAAAGTACGGTAATAAAGATAAAGTGGCTTTGTATTATCCTAAAATAAACTGGGGTCTCATATCCTGTCTGTGTAATTACTAATTACTCAAGGACTAGTTACTTTATCTCCCTATACTTCAGTTTTCCTTCCTCTAAGTATTAATACTGCTTTGAAGTACCATTGTGATTTATGTAAAGCTCTTAGAACAGCGCTTGGCATGTAGCTTCAGTGAGTGGTAGTTACTTGTAACAAATTGTCTGCTGTGACTGTTAAGCGTTTACGTGTTTAGCGATTTCTGTTCTAAGCTATTATTTGGGATGATTTTTCAGTGTTGAAAGCGTATATGTTCTCTTTTGTGAGGAGAAAGAAATTGAGGGGAATGTAATGAGTAAGCTCCTTACCGTGTCAGGGGAATGATAAGAAACTAAACAATTCATATTACATCAACCTTCAGAACTTTTTATAATTAATTCCAGCTAGTGTGACTGCACATTTATTTGCACTATTCCATCACTAGATATTATTAATAAATTTACTTATTTAAAAATACAAATATACATACACGTATTTTGAAGAGTATTGAATTTTTGATGGTTGTGCTCTGGCTCGTGTGTTTCTAATGAAATTGATGTTTAAATTAGACCCTGTTGGTTTAGAAGGCAGGCTGTGCTGCTCAATGGTTTTTCGTGGGATTAGATATAATATGATCCTTTTCTGTTTGATCAGAACACGTCCCCAAAAGAAAGGCCCAGCACACTTTCTACTTTGATGTAAGCATATTTGAAATGATGTGCTGTGGACATTTAAGTCTATTCTAAATGCACTTCTTGCTTTATTGTTAGAGTTTGTGTTTTGGTGACTAGTGTCCAAGATAGTAATAGGCACTTGGAACTCCAGGTTCTTGTGCTTTGAAGACTATTAAATTTGGGCGTTTAGATTCATTTGCATTTAAGAGGGTGGCTCTTACCACCTGTTTTTTAGAGGTAATAAGTTGGGAAGAAAATGTAAACTTGCAAACTGATGCTTTTCAAGGGCAGAAGATTGGGTGAGGGAAGGTCCTGGAGGAAGATTTGTAAAGGAAACAAGTGTGGCTCATGTTTTTTAGTCACATCTTAAGACATCATGGAAATGGTGAGATACGGTGGAGAGGCTCACAATCAAGAACAGCTGAGCCTTATCAGTTCTCTTGCCGCCCCTAGCCAGCACCCTTCTGCTCCTCGTTCATCTGACTAATCACTTGCTGTTGGGTCTTTGCATATCCTGTCAGGATCCATCCTTTGTTTTCTTGTGCACAGGTTTTAATTTGTTTGCCTAAATGATTGTTCAAGTCTGACGTGATGCTGTGGTAGAACAAGTAGTTTGTTCACTGGTGGACAGTTTAGTTGCATACCAGCCATGCAGTAGTAAGGACCTCATACCGCTTGAGTTACCTATTAGAGAACATTCAGTCTCCTCCTTATTTGTTCTTCCTCTAGCTCACACTGACACCAGCCCAGCAACAGCTTTTACTACAGCAGGCCCAGGCCCAGGCCCAGCTCCTGGCTGCTGCAGTGCAGCAACACTCCGCCAGCCAACAGCACAGTGCTGCTGGGGCCACCATCTCAGCCTCCGCTGCCACACCCATGACGCAGATCCCCCTGTCTCAGCCCATACAGATTGCACAGGTGAGAGAGGCGCAAGGTCACGAGGTCAGCAAACAACTAATAAAATGGGAAATTTTACTGCATACTGTTACTGGTTGCTTTATGGGTCTTTAAACACCCAAGGAACTCTGATTCAAGGAGACATTGTTCCTTCTTTCCTGTTCGCTTATTTGAGTTGATATTATAAATATATAGCTGAGTATTTGAATAACTGAATGTTTATATTAAATGAAATTCTTGAGTAAGAAGCTGGCATATTTCTGAGGCAAGGGATTACAGTATTTATCTTAATTAGCTAATTATAGCAGGCAAGAATTCTTTCACGCTCTCTACAGTAAGTGTTGCCCCTTGTGGAAAAGATAGCAAGTCATCTTTCCGCTGTGGAGTGACTAGGACCATGGAGAACTGCATTAAAATGTTACAGGGTTGGGGTTGGGGATTTGGCTCAGTGGTAGAGTGTTTACCTAGCAAGCCCAAGACCCTGGGTTCCGTCCCCAGCTCCAAAAAAAAAAAAAAAAAAAAAAGAAAGAAAAGTTACAGGGTTTCAGTTTTTACATTTTCAAATAAAATATCCAAAGGTAATATTAAAATTACTTCAAGAGTCATAAAGAATTGTAACAAAAAGAAAATATGTGAATTCTTTATCTCAATGAAAGGAAAAGGGAGCATGAGAAGTTAGATATAACATATAAAAATAAATGTTAAAAACTGAACAGTTCTCTTATATCCCCAGAGGAGGTGGGAAGTGCTTAAGTTGTAACAAGAGTTTGACTAGATACTTGAAATAGAATCAGACTGATTCTATTACTTTGTGGCCATCTGTATCAAGATAGTGTTTTGATTTGGCCCATTTTCTTCATCAAATAAATTGATTAGTCAGTGCCTAAACTCTGAGGCCTTATCTGAGATTAATATAGATAAGATCATTTATATGAAGGCCCTGAAAATCTAAAATATAGAGCCAATATAAAGCCATATTGTTTTGTTATATTTGACTTTTATGTGAATTTTTTAAATAACTTAACATTGATTTCTAAATTGAATTTGATAAGCTGGTGTCAAATTTCAGGAATTAAATCTTAATTTATTGATGGAAATTTGGGTATCACTCAATTTTTACTTTAGAAAAAAATGGGTCAAATATACAAAACCCTCTTTCTCACTTAATTTTTTTTTTTTTTTTTTTTTTTTTTTTTCGAGCTGGGGACCGAACCCAGGGCCTTTGCGCTTATAGGCAAGTGCTCTACCACTGAGCTAAATCCCAACCCCTCACTTAATTTTTTTTAATGTCCATTTAGTCTCTGTTTAGATCAGAGATAAAGGAACAGAACTTAAAGAATGAATGCATATTAATTTATTAGCATTTATTAGAGTAGTTTACAAACTATGGTCCAGCTACTCCAGTGATGGCTGTCTCTCAGTTCATGCAGCTAGATATCTGATTTATTCTATCTTGGACTCTTTAAAGAAGTAGTTTCTTTTACCAGTAGAGGAATGCCTCAGCAACAGGATAGATGACTATGACAAGAAGAAGAGAGAGCACAGAGACAAGAAGCAAAAGGGCCTTTTTTTTGGGGGGGGGGTTCTTTTATGCGGGCCACCACCAAAAGGGAGAGCCCAGATTTAGCATGGGTCTTCCCGCCTCAAAGGAGCCAGTCCAGATCGCTCAGGGGCAGGCACATTACCATCCGGGATTCTCTTCTCTTTCAGTGGTAGCAGGTGGAAGCAGAGGATTAACTTTAGAGTTGTCTTCTGATTTCCACATGTATGTGTGGCTTAAATAAACCTTATCACACACCAATAACAAACTAAATTTTTGAATCGAAAATCCCTTTTAGAACATTTATTCTGTATTTATTTATTCTGAAATAATTTTAAGTAACTACTGAAAATTGGGCTTAACATAATCATGATGTGATATATATATATATATATATATATATATATATATCATAATCTCAAAAATATAACTTCTTGCAGAGGCCCTAATGTTTTTCAGTTTTGTTTTGGATGTTCGCTTGTTTGTGTGTGTGAGTCAGAACAGTTCTCAGGAGTCAGTTCTCCCCTTCCACCATGGCTGTAAGGTCAGACTCAGACCCTCGGTCTGTCACAGCAAGTGCTGCTACCTACTGAGCCGTCTCTGGCCTGAGGATCTCTCACACTGACATAGTCTTGGAAGCCACACTGTTGGGACATGAAAAACAGCTAATTGTTGTCTCATTGTTATTTAATATGACATAGGTCATTACCTAGGAACCTTACGACTAATCCAACTTTTCACTTCAGGATCTCTTTCTAATCTGTGTTTGCTTCTGAGCTTTTAGGATCTTCAACAATTGCAACAGCTTCAGCAACAAAATCTCAACTTGCAACAGTTCGTGTTGGTGCACCCAACCACCAACTTGCAACCAGCACAGTTTATCATCTCTCAGACCCCCCAGGGCCAGCAGGGTAAGCCTCCCTAACTCCTCAGTGGTGCCACAGAGCTGTGTGCACTTTAACAGTATCCGTTTAATCAATGCTTTTACTCGGTGTGGTTTCAAACTACCAATATTCATGAGAACTATAGCAGTGCCTTAATTCAGGATATGGCTTACATAGACTAAGAAGAGTCCTGAAAGATCAGTAAAGGCTAGCTTACCGAAGGAAATTTTCAGGACTTCAGCCTGAAATCATGCAACCTCATCATTCCCAAGGCTCACCTCAGTTTATTTGCAAGTCACTGGATAAATGAGAAAGGTTGTTTTCTGAATCCCTTCCTAAAGTTTTAGCTAGGTCTTTGTGGAACTGCATTTGAATGTCTGATATCTTCCAAAGTTTTCTGTAGGATATTCAAAAACAAAAAAGTAAAGTAGAAACATGAAATTAGCCATTTGTATTAAGAAAGCTTATTTACACTGAAACTCGAGGAGGTTAGGATAGTCAAGAATGGATTTAGTAATACTCATCAACAGAGTTTTGCTTTCCTTTATTTTTTTTTCAAAGCCTAAGGATGTTATTGTCTTTTACATTTTTTTAATAGTTGAGCCTTTATAAGACAGTTACAAGAAAATGGCTATTCTAATTTTTTTGTGTATGTTTGTATATTTTTTTTTTTTTTTTTGATTTTTTTTTTTTTTTCCGGAGCTGGGGACCGAACCCAGGGCCTTGTGCTTACTAGGCAAGCGCTCTACCACTGAGCTAAATCCCCAACCCTGTTTATATATTCTTAATTTCTTCCTTTCCAGCCTTTTGCAGGATTGGGAAAATAGCACAGAATGGAAAAGAATATTGGTTGGCTTAGAACCTGTAATCCTAGCCAAGCCACCCAAGTTTTCTGAGTTTCACATCTCCTCTTTACCCTTGCATAAGCATGCAGACCCAGTGTCAGCTCCTTAGCACCAGTAGGTAGGCACCCCGGCCTGGAAGGACTCCAGAAGCTCTGTAGGAGAAGCGAGCTGGACAGCTAATCTAGCCACGCTGGGGCTAGCTCTGATTTCAGGTCAGAGGCTCTGCTTCCGTATATAAGGTGGAAAGAGATTGAAGAGACTCTGACCTAAAATTCTGGTCTCTGAAAACATGTACATGCCTACCCATGTACACGTGCATACAACATCACATGCACATACACACACCAAAAAAAAAAAAAAAAGGTAACCCAGAACCTGTTTGTACCACAGCTACTGAGCTGTAATCTTAGTAACCTAGGACCCATATTTCTTCTAATAAGATTAACCAACAATATGAAGGATCAGAGCCCTGAAAAGACTTCGTTTCCAGTAGAGTCACTGTGGTTAATCTCCACTGTGAGATTAGCCTCCACTTGGGCAAGCACTTCTGCTTTTTTTTTGAGGGAGGAAATGCTGTTAACCTAAGACTTTGAAAAGTATTGTAGTTTGTAATATTACAACATTGCTGTGATTATAGAACTATTTAAGAAATATATTCTCCAAGAATTGATTATTCTTGGGAAAATTCTTACCGGTATATTCTGAATCATGTTTCATAGGAACTTGTATTTTGCCTTTTCTTGGTTCTCATGGAAGTTCTAGGCTTCTCCTCACCCTTTCAACTGGCCTTAATGGCAGAGAGGGAGAGGTAGGCTGACCTAAAGTTTGAACTTGTTCATAGACTATGCTACTATGAACAAAATTAATCATTCAATGTTATAATTTCTGATTAAATATGTGTTTAATATTTTGTTTCCAGAGAAACAAAAATGAAAACTTTCCCCCTAAACTTTAAAAAAATACTCAATGTCTAATATGTCTGCACTTTTACTTTCTTCTGTTTTTTGTTTTTTTTTATAATAGTCAGGATTTTTTTATTCTTTTCTAAACAGTCTTAGTAAATTAATTCTTAATTGCTGGCATAAAGTATATTTTTTTTCACTAGCCAATATTTTATGTTCAAACCCATAAAATCTATAATTATACTTAATTTGCTCAGAACTTTGTTGAATATTTGCCAAGTGTCTTGATATTACTCTGATTATTGGAGTTTATTATTTTCAGCAGGATGAAATCCCTTGCTTTTATTAGCAAGGAGTAGTAGCATGTATAGTAGTAGTCATGAATAAGGGACTGGGATAACAAATTACCCAAGGAAGAGGGGAGATTGGACTGGCCTGGCAAAAGTTAACTTGAGGAGGCTAGGGCGTGTGGTCTGGGAAAGCCTGCCTGCTGAGTGGCCTTGACTGGGGACTGACTAGTGAGGCGGAGGCCGGTGACCGGGAGTAGAGTTGGGTTATTGGCCTGGTAGGCAATGGAGAGTACAGAGAATGTGAGAGGAGGATGAGCCTGCCCTAAACTAAAAACGGGCAGGCAGTGTAGCTAGAGATCTCTGAAAGAACAAAAGTTGTAAGAAATGAGGGTAGGAGCGCACGGTTGGAGAGGCGGCTTCTTGCCATTAAGCATGGGGCCCTGCATTTGGGTCTGTATAGCCCGTGTACATAGCCCATGTACATAACCCGTGTACGGAGCTGCGTGTGCTGACTCCACCTGTACTTCCCACAGCAGGCTGTTTGGCTATTCCAGCCTGTGGGAGCTTGGGGTTCAGCTGAGAAATCCTTCTTCAGTAATAAGAAAGACCATGCACACATGCTTTTGAGGAAGAACAAGAACAAGGTATACAGGAAGGACCAGAGAGCCTAGGACTAAACACTGTTCTGTTTAAATTGTAATGAAAGACCACTGAAGTATCCATTTGGTTTGGTTTGGTTTGGTTTGGTTTGGTTTGGTTTGGTTTGGTTTGGTTTGGTTTGGTTTGGTTTGGTTTGATTCGGTGACAATGTCTGATTATAGTGCACAAGTGAATTTTAAACTTCTACCTCAGCTTCCCATATGCTGAGACTGCAAGTGTATACCACCAAACCTGGCTCATTTTTATTAAATATCAAAGATGCCACCTTAACTACTTTATAAGCATGAACTTTAGAGAGGTTAGAGACTTGGCTCAGTAGTTAACAGCACAGCTACTCTTTGCAGAGGAACCAGGCTCAACTTGCAGCACTCACATGGCAGCTATAACTCCAGTCCCAGGGAAGCCAAAGCTTTCCTCTGCACATATAGTTTTACCACATTTGCTTTAAATACAAACAAAAGGAAGGGTTATTGTTGTATTTAGGATCTACATTGTCAAATAAACACCTATGTTAATTTCTTAAATTTATCCAGTGTTTACTTACTTACAAACAAATGACAAAATCTGACAGGTTTAATTTTTTTATTAATGTTTTATGTATTCTAGTGTTTACTGTATTCAAGTTTAGTGGGTAAGAAAATCAGAAAGATAAGCTAGGCCCCTGTCTCTTGTTTCCATCTCTGCTCCTATCTTGTCACAAGTTCATATGCAGTGTTTCAACAACATGATTATATTTGAAACTAAGTACGTAAATTAAGTTCTTCAGTGCAAATACATTCTGGGTTGCCCCGTATTTATAGCATTGCAAAAAAAACCCAAACTAGACAACAACAAAACCCTATAGAATTCAGTAATCAACTGAGTACATAATACAAATGCTCAAGACAAAGAAGTCTCACTATGTTGTCCAGCCTGGCTTCTAACTTTGGGGCTTGAGTAACCCTCATGCCTCAGCCTTCAGAGTAGCTAGGACTGTATGCATATATCTTTACTTCCATTTTACTTACCAAGAACTTTTACACTATTCTTGGCCAGTGCGGATAGTTGCTTTTACATTTCAACTTTGTCAGTGAAGAGTCATGTCCTAAGAACTTGAAAATATCATCTTCCTCTCAGGATTGCCTGCTTCTGTCAGAGACAGATTCTCTTGTTCCAAGGTTCTCAATCTGTGGGTCGCTGCCCCTCTAGGGATCAAACCATCCTTTCCAAGGCTCACACATCAGACATCCTGCATATCAGATATTTACATTAGGACTCATAACAGAAGCAAAATTACAATTATGAGGTAGCAACAAAATAAATTTATGGTTGGGGTCACAGCACTGGGAAGGTTGAGAAGCACTGTCTTAGAGAACTTTAATGAATTCTGGGTTAAGAGGTTGGATTCATCTTTAAATTTCCAGATGCTTTCATTTAAAGTAGTTCCTCTCCTTAGGAAATAGAGCCTTTCAGAGAGCGTATTCAGATCGTACTAAAGACATAAGAGCTTTGACTTAATGTTCTGGATTCTCAGGCCATGTTGTACTTAACACAATTAACAATACTGAATTTTAGGGTAAGAAACTAGACATTCTGAAGACAAACAAAACTACTAGGAAATTAGCTGGAAACTTAATTTATATTCTTTTTTAACCCCCTGAAATGTTTGATTTTCACAGGTCTCCTGCAAGCGCAAAATCTTTTAACGCAACTACCTCAGCAAAGCCAAGCCAACCTCCTACAGCCACAGCCAAGCATCACCCTCACGTCCCAGGTCAGTTTTCTTACTCTCTTGTTTTACTAATTTAAAATTAAAGCAAAAATACCCCCAGCAATAACAAATTCCAGTGTTCAGAAACCAACCAAAAACTCCGTGTTGGGCTTATTAGCTTGATAACACAGTATTACCAAATTGATGGAAACTGAATTTTTTCATGATTTTTTTTTTTAAGTTCATAAAAAATAGCCATGTTAGTACATGGGGATGAGATAAAGCTGTCTGATGCTGCTAGACAGGAACACTGAGATGGAAGTCCTAGGGAACCAGTTAAAACCTGTCTTCCATCCTTTGGCTTTGCTAAAACAGTGCAGGAGCTTGGATTTCTGTGTTATCTCAATACTTAAATGTGGTTGTGTCATTTCCTTTCGAAGACATACCAGTCTAAACCATGCAGAAAGCATAGTTCTTGGGCATCTGGAATTTTAGACTGCATATTTGTGTTCTTATCTAGTGATAATTGTGACTATGAACATCAATTTGCCGCTCTGGTTTTCAGTCTGGTCACCCTTACTGGCTGACCTTGAATCCTCCCTTGCTTCGACTCTTTCTAAATAAAAGTTGGGGATGGAGAAATGAATTGCTTAGTGGGTCTTGCCAAGCAAACAATGGGACCAGAATTCCCATCCTGAGAACCGGTTTAAATGCATGCTGGGTAGACATGCAGCTCATCTGTAGGTTTAATTAGGGGTCTCCTAAGCAAGCTGGCTGTTGACCCATCTAGCCTATTGGTAAGCTCTGGGAAGAGAGTGACCAAGGAAGGTAGACTCCCTATATCAACCTCTGCCCTCTGCATGCACATGTACATAAGTGTGTATGTAGACACAATCATGAAAAGAAAATGTAGGAATTAAAACTTAATATATTACCACATTTCAGAGGCTGAAAAGACAGAAGCTCTATTTTGATTGACAGCTTTAGTAACTAGTTACTTGCTCTTTGCCACTGAGCCCTCCTTCTAGCCCCTAAACATAAAAAAAAAAAAAAAATGCATATGTCATTGGGTAAGACAGGAATTTCTTAAACAGGACACAAGGAGCCTTAACTGTCAAAGAAACAATGAATTTCAGGAAAATTAAAAGCTTATCTTAAGAAAAATGGGAAGAAAAACCATTCCTGTTAAGGAGAAAACAGTCTTTTTTAAAAAATGCTAAATGATTTTTGTTTTAAGATTTCTTTTTAATTGATGTGAGGAAAGGGAATATTTGTGTAGGTACTCTGGGAAGCCAGAACGTATTGAATCCTTAAGAACTGGAGTCACAGGTGGCTGGGAGCTGCTGGGAGCTGAATTCCAGTCCTGCCAAGAGCAGTCTACACTCAGTCACTGAGCCATCGCTCCAGCCCATGGTAAAAGAGTTTTAACTCAAGTAAAGAGCACATCCTGCTCAACAGTAAGACCCCAGACATAAGCCAGCGAGAGGCAGGGAAGATCTGCCAGTGCCCAGTAAGCAAAGGAAAACGTGCTCAAACAGTTGGTTATGAGCAGTGTCAGTGTGCATGCATTAGAGTGGGTATTAGGAAGGGTTTGAGACAAGTGTTGAGAGCATAAAGCAACTAGAGTTCTCATAGATTACTAGTAGATCTCATATATTACTAGTAGTTCTCATAGATTACTAGTAGTTCTCATAGATTACTAGAGTTCTCATAGATTACTAGTAGTTCTGCAAAAAGGTACTAACACTTTGTAAATTAGTTTGACACTCACTTAGAAATTAAATATAACTGCACCATATAACTCAGTAGTTTTGCTCTTTAAAAGGAAAGCACAAAGATCAATAAATGCTTATAATAGATTAATAATTACCCCAAACTATCAGATAGTAAGTTACATAAACTTCTGACTAGCCATGTGACAGACTTATTCCACAGTAAGAAGTGTACTTCTGTGAGTTTCAAAAGCCTTACACTCAGTGACAGAAGCTGGGCTTAAAAGACTGAGTATTGAATTATTTCAGTTTACATAACATTCCAGAAAGGACAGAACTATCGGCATAGAAATCCTGTTAGTACTTGATGGGAAGTAAGGAATGAGGATGAGGATAATGATGACAACGGCATGGGGGGTGGGGAGGTAGCAAAAGGTTCAGAAGAAATTTAGGGAAGATTAGTAAAGATATTCTATATCTTGTGTTAGTAGTTACACAATTGTATACAGTTGCAAAAGCATCAAACTATACTGCAGTTTTAAATGTAAGTTTTTTATATGCTAAATGCAAAATAAATAACTAAACTTGGTGTTTTGACTTATATCCCAGAGGCCTCTTTCGGGCCTACATGCTATGCACATGTAGCAGACGTCATCCTGACTCCTGCTCATTAAATGCTATGCCACCGTCCTACATCTGTCCCAGCTCGGCCAGGTATTTTAGAGTAATAGAGCCGCAGGCTAAAGGTGCCCAACCTATTTTTAGTCCATTATTATTTGACCAAGAGTCTACCTGATGCTGAAGATGAAGTAACAGGTTGATAGTTGAAACTGACCTCCATCTCTCAGCCGTGGTCACTGTGGTAAGTATTCAGCAACACAGGACTCTAATGTAGTTGATACCCTGTGTAGTGCCTCCAAAACCTGAAGTTGAAATTGCTCAATGTCAGGATGTCATCGAGACGTGTTTTATCGTCTTTATTGAAGCAGGATGGCAGAGGAATTTGCCCCACTTATTATGTCACGCCTATTCTGTGGTTTTCTGGGTCAGTTAGATCCCTTGGTGTGAGCCTTATTAATGAGATCAAGGTCAGTTAATATAAGGTATATCTAAATTACAAGAAGGAAATCCTGGTTCATAATCTGTGACCTGGACTGCTGTTCATAGAAGGGTTCAACTGAGTAATTAGGATGAACACCCAGAAGAAGGCCCTGTGAGTGCTTGTGAGTACTACAGTGTAGCCTGGCGTTGGAATAATAAGAAAATTTAGTATTTTCTTTCAAAGAAAGGAAACTGGAGAATTGTAAAGGACTGCTGCCTTGTAAAGGACCTGGGTTTGTTTTCTAATATAATTTGTCTCTAACTCTGGTTCCGGGAGACCCAGTACCCTTCTCTGGACTCTGCTGGCACTGCACACACATGGTGCACAGATACGCCTTTTATGGGCATACATGAACTAAAACTTTAAACAAGAAAGGAGAGTCCTGGGCTCAGTCTTCACATAAGGGTATCTAAAAAAAGTTTCAAAATGAACTTTAAGTAGATTTAAATGTAAAATGTAGATAATAAGGAATCATATTATCAGGAAGAACTTTTCTCTTTTTACCAGAAGGGATTTCATCACTAAAAAATAACTAAGGTATTCTTTCTCAAAGATATAATAGAAATGAGAGGAAATTTCTTAAAAATTATAGTTTAGGGGTTGGGGATTTGGCTCAGTGGTAGAGCGCTTGCCTAGGAAGCGCAAGGTCCTGGGTTGATCCCCAGCCCCTAAAAAAAAAAAAAAAAAAAAATTATAGTTTAAAGTTTATACATACTGAAAAATGTTTAAAAACTGGGTGAAAGAATTATTTATACGAATATGATAAGAAAATAGTCTATATACCATGATATTTGGAGAAATGGCCTAAAGATAAGGATGAGAATAAAAATTCATTAATGTATAGTCATGATCTGAATCTGATACAGGGAATACAGGCAGTAAGTGACACATGGGAAGGCTCGTGCTCTGAGTAATGCAGAAGTATTATGTCAGCTTGATGCACCATTTACTCCCTGGTGAGCCAAGTCTTCTCAGGAGCTGTGCCTCGTACAGTAGTGTCTGTCAGACACATAGCGTGATTTATCAATGGTAGAAAAAGACTTTGTGAATTTATCTTAAAGAACTTTTTGCTGTTGTTGGTGGTACCTGCTTACTCTTAAGTACTATGAAAGTTAAGGCAGTGGGATTACACACTGAATGAAAAGCTGATCTGGGCTACAGAGTAAGAACTTCTCTTTTAAGAAAAGGGCAATGGAGGGAGTAGGGGAAAGGGTATTTCTTTGTCTTGGTTTTCTTGAGACAGTTTTCTTTTAAATGCATTTATTTATCATACAGTGAATTTTTATTATACTCTTCATCCTCCTCCCAAACCCCCTCCCCAAATCATGTTCTCAAACACAGCCAACTTGTCATCTCTCCCACCTAGCCTCATGCCCTTTCTCTCCCTTTTTTTTTTTTTTTTTTTTTTTTTAATATTAAAAATCTCATGGAGCCCAACTTGTATTGGCTGATCCAGGGGACCTGCCCTGGAATGTGGCCAGCATACCAGGTGTCACCTCACTGAAGAAAGCTGATTTTCCCTTTCCTGGCATCAAATGCCTGTAACTCCTCAGCTAGGGCTGGGACCTTATGCCCACCTTCTCTCCTCCTGCTAGAGTTTTGTCTGGCTTGAGTTCACGTGAGTCTGTTTTCTTAAGATACCAGCATGTTACAATTATAAACTAAAGTGTCTGCTTTTCTGTTCTTTCTTCAACAGCCTACCACCCCAACTCGCACAATAGCAGCAACCCCAATTCAGACACTTCCACAGAGCCAGACAACACCAAAGCGAATTGATACTCCCAGCTTGGAGGAGCCCAGTGACCTTGAGGAGCTTGAGCAATTTGCCAAGACTTTTAAACAAAGACGAATCAAACTTGGATTCACTCAGGTAGGATGAAGTCACCTGTCCTAGTTCACTTTCTGTTGCTTTGATAAAACACTGACTAAAACCAACTTGTGAAGAAAAAGGCTTTATTCAGCTCACAGGTTCTAGCCTGTTGCTGAGGGAGTCAGAGAAGGAGCTTGGCGGAAGGCACTGAAGTATGGAAGAATTCTGCTTCCTGGCATGTTCTAATATTGTTAACAGCCCGGGCCCTCCACCATCAATTAGCAGTTAAGAAATACTCTATAGACATATCCACAGGCCATTCTCAATGGTAACAACTCAATTAAGATTCTCTCTTTCTATGCCTGTCAACAAGTTTAGCAGTCACAGTGCTCTCTTACATACCCTTTCTTGGCTAGCTATGGATACTTTGTAAGAAACAGAAAGTTTCTCGGTCATATTGTCTTTAGTTTTAGCTATAGTCGATTTTCTTATAGTCATTTAGCACTTAGAATTTTGAAATATTGTGTGTTCAGTTATATTATGCTCATACATTTACTCTTGACATAATATTAGGTTAAAAACTTCCAAACAGTGTCACAAAACAGGCCTCTGAAAGTATATTAGTAAGACGTGTGTTTTAGTAGGTGGTGTTGGTCATGTGATGGATCTAAGTATTCGCCATTAAAGAACCGGTGGTGGTAGAGCTGACTGCTGCAGATGTAAAGTGGAGAAAATGCAGATTCCAGAGTCTGTCAAAGACTTACGTAAAGCTAGTTTGAAGGAAAGTGTGTTCCCCTCCTTTCTCTCAACCTACTGAGATTAGTCAAGTAAGAATTTATTAAAGATTTCTTAAATAAATTAATCAAAATCAAAAATCTTTTAATGTCAGCTACCAGAGGGCTTGAAAAATGAAATGAGTGTGTTTAGTGGTTTAAGCAAGCATTTGGGTACGCAACATGTTTTTTTCTAAGCTCTGCCACTGGCTATACTCCCTGATTAGCCTGTCAAAAATAATGCTTTGAAAGCAGGAAAGGAATTAACTTATATTTATGTAAAATGGCAAAAAGATTATTAGCTGAAAGAGAAAAAAAAACTAAAGTATGGATTGAGTTGTGTATTTATAGAATCAGGGGAGAAAAACCTGATGTTTTCTTTCTAGAAAAGCACTCCCGCTTTGTAGATCAAAGTCAAAGCCACATCACTGTCTGCTGCGTTCTAGATGTCATTAGGGACTTAGATTCCCCCCCCCCGAGCTGAGGACGAACTCAGGGCCTTGCACTTGCTAGGCAAGCGCTCTGCCACTGAGCTAAATCCTCACCCCTTAGATTTCTTTTATTCCTTATATTTGAGGATTTATTTTTTGTTCAAAGAAACTCCATACTAGGAATTTACGATAGATACAATTGTGGATGAATTGCAGTTACATTTCTGAGGAGTTTCAGATATAAAGAAACAAGCCTGATAATCTGAGCTTGATCCTCCAGAACCTACATGGTACATCCACACACAGATGCATCTACATATGCACAAGCCAACACATACATGCAAAATAAATTAATGTAAAAATTTTAATTACAGTCCAGAAATATTTTAGTAATTTTGAAACATTTAAATAATTGTTTTAAACATAAAAATAGAGATAAACTAGATTGATAGAGGTAAGTTAATAGACTAAAGAGAAAGTTTAAAGTTAGCACATTTAACAGTGCTAGGCTTTGGCTATTACCACATTACGCTTTGGAGTTCTCTGTAAATGGCTGCATAAATGCTAAGTCAAAGGTGTTAGGCTTTTCAAAGTCTACCTTTTAACCAAACATTGGTTCCCTTTCCCTTTCTTTGGCATTTGGTCCAAAATATTACCAGTGTGGGTAATCACTTCTACTCTCCCCCTCTTCCTCCTCTCCTTCCTTTTTCTCCTCTCCCCACTTCTCACCTCCCCTCTTCCCACCTCCCTCATACACATCACACCTATATGCCAGCATCTCATTCTGTTTTATGATTTATTCTGTTTTGTTCTTGGCATGTTCTTTAAATGGCCAAATGGATCTGGAATGGTTTGTAAATCTTGCCTATATGGATCAGAGTACTTACGACTGGTACAGGATGGGAAAAGATCAGAGTACTTAATACTCTACGGGATGGGAAAATGGGCTATCAACCTTTGTTTTTAATTTATATACCTTATTGTAGTTATTCAACAGTAACTGTGTATTCAGTTTATTCATGTTTGTACACATGCACAGTTAAAGTATTCAAGTTACTTCTTGAGATAAATTACTATTCTTTGATTAAATACATTTTAAAATGTTTTAAACACTTATTTTTTAATTACGTGTTATTTTTTATAAGTAGTGGATGCCATTACATTTTAGAAAGCATATCAAAATATATAGTATTTTTCATATGCAAGTACATATATTATTTCCAGGTGCCAATCTTTGCTCCTTCATTCCTTTTGTTTATTTTAGAAAGGTCAAAAGGATATAATATAGTTTATATTATGTATATTGAAACCAACTGATTGAAACTGCTGACTTATGTGAAAAACACAAGAGTTATAAGAGTACTAAACCAAGATGTACCAAGTTAATGAAAACTAGCAGACCTGGCATAGTTACTTTTCAGTTGCTCTGAAGGGACACCATAAATAAGGCAAATTACAGGAAAAAAAGTTTGTTGGGTCTTGCAGTTTCACAGGATGAGTCCATGTTAGAATTTTACTGCTGTGAAGAGACCATGACCAAGGCAACTCTTGTAAAGGCAACCATTTAATTGGGATTGGCTTAAAGTTTCAGGTTCAGTCCATTAGCATCATGGTGAGAACCATGGCAGCATGCAGGCAGACATCTCTATCTTGATCCAAATCTACATCTTGATCCAAAGGCAGCCACTAGAGGGTCTATGTCTTTCTACACTGGATGGAACTTGAGCATTGGACCTCAAAGCCCACCCCCAGAGTAACAAACTTCATCCAACAAGGACTAAGCCACTTCTCATGGACTAAGCATATTCAAACCACCACAACCATCATGGTAGAGAGCATGGTGGCAGGCAGGCAGGCATGCTGCTGAGGCAGTGGCTGAGAGGTCACATCTTGAGACAACAACTGCGAGAGAAAGGGCCTTTAAAACCTCAGAGTGCACCCCTACTGGCACACCTCCTCCATCAAAGCTAGACCTCCTAATACTTCCCCAAAGCACCACAACTAAATATTCAAATACATGAACCTGTGGGAACCATTCTCATTCAAACCCCCACATTCCACTCCCTGGCCCCATAGGCTTATAGCCATAGCATAATGCAAAATACATTTGGTCTAACTTCAAAAGTCCCCATACTCTTTCCATCTCAAGTTGTTCCAAAGTCTCTTTTGAGACCCAAGGCAACCTCTTAATTGTAACTACCTCTAATACCAAAAAACAAATTACATTCTTCCGATATACAATGGCACAAAATATATGTTAGCATTCCAAAAGAGAAGAATAGGAACATGGGGAGGAACTGAAAGATCAAACCCAACAGGGTGGTCTTGTAGCTCTAATGTTGAAAGGGCTGTTTTAATGTGAAATGGTTCTTCACATCTTCCCACTCCTTCCCACTTTGTCTGACTGCAGCACAACTCTCTCTCTCCCTCTTACACTGGTTCTATTCCCAGCTTCAGCTCTCCTTGGCAGATATCCCAGGGCTCTGACATTTCCAATATTTTGGAGTCTCCAATGTATTCCAGACGTCACTTTCACAGTTTCAAACACAGTGGTCTTAAAGGCCTCCATGCGGGAACTCCCCTGTCACATGCCTGTCCTCAGTGATTTTGTTTTTGTTTTGTTTTAATTTACTTCAGAAGAAGATTCCAGAACCCTTTTTCCCTGCATAAATTTTTGACCTAAAGCAAAAGCCACATGGCCAATACTACCAAATTCTTCTGCCTGCTTGAGCTTGAACCGACCGTTCCTTAAATACATGTGCATAAGCTTTGATTTGGTGTCACTCTTTTGCAGCAGTGATTCCTTAGACTTTTTATTTTTTTTCACAAGTAGCAGATTAGCTGGGTGGGTCTCATTGGAGTCACTCTCCCTTACTCCATTTCTCCTTATCTATTTCATCACAAACCTTGGCTCCAGCATTAAATTTCCCAGTGATCTTTGTCTCCGAAAACTACATTTTTTATTTCTTTCTGCCTTGATGCTTCCTGTTCATTGTAGACCTGTATGAAAATGATCACTAATAACCATGTGAACAAGTAAATATTAGGCTGTTTTGAAATCATCTCTGCCTATGAAATTTCTTCAACTTAAAGCCAGGCAGATTGTTAGAACAAGGCCAAAAAGCAGTCATATTATTTGCCAAAATATCACAAGAATCATCTCAGGCCCAGTTGTTAATATTTTTCCCATGTTGCTCTCACCACTCTTGTCTTTCAAGCTCCTTTACAGCATTCAGCCCCTTCCTTAGTTCACAGTCCCAGTGTCTTCCTATGACACTAAATACCAGCATTTGCCAGGCCTAGCACAGAAGTAGCCCACTTCCTGGTACCAACTTCTTTATTATGTACTTTTCTGTTTCTGTGAAGAGACCATGACTGAAGTTTATTGGAGTATACAGTTTCAGAGTATTAGTCCATTACTGTCATGGTGAGGAACATGTCAGCAGACAGGCATGGTGGTGGACTAGTAGCCAAGAGCTCACATTCTGAGACATAACCATGAAGCAGAGAGAATTAGCTGGGAACAACATGGTCACTTGTGAAAATTTTTTAATGAATTGTGCAATTCCAATGTCAGAAAACGTTTATTGCCATTTAATGTTATATACTCCAAAAAAAAAAAAAGTTTCACTTGGCTCCAGATTTCTAGAATCTAAACAAATAAAATGACAAAGACATGAATATATGTGGTTGCAAAGCCTGAGTTGAGTCCCTGATATGTAGGAGGCAGTGTGTGAAGATTCAGTCGTTGAGTAGAGTAGCAGTGATAAAAATGTAAAGGTGAAGGTTAATGCACTACCCACGGCTTTAGTACATGTGTATAAAACACAATAATCCACTTCGTCCTCACTACAGAGATCATTCATTTGCTTTTCTGCAACTTCAGTGTAAGTGGTCACGTGAGTGGCAACTAAGGAGAAGCAGAGTAGCTACATCTCTTGGGGTTTACTATTTAGAATATTTCCTTTTATTTTGTAGTTCCACATTTGTTTTATCTTAAACTTCTTAGTGAGAGTTGTTCGTAGTTGGCATCTTGACACATGCTTAGAATCTCAGCACTTGAGAAGCCAGGGGTTCATAGTTCAAGACCAGGCACAACTACATAACAAATTTGAGACCATTTTGGACTACATGGCACCCTCTATTCAACTAGTAATCACCATAATAATAAGTTAAAGTGCGCAAAACCGTGCTTATACATACTTTTAAATACATCCTTTCCTTGACTCCACATATAGTAAACAATGTAATCTCAAAAAGATGGACCTGGGGCTGGAGAGATGGCTCAGTGGTTAAGAGCACCCAACTGCTCTTCCAGAGGTTATGAGTTCAATTCCCAGCAACCACATGGTGGCTCACAACCATCTGTAAAGAGATCCGATGCCCTCTTCTGGTGTATCTGAGGACAGCTACAGTGTACTTATATATAATAAATTAAAAAAAAAAAAAAAAAGATGGACCTGTGGGATTAAAATACTCAGATAATCCTGACTCAGTATTGTGTTCCTAAAGCAGGGCAGAGTAGGCACAAACTTAGAAGAGTGCTGGCACTTGAGAAATAGGGACAGGAAGATCACAAATTCAAAGCCAGTCTGGGCTACATAGTGAGTCCTAGTCTCAACAGATTGGAGCTGGAAAAATGACTCAGTAGTTAAGAGTACTTGTTCTTCAGAGGATCTGAGTTCAGTTCCCAGGTTCCTTGTGATGACTCAAAGTGATTTGTAACTCTTGTTTCCAAAGGATGTAATGCCCTCTTCTGTGGACATTGTACACATGTGTTATATATACATACATATAGGCAAAACATTCTTACACATAAAATAAATAAAAATCTAAAAGTAATTAATTAATTAAAAATAGCATTGCCAGGTTTGTTGAGAATTGATTCTCACAGTAGATAGAGTTAGCTTTGTGGTATTTTGAAGGAGAAATGCTATACTTTTCTGTCCTGTCACTAATCTAGTTGAAGTGGGTATGTGAATCATTTAAACTCCATGAGTTCCTCCTGTTAACTATTAAGATAGATCTTTTCAAACTAGAACAAGAGCGGTCTAGCGGGAAGAAAAGCACTGTGTACATTTCAAAGGTGATAGGCTCATGGAGAAAGGCATCTTTTGTAATATATTCAGAGGATCATTGTTCTGTTTCAATAAGGTTACCAAGTTTCCACTGCCCATGAAGGTTTTACTAAATGGGTCAAACCTCTCTACTGTGAATTTCTACCTCTATAATGGCTACAAACGTGCTCCTTTAGAATGCCTGGTTTTGTGCTCAACTTTGAAATCTAAACTAAGGGTGAAAATAGATTTTTTTTTTCACAGCTTCCAGAAATACTTATGAGAAAAACTATAAAGAATGAGGGGTCATTTCTAAATTTTAAAGTAATTTATGTGAAGTTTGGTTGGTTCAGAAATTCCTGGTTTAGAGACACTTGCCACTAAGCCTGATGATTCGAGGCTCAATCCCCAGGACTGATATCTACCACAGTAGAAGGAGATAACCAACTCCCTCAAGTTGTCCTCTGACCTCTGCATAGGCACCATGGCCTTGTCGGGTTCTCAGACACGTTAAATAAATAAAAATGCAATAATGAGAGTAAATTGCTGGGCTTTCTAAACATCTAATTCCTCTAGGTGATGCAGGTAGATGTAAAGGGTACTGAAACCATGTTGCTTGTATTACTGGAAGGGCATTAGTTTATCAGCACTATCTTTGAAGACTTAGTTTTGGTATGATTGTTATAATTACATAAGGTAGAGACTCAAAGTAGTAGAGGGACTAATGAAGGCTTCCATGTCAAGGCTCTGCTGAACTCTCCCTACTGTCCTGGGCTCTACCTGGAGGTGAGGTTGGTGGGAAAAAAAATGATGGCCAGTTATCTGTCTAGAGCAGCAGTTATTGGAGTAGCATTTCAAAATAGACATTGGAAACATTAATAACATGAATCTCTTTTCCTGCTTCCCCTTTCCTGTTGTGTATTATTCAGGGTGATGTTGGGCTCGCTATGGGGAAATTATATGGAAATGACTTCAGCCAAACCACCATCTCTCGCTTTGAAGCCTTGAACCTCAGCTTTAAGAACATGTGCAAGTTAAAGCCCCTTTTAGAGAAGTGGCTAAATGACGCGGGTAAGTGGGCATAGTAAGAAATCTCTGCACTGTCCATGGGGTGTCCTAGGAGGATGAGTCTGCAAACTGGGGTCTGACTGTATTGGTGATACTACAGAATGTTGGATTCACTAATCCTATGAAAATCTTTATAAATTATGATCATGTAGATCAGATATGTCTTAATATTCCAGTAATTATAATATAAATAACCAGCAATAATTGCAGCCTAGAATTTTTTTTTTGACCCAGGTTTAAGGATGAACATAGATTCTTTTTTTTTTTTCTTTTTTTTTAAGATTAAGGATTAGAAGGCCTGTGTGTATAGAAAATCTTGAAGAACAGACAAATTATTCTTTACTTGAGTAGATTGCCATAGAATTTGTTCCTGGTAATATATCTGCTTTTGTTAAAAAAAAAAAAAAGGCCACTTATTTCATACAAAAGTTGGGCTTCTGCTCTTGAATTTTTTATTTTGAGACATCCTTTTAGAAACTTTGAATTTTGAGCCACAAAATCATAGACTTAAGGAGCTAAAAGGAACCACATAGATGCCTAACCATGTAGTTTCCTTTGTACATAGAAACAAAAATTAGACCTTTGGAGTGAACTTAAGACACACCCATACCCCTAGCATTTGATTCAGGAGCTGGGGGTAAAGTTTAACCATCTGTTATCTTTTTTGAAGTCACAGGCAAGAACGACTGATCTGTCCCATCTTAGCTTAGAAAGAAATCCATTGTAACATTCCAGGCTTGTTCAGTGCTTAGAAAAAAGTTTCAAAGTGCCCTCTCTCAACTATTGTGCTGAGAGAAGCCTCAGTCATCTCCAAATTAAACATTAAATAATCCAGTGAATTTTAAGAAATATTGTTCCTTTTTATTTTTAGTTTATACACAAGCAAATGAACTGAACTGAGGGAAGTGTAAGTGGAGGAATAGAGCCTTTGTATTCTCAGAAACAAACCAAAAAGGAGTGGTGACAAAGCTAACCATCCTGGGTAAAGGTTGCGGTAAAGACAGTGGACAGTCAGCGGTAGTGAGCAGTGCTTCCATTGAGTGCTAAATATTTTACAGCTTTATTGTTCTCATATATTCCGCATGTGAGTCCTTAGGCTCAGCTTTTGTGTATGTGTGTGTTTCTCGTTTTTATAGAGAACCTCTCATCTGATTCTACAGCATCTAGCCCAAGTGCTTTGAATTCTCCAGGGTTGGGGGCTGAGGGCTTGAATCGTAGGAGGAAAAAACGCACCAGCATAGAGACCAACATCCGTGTGGCCTTAGAAAAGAGTTTCATGGAGGTCGGTGTTATTTTCCGTGTGTACTATACTGTTAGGGACTGTAGACATTAAAACATAACCTTGTCTTCCTCCACCCTGATGGGCATTTTAATAGGGAGAAAGAAGGGTACTGGATAATAACACACTTTAGTACTGTAGGACTCAAAAGACAGTGGTCCTAATCATGTGAGCACTTGGTAGGGAGCACAGGAACTAATCCTGCAGACTAGAAAAGATAGGAGAGGAGTACCTCACACAGAGCCATCTCGTGAGCATAGGCCTCCAGAGCAAACCGTGCCTGTTCAGAGGAAACACTGGCGGTTTGGTTGGCTGAATATCCTATTATGGAGTTCAAGTTAATAAAACAGGTATTTGCCTTTTTAGAAAATGGACTTTCTACAAAAAAATTCTGACTTCTAATTCAGAAAGATCTGTGTTTACTTAAGGAAACATTGAGTCAGGAGTCTTACTTGGCTTTGCCTCTTATCACATCACTTGATTTCAAGATGACGTTTCTGCTTCAGAAGCATGCATAGTATGATGTCCGAGTGCATAAGGTTATATTACTTTGTTAACTTTAAGATTAATAGACTTTAGCCATGATAGGATGAGACATTCTAATCCCAGTGCCTGGGAAGCAAAGGTAGGTGGAGCTCTGTAATTTTGAGGCCAATCTGGTCTACAAACAGAATTCCAGGACAGCCAGAGCTACACACTAAGACCCTACACCCACCCCCCACTCACCCCCCAAAAAGGAATTTAATAGACCTTTACAGTAAGAGTCACTTGTTTTAGTAAGTGGAATAAATATTAAAACACTTGTGTAGAAGTTGTTGCTAACATAGCTTACTGTAGTCATAAGGATTCCACCATCCTTTTCTAGCTGGCTTCTTCCTGTGAGTACACTAGTTCAAAAAGTCATGTAGTCGGAAGTACTCAGGACGGAGAGGCAGGCAGATCTCTGTAATTTGAGGTCATCCTGCTCTACATGAGACTGAGGTTTGATCACTAAAACCCCACATAGTGGCTCAGAGCCATCTGTTATTCCAGGTCCAGGAGATTGAACACTGTCTTCTGGCCCATGGGGTCATAGTACATACATGCAGGCAAAACACTCATACACATAATAAATCATGAAGGAGGGAGGGAGGGAATGGGGAGAGAGAGAGAGAGAGAGAGAGAGAGAGAGAGAGAGAGAGAGAGTGTGTGTGTGTGTGTGTGTGTGTGTGTGTGTGTGTTAGTTCCAGGGCTAGGATATAATTTAAATATAGAGTGCTTGTCCCTGGATTCAATCTCCAGCATGGCAAATATATAAAATGAAACTTTTTTAATTATAAAAGATTGGCTTTTTTTCCCCCTCTTAGAATCAAAAGCCTACCTCGGAAGATATCACCTTGATTGCTGAACAGCTCAATATGGAGAAGGAGGTGATTCGTGTTTGGTTTTGTAACCGCCGCCAGAAGGAGAAAAGAATCAACCCGCCAAGCAGTGGTGGGACCAGCAGCTCACCAATCAAAGCAATTTTCCCCAGCCCAACCTCACTGGTAAGAGTGGATGTGGAAGAGATACACTCTTCAAGGGCTCATTCTCAGTCTCACAAATGTCCTAGAAGTAAATTCCTAACCGTTGTCTTAGTTACTGTTCTATTGCTGTGATAAATACCATGAATGACCACAGCTACTTATAAAAGAAAGCATTTCATCTCAGCTTATGAATTCAGAGGGTGGTGGAGCATAGGAACAGCACAGAGCTCACATTTTGATCCTCAAGTAATAGGCAAGAATTAGGGGAATGGAATGAGCTTTTAAATTCTCAAAGCCCACCCCCCAGTGACACACCTCCTCCAAGGCCACACCTACTAATCCTTCCCAACAGTTCCATCAACTGGGGACCAGGGACTTAAACATACAAACCTATGCGAGTATCCTGATTTATAGTGAAGGAATTTTCTGTGTGTGTGTGCGTGTGCGCGCGCGCACGCATGCATGCGTGTATGTGAGAGAGAGTATGTGATACATGTTAAATAAATAAATAAAGATTGAAGTCCTTTCTGGTTTTTTACATTTTCATCTGTAGCTAATAAGGTTCTACTGCAGCTATAATGGTAGATTTGTTCCTGAAAAAATGTGTTCTTTTATTACCATCCAGTCCTAAAGCCCATCTCAGTAAACTCACATGACTAAGTGACAGTGAATTCCCAGGACGAGTAGCCAGTCTCATATCAGCCTTCATACAGCATCTTATTCAGTCACCTCTGCCATTTGCATTAAGACATCATTCCTAGATAGAAGAAACATGCTATGGTCATGGGACTCCCTGACTTAACTTTTCTTCCTTTTAGGATAATTATAGATCACTGCCATGATGCCAGACAGGCTTCAAAAGAAGGCCAATTGTTGAGTTTGCATTTATGTTCCTTTTGTTCTTGTTACTCTGCTTCTATTTCATTTTAATGCTATTCCATGCTACAACCTCTTTCCTTTCCCACTTAGTTCTTTGAGAAAGGTTTTCTCTATGTGTCCTTGGCTGATCTGAAACTCACTATGTATACCCAACTAGTCTGGACCTCACAGGAGTCTGTATGGCCTCTGCTTCCCAAGTGCTAGAATTAGAGGCATGTGGCACCACACCTGGCTCCACAAAGGTTGTTTGGTTTTTTTTAATAATTAATTTTATTTCATCCTGCATGTATGTCTGTGAAGGTGTCAGAACCCTTGATACTAGAATTACAAACAATTATGAGCTGCCATGTGGGTGCTGAGAATTCAGCTGAGGTCCTTTGGTTAAGAATATCCAGTGCTCTTAACCACTGAGCCATCTCTCTAGCCCCTCCACAAAAGTTTTTAAAACTAAGGTCAGGTCAGCATTATTTATTACGTGAAAGTTATGGGTTATTAAATGGAAGTGTTTCGATCATAAAATTGGTGTTGTAACAGAAATCATAGTTGTTAGATAACAGTTTTGTGTGGGCGATTATTTTGTTTTTCAGACTTAGCTATCATAGAAAGAGGGCAGTGTCTTATAAAACTAAAATATTTATTATAATATTTCAAATGAAGTGCAAGATTGTTTTTAAAATCTGCTTCACTAACACTTCGAAATGGTGGGGCACACACACCCTTAATTTTTTATTAGTTCTTTGAGAACTTCAATATATTTTATTTCCCCCTTCCTGAACTACTGCAGCTCCAAACACACACACACACACATACACACACACACACACACACACACACCCCTTGTGCTCTTTTTATTTTTTTTTTTACCCATCAAGTTCAGGTTGTGCCGCACATACACTCTTTCATGTATGGCCATCCATGAAGGTGTGACTGACTTACCAATGGCCACAACTTAAAACTGACTCACCTACTCCCAACAGGTATCATTTGCCAGGGTTGGAGTTCATGCCACCTCCCTACTTCATGCTGGGATTCTGACTGGCTGGAACATATGTAGGTCTTGTGCATACTGTCATAATCACTATGAGTTCATATGTGCAGTGCCCTTCTGGATCAGGAAAACAGTTCATCCACCTTCCCTAGCTCTTAAAACCATTCCTCCCCCTCTTCTGCAATGATTCCTGAACCTTAGGAAGAATGGGTGTGATACAGCTTCCCTTTCAGGGCTGAGCATTCCTTAGTCCCCTATTCTCTGCACCATAACCAGTTGTGAGCCTATGTTAATCTCCTCTTCAAAAAAGAGCTTCTCTGATGAAAGCTGAAAGATGCACTAATCTTCAACCATAAATCTTTAGAAGTAGTTTAATACTATGTCCCTTTAGCAGAGTGATATTGTGTTCTGGCCTTGGGTCCCTGGTCCCAGTAATGCACTCACTTTTAATCTCAGGTCTCTCCTCAGGAGAGAAGAAGCAGGTGGATATTTGTATTGTAGGCCAACCTGATTAAAACTGAATTCTAGACCAACCCTAGCTACATAGTAGTGTTGTCTTTTTGTTGGTTGGTTTGGTTTTGTTTTTCAAAACAGAGTTTCTCTATGTAGTCCTGGCTATCCTGGAACTTGCTCTGTAGACCAGGCTGGCCTTGAGTTCAAATATCTTTTTGCCTTTGCCTCCCAAGTGTCGAGATTAAAGACTTGCACTGCTACACCTAGCCATAAGAATGTCAGTCAACCAGCTGGTGGTGGCACACAGCGTTAATGCCACCAGCACTTGGGAGGTAGAAGCAGTCAGATCTCTGAATTCAAGTGTAGCCGGGGCTACACAGAGAAACCCTGTTTCAAAAAACCAATAAATGGATGGATGGGTGAGTGGGTAGGTGGATGAATGGGTGGATTCTTCCACAAAATCAAAAGTAAAAACAATGTAAGCACTAATACTATCAGATAGTTCTCTTGTTTAGGTGATGTTGACAATATTATCTCTAGCTGATTTAGAGTCTGTCTGACTAAACATTATTTAAATTTAAGAACTATTCAAGTTCTGATTATGCTGCATGCATTTTTTTTTTTCTTGTTTCACTCTAGGTAGCAACCACTCCAAGCCTTGTGACAAGCAGTACAGCAACTACTCTCACAGTCAACCCTGTGCTCCCCTTAACCAGTGCTGCCATGACTAATCTTTCTCTTACAGGTAAGCAGCAACCAACTTAGAGGCTAGTAAGCACAATGTCAGTCAGGTTTCTGCAAAGACCTGCTAGGTCATGAAGGTACTGCCTAAGATATGAGTTGTTTGTGGGGTGTTTATTATATGACCATGGGTCTAAGGAGATTGCTCTATGAACATAATCATAAAGACTAGAGTTCACATACAAAGTACACATTTATACCCAAGTGCCAATCCATAGCCCCAGTGTTAGGGAAGCAGGGAAAGAGGCTCCTTAGAACAAACTGATAGCCAAGCCAGCTACATCCAGTGTCTGTCTGTCTGTCAGTCAGTCAGTCAGTCTATACCTGGCCTTGAGCTGGGCATGGTAGTGTTCTTTTTTTTTTTTTTTTTTTTTTTTTTTTTTTTGTCTATTTAAAAAAAAAATTTTTATTAACTTGAGTATTTCTTATTTACATTTCGAGTGTTATTCCCTTCCCAGTTTCCGGGCCAACATCCCCCTAGCCCCTCCACCTCCCTTCTTTATGGCTGTTCCTCCCCATCCTACCCCATTACCGCCCTCCCGGTAGTGTTCACTTTTAATTTTTTTAAGACTGAGTCCTGGCTGACCTCCTAAGTGGGCCACTCACTATGCAGACCAGCCTGGCTTTGAACACAGATCCCATCTTCTTCTAGGATTTGAGTGCTAGGATTAAAGGTGTGTACCACAACACCCAAACCCATCTTTTAAAAAAAAAAAAGGTATAAAAATTTTTTAAATCTTATATTGGTCCGTCTCCTACACTGTTTCCAACCTTTTAAAATTGGTCCTTGGGGTTGGAGAGATGGCTCAGTGGTTAAGAGCACTGGCTGCTCTTCTAGAGGTCCTACGTTTAATTCCCAGAAACCACATGGTGGCTCACAATCATCTATGAGGGGCTCTGATGCCCTCTTCTGCCCTGCAGATGTAATAAATACATTAAATAAAGGTTTTTGGTGTTTTTTTTTTTTAAAAACTTGATTCAGGTGACTTTTTTCTTCATAAAACCTTAACAGTGATGGCTTTACACTCAGAGAAACATACAGATTCATCATTTATATTGAGTACTGTTACACTAGACCACTGCTGCCCTACCCAACACGTGGGCGAGCTCCATCCATGGCCTTGTAGATGTTGTCACTGTAGTGCTCAGTTCTTAGTCTGATAGTCAGCTCTTGGTGTGACACTGATAAGCTGCTCCAGCTTGTATGACAGTTCTTCTTGGAAATATTCTTTACCTTCTCCAGAAAGTTAAGGGTGTCATAACTTACTCATATTATAAACCTATTTTTATAAATTGTCTTTCCCAATAGCCTTTGTACTTCTAAAGAGCTCAATACTATATTCTTTCTGATGCCCAGCTTATTGCCTGATACACATTATAAAACTAATAGATAAGAGCCAGGCATAGCTCACACTTCATCCCAGCACTGGGAACCAGAGCTGTTGGGATCACTGTAAGTTCCGAGCCAGCCCGGTCTACAAAGTAGCAAGGACTATTACACAGAGAAACACTGTCTCAAAGAAGGAAAGAAAAAGTAAGTCTTTTCTTTTGGCCTCCTCTGGAAGAAATTTCCCCAAGCATTTAAACTGGTTCAGCATTGTCATCAAATATGTTGTGTTTTGTGATACACAAGACATAAACTGCGCTTATTATATACTAGCGAGCTGTTAGATTGCTTTATGATATTTCCTGTCAAATCTAACTTTACATGGAATTGGAGACATTCTTGGTTTTTTAAATTCATATGTTAAATTTATAGCATCAGTTCTGTGATCCTACCATGCTATAAAAGTTCAGTAGCTGGCTTCCTAGTGTTTCTAAGCAATTGGAACACGTCAGGTTTTAAGCAATCTAAACAGCACTTTGTGACTCTTGACTGTCAGGCCACATAGAGAATGTCCCCCATAAAATAAGCATGCACACAGTTTTCAGAAGTTGAAAGAATTTTATAAAATATAACCCCCAGCAGCACCTGCGCCCCCCACCCCTCACTGGCCACCTCCCAGCTGTTTGGGAGGCATGTGTATGCTGGTGCACATGCATGTGGAGGCCAGAAGTCACCCTTCAGATGTCCTTCCTCAGGACAGCTAGATGCCTTATACTTTGAGACAAGGTCTTTATGGGGACCTGGTTCTCACCAGTTTGTATAAACCAGCTGGCCAGCAAGCCTCAAAGCTTTGTATCCACCTCCACACACTAGCATTAGAAGCCCACACCACCATACCTGGCTTTTTTGTGCTTTCTGGGGATGAAACTTGGGTGTTTGTGCTTTATTGCCGTAAGTACTTTACTGTTTTCTTTCCAACCTGAAATTGAATTCCAAAAGGCAATCTTATATTCCAGCATTCTTAAAATGACACTTATCTGTCTCTAGCTTATTTTATTTTTGGTTCAACAGTCATAATTACAACACGTAACACATAAACTGATAGCTTATTCTAAAGTAAATATGAAAGAGATGTATTTAAAAGTCTGTGGAAAGGCCTTGAGAAGAATGAACCTAGAGGATCTCTATAGCCAAGTTTCAAAGCTGATTGTAAAGACACAGGTGATGAAGACACAATTCAGCCCTTCATAAAACAGATTACATGAGGCAAAGCTGTCAGTCCAGTGGGGGAGGGGCTTTGATTTGTTCTCTATCAATTTTTGACAAATGACTGTCAAGATTGACAAAGACCATTTTAGGTTATAGTGTCTCGCAAAGAAAAAACCTAACTAAAATGAATCAATGCCTAAATTTATTCATAGAACTTCTAGAAAATGGCAGGAGACAGTCTTCATGTTTCTGTACTGCAAAGGGTTCAACACCCAAATTATAGGCTTTTAAAAAGAAAAAGAAAAAGATCAGGGCTGGAGACGGCTCAGCTGTGGAAAGCACTTGTTCTTGCAGGGAACTTAAGTTCCATCCTCAGTACCTGTGGTGGGTGCTTCACACGCACCTGTAACTTCACCTCTACAGAATCCAGGGTCCTCTTCCGGCCCCTGTGGAAAGCACTCACGCGCGCACACATTTCTTCTTTTAATTTTAAAGATGAGAAGTTGGATTTTTATCAAAAGTGAAGTCTTCTATGCTATAGAAGACATCTTGAGGAAATTAGAAACAAAAGGCAAAGACTAGAAGAAAGTGTTTGTAATAGTATGTGTTTTCTAAAGAACTTACATTTGGAGCATACAGAAACTCTTAAAGCTCAATAGTAAAACTATAGCCCAGAACATTTAAGGAGAGTGCTACTGAAGAAGGTACACAAGTGAGAAACTACACAGGGAAAGTGCTCAGCGCTATTGCTTGTTAGGGAAATTCAAAACATACTTGTGCAGCCGAAGGTGGATGAGGAGTGAGGACCATAAAAACTGCTGCTCTTGCTGCATGGTTCGTGGGGATGTAAGTGCTACGGCCACTGTGGAGAACGCTTGAGCATTGTCTTTTGTAAGTTAAAAACATTTATATATCATCCAATGAAGCAATTTCCTCAAGAAAAATGAAAACAGTCACACCCTAACTCTCACATGTCTGTGTCTAGTTATAACAGCCCCCGTCTGGAAACAAGCCATAGCTCACACAGCGTATCTGCACCATTAGGTAGAATTCATCTTGGAAAGCAAAGTGCTGGCTCCTGTTTCAGTGTGGCACAACCCTGAAAGTAACAGCTAAGATACACAGAGTTGCATGTTTTACAGTTCTTCCTATGTGCGATGTCTAGAAAAAAAAAGCAAATGAATGGAGACAGTAGGCTTAGGAAATGAGTACATGCCGGCATGAGGATCTTTTGTTTGTGGTGCAAGTGCTCCAGTCTGATAGTGTGATAGTTAAAGAACTTTGAAAACTGATAAAAGTTATTAAACTTTACACTTAAATCATATTTCACTAAGCTGTTCTTTTAAAACTAGAAAAGGGAAGGAAACAAGTGGAAGTGCTAGGCACCTTACATGTTCTTGAATCTAACGTACATCACTGTGGTGGGTGGTAGCATCTTCCTAAGGATGCTGGGGCTCTGAGAGCCTGCACTCTCCCGTAGGGTGCTGAGGTGAGGACATTGCCAAGGATTCAGATCATAGAGGAAGTCTATGAACCGGAACATAACTCCATGGCTCCAAGGATCTGTTTAAAGATGATGTTGATGTTTCCTATCACTGTGGTCACATGATACTCGGGTTGGAGGTGCCTAGAAAATGGATAGTATATTACAACCAGAGAAAAGCAGCGAGGGGTTTTTTTTAACTCATCCCTTTCTAGCCTAGATTAAACCCAGTGATTTGGCTGGGATTTTCTTAGTAAGCCTACAATACTTAACAAATTGCTGGTTTGTTTAATTTATGCAATGAGGAGGAAAGTATAATAATCAATTTAAGCATTTTTACTTCAAGATTTGAGGTTTCATAAAAATGGACAGTTTTAGTTTCAGAACTAGGTAAAATTAGGTTTGGTGAAATGAAAAATTGGTCAAGAGATTGAAAGTACTTTGAAATTTTGCCTGTGGAAGAGAACTGGGAAAGCACATTTATCCTCTGTAGATCAAAGGCTAGATCTTAGCAGAGGATGCAGCTGGGGAGAGCTTAGGAGTCCACCAGGCAGTGTGACCTCCACAGCAGGGACACAGTGCAGCACTTGGGCTGGTACCGTTAGAGCTGAAGAAATACTGAGGTGTGGGTAGGCTTTTTTTTTTTCCAATTGATAAGATATAATTGCCCACCTAAACACACAAAACCCTGTACACATCCATCCCTTAAAAATATTCATAACAACCTGTAAATGTAAGTCTTAACATCAGCCTCCATGTTCTCTCCTCGGCTTCTCCCATGGGTAGGCTTAATAGCCACACGGGTATCATTTTATTTAGAGGCAGCTGTAGCATATAAAAAGTATCTTAGTTTTGTTTTTGAGGACAAAAGGGGGGGTGAATTGTTTTTTATAATATTTCTTAATTAACAATAAAAAGGAGGTAAGCAAGTTTACCTCATTCAGAGACCGCAAGCCACTTGGCTACCATTGTAAAGGCACAGGAAGCAGGTGCTGCTCTTTGCATAAGGTGTCAGTTCCTCCCAGAAGCTTAGAAGGAAAACTGGGCAGCAGAAAGGAAAAGAAGGTTGCCCCCCCCCCCTTTCTCGGAGCCTGTTGACCATCAGCCCTCAAGGACAAAGGAAGCAGGGTTTGGATAGCCCTGAGTCTGACAGAAGAACTTCAGAAGACCCTGCAGCTAGACAGTTATATCCAGGGATAGAGTGTATAAGGGATTTTTTTTAGGGGTACAGATGGAAAGGGCTAATTGGTCATAGCATCAAACAGGCAGCAAGGGCTGATTGGTTATAATACAACACCTGATTATCAAGCTGACAGGAAGCCAGAGCAGGCCTTGTATGCTGAGTTATACAGCCTTAGAGAGAGCTCTCTACAAGGTCATTTTTCAGACAAGGCCACCAGCCACCTGTGTTCAGGCACAATCACCTCACAGTCAGGCAGAGACAGGAAAGCTCCTCTGAGAAAGGAAGTCCTCCATTTAGAAAGCCATCCAGTACTGGGGAACTGCAACCTTAATAGCAGGGTTCTCCATGTTAGTGCAGCAAAGGAACTTAAATGTGTGTGCTTAGGCTCTTACAGGGGAAGGATCTTCTGTATCACAGTGTTTTCTTACAGAAGATTTTTCTGCCTGTTTCACTCTCACAGGTTTGAGATACTTCTTTTGTTTGGGCTGTTTATTTTATATACATGGAAAATGTTGTGTATGTCATAGCATTTCTGTATAGAAAGTTTTAAAGGTTGTGTTGTATTTTAAAGGTTGTGTGTTTGCCCTTTTTGAGTTCTTACTAGTGAGAATACCACATGAGTTTTGTTTTCTATTTATGTCTGGTTAATTATATCCTAGGACATGCTGAGTTTCACTAAGTTAAATTCTGGCTACCTCTGTTTTGTTTTGGTGGGGGGTTTTTGGTTTTTATTTTTGTTTTGTAAGGTAGCATTGTCTTAGATGGGGTTTCTATTGCTGTTATAAAACACCGTAACCAAAAACAACTTGGGGAGGAAAAGGTTTCTTTGAGCTTCCAGTCCATCACTGAGGGCAGTCATGGCAGGGACTCGGGATGGGCACTCATGCAGAATTACAGAAGAGCACTGCTTTCCAGCCTGTTTCCCATGGCTTTTCTCAGCCTGCTTTTTATCCCATCCAGAACCACCTGCCTATGGGTGGCTGCACCCTCAGCAAATGGGGCCTTCCCACATGAATCATTAATTAAGAAAATGTTCCACAGACTTATTAACCCACAGGTTCATGAGGTAGGGGCATTTCCCAATTGAGGTTTCTTCTTCCAGATGACTGTTACTTGGTATCAGTTTGACTAAAAAAGATAGAGGAGGAAAAGGTAAAGAATAGCAGGACAAGCATATGCTGACAGCTGGAACTGGAGGGCCTGCCCTATTTGTTTTACTTTGGTAGATACTTCACTAGGTCAGGATCGGACACGTTCCTTTAAGATACTCTTGCCTCTAGACTCTAGCTTGCCAACTTCCACACATTTTAAATCTATAGTATGCACTATGGCATTCACTAAACACATGTGACTTTTGAACATTTGAAACATGGCTATTTCAAGTTAAGGTGTGCTGTGGTTATAGTGGGTGTGCCACAAATCTACTAAGGAATGATAAGGACTACTAAAATAATTTCGATTTTACCATTTTTGGTAATTGCTTTTGTTTTAGGCAGGGTCTCACTTTGTAGGTCTGACTGGCTTCTAACTCTCTATATAGACCAGGTTGTCCTCAAACTCATAAAGATCTGTCTCTGCCTCTCAAGTGCTAGGATTAAAGGTGTGTACCACCATGCCTGACTTGGATAGCTTTTTTAAAAGATTTATTTGTTTGAAGGTTTTCTTGGTCTTGTTTTTAATGTATAAGTGTTTTCCCTACATGTATATCTGTGCACCACCTGTGTGTCTGATGTCTGTTGAGGCCAGAAAAGGGCATCAGATCCTCTGGAACTAGAGTTCCAGATGGTTGTGAGCTTCTCTCTGGAAGAGCAGCCAGTGCTCTTAACCACTGAGCCATCTCTCCAGCCCCATTTGTTCTTTTTTTAATAGAAAATTGAGACTGGTGGTGGGGACAGGGATGACAGTATTACTTCTTTCAGAGTTGTGTGGTTACTCTTGTCTCTTAAAGTAGGACTCATAGCTTTGGCTTTAAATTTTTTTAATCACTAATTTCTGTTAAGATGCTAAACTAGTTCAATAAAAAAGAATGCATTAAGGATGAATGGGTAGTAAGTTAACCATTCCCTTGAATTTTTTTTTTTTTTTTTTTTTTTTTTAAGATACTGATGGAAGTGACTAGTTTTCCAAACCCATTTACAGAAGGCCATTTTCTAACTCAGTTCTCTTTTCAGGCACTACAGACTCCACGTCCAACAACACGGCCACCGTGATTTCCACAGCACCCCCTGCTTCCTCAGCAGTCACATCTCCCTCCTTGAGTCCCTCTCCTTCTGCCTCAGCCTCCACCTCTGAGGCCTCTAGTGCCAGCGAGACCAGCACAACACAGACCACCTCCACGCCTCTCCCCTCCCCTCTTGGAGCCAGCCAGGTGATGGTGACAGCCTCTGGCTTACAGACTGCAGCCGCCGCTGCTCTCCAAGGAGCTGCACAGTTGCCAGCAAATGCCAGTCTTGCTGCTATGGCTGCTGCTGCAGGACTCAATCCAGGCCTGATGGCACCCTCACAGTTTGCTGCTGGGTAAGGGGCGGTCCTGTTCCATTTGCATCCAAAACAGAACTAGGAACTCATTTCTACGACTCCCAGGGAAGACCTTTTGTCACTCTCTTAGGAGAAAAGCATATCTGAGATGGGCAGCTTTGACTAGATTAGAGGTTTGCACTGAAGTTTCTAAGTAGCTGAACTATCATTTCCACATGATGACACAGAACTGAGATAGAGCCAGGAAGAAAGCCCAGAATTCTTCATTATTAAGCTTTCTTCATTCAAGTATAGAATATCTACTTTCTAATTCTCAAGAACGAGTAACACTTGGAATAAGTGATTCTGATTTTATGTATTTTTCATAGTTTTTCTCAGATAATTTCATACATGTATGCAATGTATTTTGATCATATCCACCCTCCACTCCTCCCAAACTGCCCTAAACTCACCCCCACCCACACAGACTTCATGTGCCCTGTTTCTTTCTTTTTTTTCTTTCTTCAAGTAGCCAGTCTTAATCAGTGTTGCCTGTAAGTATGTGACTTAGAGCCGTCCACTGGGACACGAGTAACCAACCATTGAGACCCCCAAAGCTGTGCTCCGTCATCCAGCAGCCCTCGGCTGTCCAGCTCTTTCTGAGCTCTGTTGAGTGGTTTGACTCCACTGTTCTGGCTCCGACCCCTCTCCACGCTGACTGATTCCATCTGGCTTCTCTGGCCTCTGATATTTTTTGCTCTGCTTGGCCCCAAACTAACCCTAGCAATCTGTTCTCATCTTCTGGCTCCCCGTTCTCTGGCTCGTTCTGTCTTCACCTGTGTCTAGCTTGTTCTCTCTCTGCACCCTGTCTCTGTACAAGTGTCCCAGTAAAACTGCCTCCTTTCTCTCTTTCTCTCCCCATCCCACCCCATGCTGCTCTCTAACGTAGCCTTTCAAGTAGTTGGGCATATTCTGTTGTGTCAGATCTTTCTCTGATTCATCACTTTGTCTGCCACTCAATAGACATCACTTTCAAACATAGGTGCTTCCTTCTACAGACTAACTTTATCCTCGTTGTTTGGAATTAAAGGTGTGTGCTAAGGGCTGAGCCACACCACAACTAGAGAAAGGTTTTTCAGGAATTAGCATAATCTGGGGGTTCAGAGTGTGATCAAATATCCTGCAGCAACTCGAGTGCCTGTGTGTGGCACCAAGATTTTTATTTAATAGTCTGTATCTTCTAGGAACAACATTGTCTACCCATGTAGGGTACCTATGTTCAAACTCCTTATTTTTTATATGTTTTTAATTAGCTTACACATGGGTCTCCATAGGCTTTTTCAGATATTATTAGCTTTGTTGACCTGCCTTCCTTCCCCGCTTCCGTCCCTCACTGCTCTCTCTGCTCAAACCTTTCACTCGCCCTGGTTTTTCCTCCTCTTGTCACACCAATGCCTTCTACTATGCCCTATCCCACTGGGACCTGTTGTCGCCCTCTCCAGGACCCTTTCATGCTTTTTGATGAAAGAACAGATACTCCAAGTTAAACACATAAAGACTCAAAGCTAGGAGTTGCATTTGAAAGAGACTTGGCAGCCTTTGTAAGTCTGGGCCCAGGTTAGTCACTTAGGCTAATGTTCTCTACATCTATCCATTGTGTATTTGCACCAGCTTCATTATCCATTCATCAGTCTATGCTATTCATTTTCCTAGCTATTCTGAATAGAACAACAATGAATGTTGTATGGTGATTTTATGTTTTTATTGTCAAATATAAGGATTATCCTTTCAAGTTTTTTCCTTTTAGAAAAAAATAAATGAAGTAATTCAAAGAAAAGTCAGAATGACTAAAGTTTCATATTTTATGCAGAGCATTTGTACAAGTAATCATCAGCAAGCAGTAACTGGGAAGCACTAACTAAACCATATGAAAGTATACCGAAAATTACAAGGATTCTCAGACGTGTCCCCAGATGAGGGTCTCTGTTTCATCAGCTTGGGTGTGTGTCAGATTGATGGTCTGTGTATGTGGCAGTAGAGTGACCCCTCTTTTCACTTACAGAGGTGCCTTACTCAGTCTCAATCCGGGGACCCTGGGTGGTGCTCTCAGCCCGGCCCTGATGAGCAACAGTACACTGGCAACCATTCAAGGTGAGCAGCAATTTGTCCTACTTGGTACGCCTGAGGGGTGGGAGTGGGGCTCTCCAGAGAGAAGGGCGAGGTGGAGAGCCGGATGCTGATTAAACTGTTCTTGGGGGTCAAGAAGATAGTCCTGTAAAAAAGTTTTGTACAGGCTAATTTGTGAGAACAACAAATAAATACTTTGGTATATCCCAAGAATTCTAAACTTATTATGTGAATAGTTGGAGGTAGATTTTTATCCTCCCGATGTTAACCTATCTCCAGGCAAGCTTCTTCAAGTAAAACTGCCCAGTTCCATCCCCACCAAGAGTCAAGGGTCTCTAGAAGTAAAAAAGCAAATTTTTAAAATCATACTCTTTTCTTTACTTAATGATAAATAAATGTTCTCTTGACTAAAGGTTTCTCAAAGATAGCTTTCATTTTATATGAAATTTATTCTTGAATTTTTCAAATAATGGCAGTGAAGTTGATAAAAGCTAAATACATTTTTAATACTTCAATCACTAATAAGTAGTCTTGAATGGAGGCAGTTTTAAGTCAATTCCATTGAAAAGATAAAATTATTGGATTTAGCAAATACTTGTAAGTAAATGAAACTTAAAAAATAGAGACATGACTGACTGGCACCTAGCTCTCATGACTCTTCCCTATTGATTTGTCGAACTCATGCCCATTAAATTGACTTTTCAACTCTAGATACATCAAACTTGTAACTAAATGAGCTGGTGTCAGTACAGCGTCACAGTGGAGGGAAGAGTCAGGAACAGTCACACTCTGCTACTGAGTGAAGTTAGCTGATGTTGTCAGCTGTGGTGTCTGGCTTCTCCAGGATGAAGTTTAATGTTCTTCTGTTTTGGACTCTTTATCTATAGCTCTTGCTTCTAGTGGCTCTCTTCCAATAACATCTCTGGATGCAACTGGGAACCTGGTATTCGCCAATGCAGGAGGAGCCCCCAACATCGTGACTGCCCCTCTGTTCCTGAACCCTCAGAACCTCTCTCTGCTCACCAGCAACCCAGTAAGCTTGGTTTCTGCCGCTGCAGCCTCCACAGGGAACTCCGCACCTACAGCCAGCCTTCATGCCTCCTCCACCTCAACTGAGTCCATCCAGAACTCTCTGTTCACAGTGGCCTCTGCCAGCGGGGCTGCCTCCACCACCACAGCTGCCTCCAAGGCACAGTGAGCTGGACGCAGAGCTGGGGCTTTCCTCACTGCAGGGTGATAGGCTGGCTACCAGCTGGCTAAAACATGATGCCTGTCATTGGCTTCCTCCCACCATGTTGTGAGGATGAGGAAGACATGGAGAGAAGAAAAAAATTACACATAACAGAAAAAAAAAAAAAAGAATGGAGACAGGACAGCGTTTGCCTAATTTTATAATAAAAACAATGTCTTTTCAGGATTGCTTCATGGATTGGAGAACTTTCTAACCAAAAATTTTAAAGAAAAAAAAAACAGAAACAAAATATCAAAAACAGACAGACAAAAATAAGTGAAAGGACTACTTATCATTTCCAGCAGTCATGGTGACAAGCTAAGGTGGGTTACCAGTTCCAGGGGAGGAAAGGGTTTTTTTTCTTTTTGGGTTTTTTTTTTTGTTGTTGTTGTTATTGTTGTTGTTTTGTTTTGATTTGTTTTTTTCTTTAAAAAAAATCATTTTTATAGGCCTGTTGTACAGGCCACAAAGTCATAACAAGGTGTTTATAATCGTGTCAATTGTGTTGGGGTTCCTTTCTTAACTGGTACAATTTAGGCAGGCCTGTATTACTGTATCTCTGTTATTGTTTATATATATATGTATATGAATATATACATATATGTATATTGAACATGTTTATCTCTCGCTCCTGGATCCTATTTCAGTGAGCTCCACACTGTGGGGAGGGAGGGTTTGGGATAAAGGGAGACTTGCGTTCTTAACTTTTGGGAATGTTCTTGCTGGTTTCCTTATCCTTGATGACTCTTACAGAGGTGCTAGAAAATGATTTTCTTTTGCCACTTATGCAAGAGGCTTGGTGCAGAAGCTGAAGGCAGTGTGTGCAAACACTCCTGCTTCACACACGCCCCTCCCCCATCAGGTGGTGCCTTTGGAGCACTTCTGTGTAGGAAGGAGTTCCTGCTGCACTGTAGCTCTCACTCACCCCCAAATCATTGAGCAGCCCTGAGGCCCAGACCCTGTGGTGCAACAGTGATGCTGCTTCCACTGTCCACGGGGACAGCTGTGCCTGTCGCAGGGCAGGGTTTGGTTCCAAAGAGCAAAGACTACTGCAGACACCTGACTTGGTGGCTCTCCAATTTCTTATCTCTTTAAAAATGAAATGCTCCTACTGTTAGTGTTTGTTTGTTTGCTTGCTTGTTTTTTTCATTTTATGAAAATTTTTCATCCAAGCTTCCTTTTATTTTCTTGGTCAGAATCAAATTGACATACTGAGATTGGACAACAGTTCTCTTCCTTGTTTTCTGAGGCAATTCTATTGGCCTGTTCTCTACTAATGAGGTATCCCAGAGAGGTCAGTGGGAAGAGCCTGGGTTTCCACCTTTCCCTCTAGAGAGTCAGACTTCCTGTCCACTGAGTGGGTCCCAAGTTTCTCCAAGCCTGAGACTTTCCTCAGCTCTCTGACTGACAGGCCCTTCCCTGGCTGGGCAGGGATCTGTGGAACCTCAGAGAGATGCTAAGCAGGACCTACACAGCCGCCTTCGTCTCCTGGTTTCTTAGGCCCCTGCTAGGTAGATCTGATGACGACATACGTCTCCTATTTGATGTAAAAAAAAGTGATTTGCTCCTGTAATTGTTTTCAGGGTGTTTCTAGACTACATAAATGAGCCCATTGAAAAGGAAGAGCTTGTGAAAATGGATGAAGATGGATGAGGGTAATTTAGAGGTTAAATTCCCCATTTGCCAATGTCCTGTTGTTATACTATCTCTACCACAGTTTTCCAAATGACTGGATCACTGCAGTGAAGCTCTCAGTTAACCTCACTGCAGTGAAAGGGTCCCATCTGGTGTCTGAGGGCACTCGCTTCAGTCCTGGTGGTCTGCACTTTGAGCTGGGAGTGGTTCTCCTTCTGATACTTTGCTTACGCCACAGAAAACTTGGATTCTGTGCAGTTGTCTCTCTGCAGAGAGAAATTCAGAGAGCCAGGGACAGACACAAATGTGTACCTTCTATTGTTGTTGTTTTTCTGTTGGGAGAAGGTCATATTAAAGGTCAGAAACTTTTTTTTTTTTTTTTTTGGTTCCTTTTGGTTATTTCCCAGAGTCTTTAATTTTCACCCCTGAATAATTTCTTTTACTGTAAACTTTTCCTAAAATCCCTCCAAAAATCAGTGAGCTGCAAGCAGGGAAGCTAACAGACGCTCATCCACCTGTTTTGTATGGTGTGGGGGTTTTGTTTGTTTTGTTTTGTTTTTTAAACTAAGCTTGAACCAAAGTCAATTTTTAGCAAGCTGCTGTACTGATGGACTAGTTGTGATGTGCAGTTCAAACACATTGAGGAGATAGATGCTACTGACAATTTCTTACTCATTTTTCTTGATTAATTTTATGTGAAAGTTGCTGCTTGTTTTTAATCTTTTATGTTGGTAAATTGTAATATCCTCTGGGCAGACATTACCTTGATTTTAGCTACTAGTTTGTTTAAGTCAGTGTGTAAATAGGACGGCGTGTCAGTTACTACTTCTCCCCTCCCCACCCACCTTTTCTCTCTTGTTAATTTAATGTTTTGTCTTGCCTTAACACTCTAACCTTAGTCTGTGTGCATGGTTTTATGCTTGTCAATACTGTTTCTGCCCCTAGCAGAGAGTCCCTCCCTTGGGAGTCAGGAGGTTAGGAGGGAGAATTCAGGGAGAGAAATGCTGATTACCCACCCGACAGATTAGAAGTTATAGCACTAATCTCCAGAATTGCTACCAAAGGAAGTAGATCCCAAGGGGCTCTGGCCCAGGGGTTAAGGAGGACAGAGAAAGACTGTTTATTTCATCCCATGTGATTAAAAAGAGTCTTTTTCCCAAATAAGAGTCCCCTACAGACTTTGATTTTAAAAATGATAGTACATTTTAAGTTCCAGCCCAGTGGTCCGTCAGTCCCTCCTCTGTCTGTGGTCTCTAGTGGGTTTGAAAAGGGATTGTTGCCTTTTCATGTAGTTCATTTTTGAGGATAGACTTTAAAACCAGCATAAATACTGTATTGAGAAGAAGGATCTTTAGATAAAGATAACTTTAATTTTTCCCTCCCCTTTTTCATGTGTTTAAAATTAAGTTGTGAAATGAAAGGTACTTTATACATATGTACATGAAACACTACTAGGCTACAATAGCTTCCATCACCACTCTAAATGTTCTGTTAATGCTACTATACTAAACCCTTGGCTAGTTTGTACTTGATACCATCTTGGTTTTTTTTAATGATTTCAAATGCTCTTTGAGCTGACAACTATCTTCTAAGCTAAAGTACTCAGACTTAAAACATTCAGCTGCCTTTTTCTGAGAGAGTATAGATACTAAAGGGGTCATTTGACTAAAAGAAACATGCAGTCGAGAGTTTCTGCGTTTCCTGAATAAACACCAGGAAGGTTGTTATAACCTGTTACTTCATTCTTCCTTTCTTCCCCCTGATATTTATGCTTGCTTTATTTCATCCCTAAATTTAGTTAACACAGAGTAAGCCAAAGACAAATTTTAAATACATTTTTAGGGACACTATATTTGCCTGTGATAATGGGCCCTCCCTGGAGAGTAGTGAATGTAACTGTTTAATCCTGTTTAAGCAATGCAGTTTGGCATAAACTTTATTTATTTCCTGTGTAAATCTGAATGACAACAGAAAAATCTATAAGGCTTCTCACAAGAGCAGTATTGCTGTTCTAGGAATAGTAAAGTGCTCTGTTACCTTGAATGTCTCTGAAGCCCTATAGGCAGCTCCATAAAATGAGGAAACATTCTTCCTGTCCATTTACTTCCTGGTGTCTGTTGTCAGGAAGGTCAGCACCATCCTGTTTATGTAACTTGTGACTCCAAAATGGAACCAAAGGAATCCGGCTTTCATCTTGCGTAGGACCAGCCTGCTTATATTTCATGAGCTTTATTAGACATTTTTTAAAGGGACAATATCAATTGAAAGGGTTTGGGTGTGATCATCTTGCCAGTATGTTCTGCGTTGTTATTCATTTGTTTTAGGGAAAAGCACAATTATACCTCTCTAATATTATTGTGTCTATTATCTATCCTTCGATTATTAGAAAGATAGGGAAATAATCTCTTCACTATCCAGAAGCACAGGTTTTTGCTTGACAATATTTCACTTCAGCTCAGTCATTAACATTTAACTTGCTGGAAATGCCAGCTACATTTGTAAATATAGGGATGTTATGGAAGGAAAAAATACTTTAGTTCCTAGTCTGAAGTTCTTCATAAGCCATGTCATCCTCACAAATCTTTCTTGACCAAGAGAGAATAGGTCGTTGAAGTAGGAAGGCAAACAGACATCTATTTCCTGTTCTTCCTCAAGAGAGGAGCAGTGCTGCCTGCCCTGGTGTGCAGAAGGCAGTTTCCTGCTGGCAGCCTGGGCTGGCCCTGGCCCTGAGGAACTGGCAGACCAGCCTATGACCTGAGCACTTGGTAATGCAGAAGGAAGGGCCTCGGCAGCTCAGTAAGAGAGCCTGAACAGAAACCCTATGTTGGCTTCTGAAGTTGAGGAACATGAAGTGTACTTATTCCTCAAACTCTATTAGAGCTGTAAACATTTCAGATTACCAATGCTAATGTAAGAAAAATACTTAAGGACCTGAAACCCATAATTGTCCAAGTGGGCAGAAATTGATGTAATAATTTATTTATACCTGTATGAGTTCACTTTCATTTGTGGGTGTGAACAGCATTTACCATGTTATATTGTTCATCTAAAGAGACCCGTGACCATTTTGAAGTCATTTTCAGATACTTGTGAAAAAAAGGCTTTCTTAATATTTTTGATTTTTGAGGAAGAAAAGTAATTCTTTGCCATCTTCTGAGAGTAAGACACTGTCCCACAGGTTTGCATGGATGACACCACAATGTACACACAAGCATCAATAGAAAAGGTGGAGATGGGTTACTTTGATTATTAAAGGTTGGTGGGCCACTGCCTGCTTCATCCTCTCTTCCTCTCTGGAGAGTAAGTGTGAGGTTCTACCAGGGTGGGCAGGGAGCATCTTCCTCAGAAATCATCCAGTCCGTACCCAGTATGTGCTATGATTTGTGAACTAGGGTTTCTTCTGACCATCATTCTACTCATGACCAGTAAACCAATCCGTAGTCTGACTCCTCTGCTCTTGGCCTCTGCTAGAAGCAGTGAGCTGGAGTATGTCACACGTGTCGATATGCTCAGTGACCTGGATCTCTCTGCCTCTTTTCCTCCCTCTTTGTTTTGAATGGTGGAACCTTAATCTGTGAGATAATGCTCGTGCGTAACAGCTTCTGGCACCTTCATAAAATACCTCAGCGTAGCTTAGCATTGTTACAGAACTGGTTTTAGACTGAAAAACCAAATAAGTATAAGAAAAAAATCTCTATAAATAGTGGAAATAATTCTAGCTGTAGTGTTTAGTTGAACTAATGTTTATTATGGTTGATAAACATGATTGATGCTGTATGCATTTGGGATCCTGTTTATAGAGTTAGGGAGGGTTGGGTTGGGAGAAAGGAAAAATTGATTATGTTAGAAGGAAAATATTGCTTGTATGTATTTGTTTTTCTTTGTATCTGTCTTGCCAAAGGAAACTTGATATTCCCTGTGAATGGGTTGGGGGTTTGAGGCCTCTATATGATCTGATATGCAGCACAGTATGCAGAAACAACTGCAGGTGATATGTGGGGTGTCCAGTAGGTTCAGGGTGCCCAGGGTTGGGGGGCAGGTTTACAGCCTTCCTGTCTGTGGTTTCCATGCCTTCACCCCAGACCTGCCAGACTCTCCTGCTTGGTGATCCCTTACCTCTGCACATAGCTAAAGCTTAGGCAGAGGAAGGGTGCGCACATGTCCAGGTGTGCAGAGGAAGAGAGAGATGGGCATGGACCCGAGGGATGGAGAGGAAAATGACAGTGAAATGAGTCATCTTTTGTCATGGTAGTGAATGCTGTGCTGGTAGTAGCTCAACATTTTTAAAACTTTATTTCCTTTTCTTATACCAAGGATAATTTTGTCTAGACCAAAACACAGACGAGGAATCCAAGCCAAGAAGTCGAAAGCTACCACACACTTGGCGCCTGTAATGAGGTGGGGCATTTAAGGATTGGGCGATGAGATGGAAGGAGCGTTGTTCTTTCTTGTGGGAAATGTGAACGAGAAATTATATTGGGTTAGGTAAAAATTTAAAACCTTTCTGTCCTCGTTCTGGGATAGACTTTCTTGGCTCCCTGAGTTCTAATATAAACTATATCTCAAGAACTAATTTTTTTAACATGTCCCATCTCACAGAACTTGAGTGGGATTTGATTTTGATACCAAAGACACTGCTGTACATTGCTTATCCTTAAGTTTTCCAGACATTCAAAGGCGATAGAGCAAAGCGCTGAGGTTGGGGAAAGCTTAGTCTCGTCTGTTCTTCCCTTTGTCCTCACGCCTTCCTCACGTTTTGGAAGATGTCTGTTTGGTTACTCTGGCTTTGGGAAGAGATTGATTCTGTTCTTCCCTGCTGCTCTGTGAAGATTGGTAAAATTGCTCAGCAAAATATTGATATTCTTGCTAAGAAAGAATTGTGGGAGTGCAAAAAAAAATAGTAGTAGAACTTTTATTTACCTTTATCTAATTCATCCAAATAAAACTAGCCCTCCCAACCTGTTAGAGTAGCAGTCAGGAGTCAGTGATGAAGAGCAGACCGCAGCCAAATGATGATCTCCTGCTCTCCTTAGAGCTGTTTTGCTCCACGGTGTGTTTAGGATGTGGCTGCTGGCACCTTAAGAAGTTCATGTGTTGGCACACTCTTGGTAAACACAGACAGGGAGAGAGAGGGAAGACCGGCAAACGTGATCAGGTTGCTAAACTTCACGGAAGCTTTACTTGCTATCATTCTGACATTATGTAGAGTAGTGTTAGTGCTGTGTGGCTTTACAGAGCGGTAGGTAGGTTCGTGTGGTGATAGGGATATTGACAGTAAGAGCACTGAAACAAATGCTGTGGAGGAATGGTGTGCATCACGAACACCATTTCAGCTGTGAGAGCGACGCTCCCGAGTTCAGAGAGGGAAAGAAACAGTCTAGGATCCGTCTGCATCCCTGAGTCTGCCCACGCTGCACAGGGCTCCACCACCCTTGCCATGTGCTGGCTCAAGTCCAGAACTCTGTCAGGAAGAGCAGAAAGCCAAACTGATGTGCTGGGGAGGGAGGAGCTGAGGTCTGCTGCAGTTTTCCCGTGTCGTCTTCACTTGCTCTTCACTGCAACAGCCACAGCCCCACGGCAGCAGCTTCACGCTTCTTCCCTACACTGATGTGGTATTGGGCTCTGTCGCTGCATCCCAAGGCCTGCAGGTAGCTCAGGACAGTGCAGTTCCAACAGGGAAGCATCTGCATGGAGCTCATGTGATCTCATTGGAGAAAAGTGGACAGAGTCAATGCCCATCCCCCCCTGAGAGTGTTCGGGGTCTGAGAATGACAGGAGGAAACACAGGAGTGAAGTGAACTAGTTAGTGCTACCCTGGTTAGGTTTAAAGTTGCAAACAGTGGGAGTGGGGGCAGTGTGTTCAAGTTCTGTGACCATATTGCATTGACTATAGATGGTAAATGGTGAGAGAAAGACTTCTTCCCACTCCTTACCTCTGCTTCTGTGGGAATGTGTGTGCCACTCAGTCCACAGGAGGGCTCCCTGAAGGAAGCATCCCTAGAGTGGCCCTCAGCTATTGCTCTCATATGTGGTAGTGAAGGCTAGGTGAGTAAGAGTGGGGTTTCGCCCACCGCCTACCCAGGAGCTGTTGTGTACCTCATTTCTAGCTCTGACTGAGTATCTTGCTTTAACTTCCTCTCAACCCTACAGAGTTGCCAAGTCTGCCCTCCCTCTTCTCAGCAGCATAAACTCTGGCCTATAGCATCATCAGACCTGTCACCTGGGGTGGGACTGCCCCTCCCCCAGCCCACCCCCAAGCCTCTGAATGTCTCTGCTTTTAAGCTACTACAGACTGAGGGCAAATTGCAATCTCCTGTTTGTTTTTGTTGCTAGGGATCCTCACAGGTCTTTTACCATGTTCCCCACCACCTTACCTTCCAGGATGGCCAGCGCCCCTCTCCCATCTGCCCCATATTTCTAACTGCTGGGTATCCATCAGCTTCTGACTCGCCATTCCCCCCTGAGGCCATGGGATTCTGCTCATTGCCAGGACTTGGTAGAAAGGACACCAAAGGTTCATTTACACTGACTCAAGCTACACATTTCACTTGTTTCCTGTGTGACATGACCAAAAAATTTCCAAATATTTAAGTTTATTATTAATATTATAATAATAATTATTATTTGACAATCTTATATCCGACGGGCTTTCTGGAAGCTGCTTCTCCAGCCCTTTCAACATTTTCTTTGAATGTAGTTCTTAACTTGCAGTTCCCAACCCCAAAGTTGGGGGAAGAAAAAGCTTAGCCAAGTCAGGTCATTATACTGCTGCTATAAGCCAGGGGAGGGTGGTTTCTTTGTTTTGTTTTGTTTTTCCATTTCCAGCCAAAACCAAAGATTTCTTAATGATTGTATAAACTCAAAACAAACAAAAAAACCAAAGAAAAGGGAAGTCTTCAGCCTCAATCCAGTCTGCGGCATCCTGGCCCTTGGAGGCATGCCCAAGGGTAGGTGGGGACACCTCGGGCCAGCTCAGAGGGGCAGCAAGGCTTTTCTGAGGTGAGGGATTCATTCAGATGCGCGCTCAGGAGCTTTGGCCCTCGCTGACTGCCTTGTAAGCAGAGCGTGCATGAAGAAGTGGGAACATCCGATTTTTCAAAACAAAAGCCAAGATCCCATCCCCACCACAGACTTAATGACAGCAGCCAGGGCCATCACCAGAGCACCGGAGCTTAGCGCAGGGCCTTAGAGCTGGGCACCGCTACAGTGTGCCATGGACGCCACAGAGTGGGGAAGCTGAAGACGCTGGCACAGGATTGGCTACTCTGCTGGGTGCTTTCACCTTTGGGGCGGGGTCTCAACCCAAGGGCCCTTCTGAGCCTTCTTTCTCTTTTCTGTTACCAGAACTGCTTGGAAGTGGCTGTCCTGTTTGTGAGGAAACATGCAGAACAATGATCAAATTTGTCTTTATCTTGTTTCTAGTTTTGTTTCCTTTTGCAGCACCACTGTGCGACTATGCATTGTATTTCGTAACCTTTGTGCTAGGTAGATGCCTGTGACTTTTTATCCGGGGCGGGTGGGTTGGGGGTTGCAAATGAAGGAAATTTTTACATGGATCTTTTTAATCTCAGTTGATTGGGGGAGGGGGGTTTGGTTCTAGGGTCATACAAGCTCTATCCCAAAGCAAAATCCAAATGTTAATAATACTAGCCTGATGCAGATACCAAAGACAATTTCTTTCCTGCAGAACCTTAGACTTGTGTATTAAGTACGATTACCCAGCACTTGCATTAGTCTAACCTCAGTAATTCCAAAGCTTAGATGTATATTTTGGTATATTTCCAGGATATTAAAAAAAAAATGTCGTTTAACTTCTTGTTTGTTTCAGTGTAATGCTCTTAAAGTCATAGCATGAAATTGCGCTGTCCTATTCTTGGTAGTTTGAAATAATAGTATTTTTGTATGTTTTGGGTGTGTCTATGTATTAACATAACAGTTTTCACTGCCTAGGTGTAATAAAAACGAAAGGTTCTGAGTGTACATACTGTTTGGTAAGTCTCCACCAGTGTCCACGGAGTGTGGAGTCACTGAGGACTGCCCAGCAGGGGGCTGGTTTTAAAGAGACGCTGATTGTGTTTTTTTTAAGATGTTTGTTTCTGTCTTTAAATATCTTAACTTCCCCACTTGTTTTTTTCCTTTTTTTTAATTAATATTAATTCAGGGGTGTTTTTCCACTGTTGTCAAGGGAGGAACACAAGGAAACGGGCACCTTGGCCTCCCAAAATATGTTATTTTATGTACTTTAAAATGTGAGTTTTTGAGTTCTTGTGTGTGGAAACTTACAAGATGATGTACATGATTCTTTCCAGAGTTGCCCAGCAGCTTTAACGAGGCAGTGGCAATTCCTGAGTAGTTAGTTGGGTGTCCTCTACATTTCTCCTTCAGACGACTCTGCAGTCTGGGTGGCTATTGTGTAGCCTCTCTCCCCAGAGCATCCGTAGCCATTTCTCCTTCAGTGGGGATGTTTTATAAGATTCAGCTGATAACTCGGAGCACTGGCCCTCGTTATCTGTTTTTCTTGATTTGTAAAACGTGAAACCCAAACAGTTGTACTTGCTGGGATCGGCTCATAGCTCCAGAGGCCCGGGAAGCGGTGGCTGTGAGCGGTGCTGTCTCTTTAAAAGTGCCCTTGATGTGATTCCCCTCCTGGGCTGCCAGAGGGGATAGGGCTTGGGAAAGATTATGTGGGTGCCAGTGAATCAGAATGAAATGGTGGGTTTTATGTAGATGCATTTGTCTGCTGTAATTTTTATATATATTAAACTTACTGTAACTGTACAGTTCCGATTTCTGTTGTAAAACATTAAACCATTTTCCAAGTGTTTTCACATTGTCTTTGTCTCTGTGAGGTTGCTGCCTTGGTGTTCTGGTGCTTTACATAAGCATTGCACAGACATTTACACAGGCCCTCCAAAACACTTCTCCCACGGGTCTTTCTATGAATCATGGAGTCCTAAGCACCTTAGTCTTAGATCTCCCCCGGCTTCCTTAGTGAGCTGTGGCCACTGTGTTTCCCTTCTCCAGACATCAGTTGGGTTTAGTGGAACCCTGAGTTGAGTAGTAGTAGTCTCCTTCAGAGCTGACTGCTTTGTATGATCAAACACGAAGGCCCTTGACTGGTCCTGTAGGGAACTCCTCAGAGCTGGCTCACTGTGTGTGTGACTGCTGACTGGGGTTGAACTTTACTCTCCAGGCTCAGTTGTTTGTCTGCCGGGCTCAGGAGCCTCTGCCATTTCTTAGCAGGCCCCGAACCAGGAGTGGTGGAAGAGGATCCTCTGAAGGTGGCACGTCCCAGACGGGCCCTTGGTCCTGCTGTGTACATAACTAAGTTCCTGCCTTCTAGACAGTTTAACACCTGGTGCTTCATAGCTCTCTGATGTCATAAGGAAAGCAGAGTCCTAGAATGTTCCACAGAGACGTCTTGAGCTTTTGGAGAGCTTTGGGAAGTGCCTCTGCAAGCGTGTGCTAACGAGAGCCCATCTCAAGATGACAGAGTGTGAAGCCAAAAGACATGTGGGCCCTCTCTTCTGCTCATACGTCAGTCAAATTAAATCCTTCCTTTCCCTTCTAGTACTTGCGTCTTGCATGTAAGTCTATAGAGTTACTTTTTAAGTAATGTCAAAGTTTAACATCCTCTCTGGTAAAGACACCTTCTTGCATAAGAATGACTCTAGTAAGCAAACGCTGTGCTGTCCCTCTAAAGAGACTGGTCTCCCAGCCTCCTTTTAGAAAGTAGCAATATTCTAGCTGCTTCCAGGGCCCCATAGGAAACAGAGCTCCCCTCAGGATTGGTGATCAGCCTCTGCCCTGGCTCTCTATAAAGAGTTTTCTCTCATTCCAAAGACCAGGAACTAAACCTGGGTCATCTGCAAGAGCAATGTGTGCTCAACCTCTGAGCCATCTCTCCAGCCCTTTTTTTTTTTTTTTTTCAGACACACGTCTTGACATTTGTAACCATGAAATAGACTGCTTATGTTTAACATGTTTGGAACCCTCTGACCTTACAGCTAGTAGTATGTAGAGTGAAAGACTGGTCATGTTATGGAAAGTTCAAGGCCAGGCCTCAGACAGGGCAGGAGACCAGCCAACGTCTGAATCTCGAGCACTCCTCCCCAGGAACTCTGGTTCCCCAGATCTGACTCTGTAAGCATGTATGCTCAGTTCTCTCAAAGCTCACTGCTAATTCTCACCTTTGCCCAAGAGACATGTTCGTAACAGAACTGGGTCAGACTTTTATTTTCCAGCCATGTCTACTTAACTGATCCTGAAATGAGGCCTAGAACAGGCCTGGATATTAGGTGCACTCTGTCTAAAGGCCCCAACTTTGGGCTTAACAGTGAGTGAACAGGCCCCGCAAGACTGGGTTACACATAATCAGGCCTTTCTGTATATGCTGGTAGTGTTGTTGGGATTGCTAATTTTCAGGACCCTTTAATTAATAACCTTGGATTTCTGTTTTTAAAAAGCCAATGTGGGGGGTGGCCGGGGGAGGGGGGAGGCCAATGTACAAATTTCAACCTTTCATCCATTTTTAATTGGACTTGATGAACTGGGAACTCAAGTAGAGATGCTCTTCTTAGAGAAGGCGCTACTAAGGACAAGGTCACTTTTGGTGAGGGAAGATGACCTAAAAATACCTCTGGCCACTCCTTACCCCTATGTGAGTGGCATGGCGGGCACTCCCAGACGCTCTACTCGGTATTACTGCCGAGTTTTCCTGCACTCACGGTGAGGTTCGCCTGGGATGCCTTTCTGCCATCCTCTTCTGGTTCATGGCCAGGTCCCTATCCTCTCACTGGACATTTCCGTTTGATGGTACAACCACCAGACTTGTGCCACATCCTACACAGTCACCACCTCATGCTTTAAAGAGAGCTTCGGGATGGCTTCCTGTACTGGTGCCCACCCACCCATTCCTAACTGACTCTAATTTTATCACTTTCTGCCCAGGCAGCCTTCTGCTTTCCTGTCTGCATTACTACCCCAGGCTTCACCACCGAAATAAGGCTTTAAACATCATTTTTAGCAAAGTATTTATTATGCAAAATAGCAAGCCAGTATAAATTAAAACCCTGGAGATCAGAGCGTTCCCCATCCATGGTCACAGGCACTTTAATTACACAATGATGTAGCTGTCCACTGACTGTCATTGTGCCATTACTGTGGGAGCACTACAGAACTGGGTGGTCTGGGTCTTCCTGCCACTGGATGGGGAAGAACAGAGTTCCTGGAAGAAAGCAGGACTTGCTCCCTTTTCCCTCACCCCCTTGTCATTGGCAGTTATGACATACCCTATCTTCTTCGCCAGTTGATACACAAGTTATTTGCACTCTAAAAGCGTGTTCTCTGTGAAGGTAAGACATCTTAACATTCCTGGAGTATCTGGCACGGGCTGGGAGATGTGGAAGGTATCCTTGATAGAAAGAGGCCCCTAGTTACTGTTCCTCTGCTAGGAACCTTCCTTGCATGTTGCTTCCCTTGTTTGCACCACCTCTGGCTGACACTTGCCTGGGTTCCCTTGTACCTGCCTCTCTGCCTTTCACAATGTGACCTAATTACATGTTACCTTGACACTGGGAAGTATGACAACAGAAGCCAAATTTACAGCAGGAGCAAAGTGAGTCAATATCAATGGAACAATGCAGTCAGTACCTGAGGCGTCTCTGGGGACTTTACAAAGCAAACTGAACTCCCGCTAGCTGCAAGAGGGAATGTATTCATGCCCCACCCCCCAGCTCCTGGCTAGGGCTGGACGCTGCAGGGAGAGGGGCCTGCCAGGAGACCCAAGAACAGGGCTGGGGTGTGAGCGAGGGGAGCTCTCCCTTTAGAGAGTCCAGGGGTGACATTCTATGTACAATACTTTGGGACTGGAGAAGACAAATGTGACAAGTGGGAGAAGCATCCTCTTCAGGAAACGGTGTCTGTGAAGTTAATAAACTGAGTTGTAAATGCTTTGTCCTCGTCCTTCACAAGTGACGTCAGCAGGTGAAGCCTTTGAGTGAGAAATCCCCTGGCTGTTAGCGAGGGGGCAGGGTCTGCATATGCAGGGCATCATAGGTGTCCTTGGTGGCAGTGCTGAGACCCTGGTGAAGGCAAATCACAGAAGAATGAAGCAGAGCCCACAGGCACAAGCTTACTCTTGTAGTTCATCCGTGGTCCCTTCAGGAGCCCAAGAAGATCTTTCCTGTCAGGGGTGGGAATCCTGCCAGAGAATGCTGACAGAAAAATGGGTTCTTTGTCCTGCTACAAATGACTGAAGCAAATCCTTACCAGTTTGATTCTTGCTGCTTTCTCAACTCAGATAACTACGCCCAGCAGCACTGGGCTCCTCAGATTCCCATCTGACCAAAGAGGGGTGGCTTCCTCATGTCACACACTGAGCTGGGATCTGGGAGGTGCCACACAATCTGCTACCTGCACCCACAAAGTCTGGACTAGTCACAGGGAAAGTGGTACCTCTTTGGCCTCAATCCTTATCCGGGAGCCTCCTGGTGGGAATATACCACACACTGGTATATTCAGGCAAAGCTAGCCTCAGTCTGGCTGGAAAGCCTCTATTCCAGGGATGAGAAAGGCAGCCTCCTGCAGCTGCCAGTAAGCAGCTTTGAATATTACTCAACTCAGGCAGACACAGCAGCAAGAAAGATGAAGCCACTGGGGATCCCTTTTTAGAAAAGTAGGTTCTCTGCGCGTAGTTTGCATAATCGTTTGCACTAATTTCCATAAACCAGGCACCTGATTACAATGACACTTTCCTTTTGAAGCAGCCTTTTACCCCCTTCAGTCTTTCTGCCCACTCTTAGTAAGTCTTGAATTTGGGGCAGAGCTAAGCTAACCCAGTAGACACAGGAAACAATCACCTGTGAGTGTCCTTTCCCTATCTCTGTCTGCACCTCTTGGGGCTCCCTTCCCACCCTCTAGATAGCTATGTCGTCTACTATGCTCAAATGGCATGTAGGCTTCCACGACAGAATCCCTACCAAGCAGTAGAGCCATAAGGGCAATAGAGTGACCTCTGTTTGCTTGTGAGCCCTAGGCTTGCTCTCCCGGCTGTTGACAAAGGCTGATGCCACCAACAAGCAAACTATGGTAGCTTCAGCTTTGCCTCATGTTGGATCGTACTGCCCAGGAAGGGCACCAGCAGCTCTCACCTGGTAAAGGCCGTCGTGCCCCTTGCCTCTCCGCCTCTGTGAAAGATTAGAGGAAGATGGTCAGGAGTAGCACTCATGCTCAGCTGCCCCTGCTCAAGGGATCAGAGGGGACTGTTTCCTAACCAACATCCCTCTCCCTGGTAGAGGAGGGTCCTGAGGCCACTGGCTGGGCCTTTGCCTCTGCAGAATAAGATGACGAGGGCTCAGATAGGCGCCGAGTTCACTCTGCCCAACTCAGATCTTTGGGATCTGGACCGTATTGCTGGATGCTTGGAATAAATGGACCTCCCCACAGCTCCAAAATCATGTGTTATCTGAAAGGCTTGCCGAGAATGGCAACAAGATAATGATGGGCTGATGTAGAGCCAGCTCAATCCTGTTCCTCCCGAGGGAAAGTTGAATCTTATCAGCCCAATGGAAGGCGCTGAGCACACATGTGGGCCGGCTGGTTGTACAGGACCCCCTACTCTGAACACAATACTCTGGCCTTGATATTTTTAAATTCTTATGAAATCATTAATGAACAAGGGGCCATACACTTTCATTCCCCCCAGGGACCCCGTGTCAGCACGCGGTAAGCACACAACAGTACTATGAACAGGGACACTGCTTGGAAAAGCTTCCAGCAAGGCTTAGCTCAGGTTTGCCTTTGAGACCTCAGTCCAGTGGCACCTTTGCTCATGACAGCTGTCACGTGGGCTTTTCTTAGTTGGAGGAGGAACAGATGGGAAAGGAAGACGGTGGCTAGCATATCCGAAAGGCCAGAAGGAAGCTGCCCACCCAGGGCATCAAGGAAGAGCAGCGCTCACCTCGCCTTTCATGCCGATCTCACTGTAGGCCTCTGCCATCTTGTCTTTCTGCAGTGCCTACAGGAAGGGAAGAAGTGACACATTCGTTTTCTTAACCAACACAGAGAGGGCCTTCCCTCAGAAGCCTCTGGATGCCCAAGCTGCCAGGCTCCAGTTACCAGAGCTCCAAGCCTTAGTCATACAAACATTGCTGCCCACAACCAACTCTATACCATGCTCCTCAGCCTGACTTTGGAATCTTCACTGATCTACCTGTTCTATACATTGAACAATTCACATTCGATACAGGAAAAATGGGATTTAGAACTGTAAGCCAAGACAGGGAGATTGAACAATACAAGGGCTCAGGGGGAGCCAAGAGTCATTTATTTGAACAAGTCATCTCTTCGTAGCTGGTACTACAGGTTGTGGATCAACCAATTGCAGTGGCATACCACAGCGGCGAGGGGCACCCTGGTGGCCTGAGACTAGTTTCACACCAGACAAGCCGCCTCCCCAGCATAGCCTGCAGCATCCATCAGTTCCCCAAACCCAGGCTCAGGACCCACAGAACGGCAAGACAAAGACAGAAGGAAAGAAATGTGATGACCCTGCCCAGCCTAAGGGGCCGGTCTAAAGCCACCAGCAGGTGGCACGGGACCCTCTAATAAGGCCTGGCCGGCCTGGACAGAAAAGGCAGCACCTCCACCAGCCTCCTCCACCTCTCTAGGGAGAATGGCGAACTCTCCCATACTTACATTGTACACGCCTTCCTGGGGGTTCCTCCTCCTCTGCTGAGGAAAAGAAATGGGCAGAGATGAGATAGAATCCAGCCTGGAAAGTGTAATGACCTCACGCCGCCCGACCCACTGCCTTGTCCTGTGGTTCAGCTATGGCTCTCCACATTTCCCAAGCCTTGCTCAGGCCCCCTCTTCTGCTACCCCTTCTCCTCCCCCACTCCTCCCTCCACACTCCCTCCCCCAGCAGCAACCCTGCCGCTCATACTTGATTATGCAAACTACACACACACACACACACACACACACACACACACACACACACACACACACCACATTCTCACCCAGCGCCCTTGCTCTCTCAGCCCCCTTGCTCTCTCACACTTTCGCAGGCACCATAAACTGAGACACAGGCTGGGCCACCTCATTCAGCAGAGCAGCGGGCCAATGCTCCTCAGCACATTCAGTGGCCACAGAAAACGGTGGCATCCACCAGCCCACACCTTTGCCCTTCCCCGTACCCTCCTGGACCTGTGGAGGAGAGCTGAGGCTGAAGGATGGACTAGGGGGTGAGGAATTTTATTACTTGTCATGCCCTCTAGTAATGCACACCCAGCATAGGACTCAGAGGTCAGGGCCAAGTGGGCATGTGTGACCAGAAGCATCGAGGACACTGGGTGGTTTGAACAGCACAGACCTTACAGCGGGATTTTGTCCTGAGTCCTGCTCTTAAGAGGACTCATCAGAGGAGTCTCCTAGCCCTTCCCCTCCCTACAGGGCACAGGCACCTGGAGCCTGATGTGGCTCTGTTCTAAAAGGGTATTCAGGATCCAGAGTTCCTTCTCCACAGGCTTAGCCCTTCCTGTGTGTATCGTGACATCCAGGCTGTCCCTATGGAGCCGTTGGTGCTACCGTGTGTCGGTGAAGGAGCAGTAGAGGGGAGGTGGACAGAGCGCAGGCATGGAGGCTGGGAGCTAAGTACCGGGCTCCTTATGGTGCAGAACGGAGCCAAGAAGAAAGGGAGGGGCGACAGCAACTGGGGCTTTGTCATTCTCTTATCGGAGACCCGATCTATGTTGCCATGAGTCTAGTGTCCACCATGCTGCTATGAGCAGCCCTCCCTTGAAGCCCGCACACTCAGAGGCAGAGGAGCTCCCTACCTGTTTGCCCCCCATCTCCGGATCCCGAGGCCGCTTCTTGTCCAAAACGTCATATTCCTCTCTTCGCCCTAGGTTGAGCTCCTAGAACAGGAAACAGGACCTTGAGGAGAATGGGGGCTACATAAACTGAAACTCAAGCTGGTTTCCCATCTGGTGGCTCAAAAAGAAAAAAAAGGCAGCATAGGGGAAGAGCTGAGGTATCTGGGTGGGAAAGGCACTTGCCTGAGTTCACTCTCCAAGACCCACACTGTAAAAGGAGAGAAGTCCTCTGACCTTTATGTGTGTACCATGGTGTACACACACACACACACACACACACACACACACACACACACAGCACAGCACAATAAAAAGTAAATGTAATTTTTACATTTTTCTTGTGTCATGTGTATATGTGTGTGCCTGACGTTTGCCTGCAGAGGAGCATCAGCTCCCCTGGAGCTAGAGTCACAGGTCTCTGTGAGCCACCACGCGGGTGCTGAAGGAAAGGCTGCGCCCTCTGCAAGAGCACCAAGCACCGCTAACTGTCTCTCCAGTTCCCGGAAATGTAATTTTTGGAAAAAGCATGTACTGAGGCAAGAAAGGTGGTAGGAACTGCCTCCCCCTCAGAAAATGCCTGCTACCTATGATGGGAACCCCCAAGTCACCATGTGCTGACCTGTGTAACAGAGTTAAATAACACATTCTCATCGGCATGTGAAACAGAGGCACCTGGAAGAGGGATCTCACAGGCCAAAGTCCCACTGCATTTCCGTGGACACGTCCCTCTGTGCTGCGACCTCCAGCCTTTGTAAATTGCTAGTGACTGGGAGGGAGTTCTCCAGAGGCAGGACCATGCCATGTATCTCATCCTTAAAGCTCCGCATCCTCACAGCAGCACTGAGGGGCAGGAATGATTCCACTCCAGTCAGGATTAGAAACTCGAGGCTCAACAGCTTGTCACCCAGCCACCAGGCCAATGGATCAGACCTACAGCCGAGCCTGGCCTTGGAGTCCCCCTGGGTCCCAGGACAACCGTTCCAGGCAGGTCTGCAGAAGGCGGAACTTACGTTATAGAGCTGGTTGGGGTCCTGAAGGAAAGCAGCATCTGCACTCCTGCTGAACTGCAACAGAGCAGAGAGAATCAGAGCTCACACCAGCTCCCAGGGCGCCATCGCGCCGGCTATGGCAGGAGCTGGGTGACAGCCCCTCCATGCTGGATGACAGCATCCTGCTTATGCCTTGTTACTGTGGTCAGCCCAAGGTGTGGCAGATCCCTTCTGAACTCAGTTGCCCTTTCTCCTGCCTGTGACCTGAGTGTTTACAACTTTAGTCTCCAGAGACGTTAATCATCCCAAGTAAGGGCCTTGGTCCCGCACCCTGTGTGCAGAGGTGCCAGACTCTCTGGAGATGCCTGCTGGGATCCAGGAGAACCCTCCCGATCGATCGATTGTCCCCTTTCCTCCAGGAACCCTGAGGACCCTCAGAGTAGACAGTGGCTACAAAATCTGCCTACTAAGAAGGCACATGGGCGTCATTCCCCATCCAGCCATCTCCTGAGAGGGAAGCATTTTGCTTGCTCAGTGTCCTGAGTCGACATAACCACATGTGTCACCTAAGCCGAGAGGAACTGCACGGTTTTACAGAGTTGGTGCTCTGGGGAGAATCTTAGAGACCTAGGTATAGTTTCCAAATTTAAAACTCATAAAGTAAGTAAGATTTTCTCAAATAAAATCTTATGCCAGAAAGGTAAATGGGTTCTCCTGCCCCGGAGGGATGAGACTTCTATCTGCCCAGAAGTGTGATGTGTCCTTTCTACAAAACGCGTGGTTTCAGGCACCAGGTGATGACCAATGCTCTGTCCATCATTCTCATTGACAGATGGGAAAGTTGAGACTTGGAGAGAAAAACTATAGGGGCCTTGATTAGCAACTCGACAGCAGGCCCGAAGAAGAGGCTGCCTGTCTTTCACCTTCTTGTCCTTAACTGCCCAGCATAAGCCATCTGTTTGCCAGCAGAAGCCATGGGAGCCTCACATCCCAGGCAATGTACTTGGGTACATTGGCTTAGCTCATTGGCCTGCGGCGTCTGCCACCAATGGATACCCCACCGGCTCCGCCCACCTGCTGCGCCTGCGTGGTTGTCTCCTCCTTGCCCACGGACATAGCCCAGGAGAGTCTGAGAGCCTGAGAGTCTCCAATGCCAAAGCCCCATTACAATCCTCCTGGTAGAGGAACCCACATCCTCCCTCAAGAGCCCAGGGGAACCCACTTTTGCTCTCAGGTACAGTGCCGTGACGATGACTCCGTAGATGAAGAGGATTCCATCTAGCATATAGCAGAGTTTGGGATCCAGCAGACCAAAGCTCTGTGCCTCTGTGCCAAAAAGAGAGAAAACTGGGTTAGTCATGCCCAAGCTTGCAAGAGCACATCCCTCCTACCTTAGGTCAATCCGTGACAGATTGTAGCCAAAGGAATCATGACGGGGCACTAGGTCCAATCCTCTCACTTCACACAGACCACAAACTGACAGCCTCTCTCACATACTCAATCTGAAGAAACCCTGCCAAAGCAACCACATGTGTAGGGTTCCGGGGGTCCCGCGTCTGCTCTGCCACAGAGCTCAGCCGCTCCGGGAGGCAGGACGCTGGAAGTTTGGCTGTGCTTACCCCACGCTGTCATCAGGGTGTTAGGCCACAGGGCAGCCCCAGGACACTGCTCCAGGGATGGGGAAGCACAGTCTGAGGGTGGGGACAGCCGGAGCTGGCTCGGGGGTCCCCGGGCCTGCAAGAAGGCTGGGGGCGTCAGGTTCTCGAGTTCTTGGGCATCCAGGTGCCACTGGAAGCCACAGAAAAGCTGGGAACAGAGCGGAGGCCCATGGACTGGATCTAGCCCCGGGGTGGGGGATAGGGGGGGAGAGGGGAGCTCCAGCTGGTCCTGGGGGATAGTCCTTGGCTTGATGGTGGCAGGCTTGTGTTGGCTTCGAGCACAGTGAGGCCTTCTAGGAGGAGATTAGACGGTGGCACTATAGGGAAGGCCTTCTCCGTGGCTCCCATTGGCGGGTCCGGATGAAAACAGGCAGTCCGTGGTTTTAAGACATTTATTGTCATGGCAGAAAGTGGATGAGTAAACCATACCCCACTTCTCAGGGTGGGCCTGAGGTTAAATACCTTTTGCAGGGAGGAGTGTCTGTGAAGAAAAGGTGATTGGCTAAGCCTCCAAGCCTTTAGCTACCTCATTATAATGGAGATCTGTCTTGAGTTTACTGGACCTGTGGTCATGTCCTCTACCTGTGGAGGGGCTTGGGGCATTGCCCTTACGTGTCAGATGGCCACAAATCTATGGAGGGCTGCGGCTAGTGACAGGCCTGGTTTCCTGGGAGTCAGGTGAAACACCTACCGTCCCTTCAGGGTTTCCAGCCTTAGCTCAACCAGGAACCAGGGTGCCTTTCACCATCCCATACATGTGTACCAGATGTACTGTGCACTGATGTATACAATGTACCAGATGTAACCACAGAGGCTCGGGAGAATGAGGGAGGAGTAGGAGAAAAATGCAACTGTGGGCTGTGCACAGGACATTTTACATTTTATTTGTGGCTTTGGTGACATGGAAGTTGAGCTGTAAGTGAGCCCTTGCATAAACCATGAACTCTAAACCTCAGAAAGGTGCCTAAGTCTTGGTAACTAAGGCCTTTATACAGAGAGAGACCCTAGAGGTTAAAAAATGTGGGGCTCGGGGTTGGGGATTTAGCTCAGTGGTAGAGCGCTTGCCTAGGAAGCGCAAGGCCCTGGGTTCGATCCCCAGCTCCGAAAAAAAGAAAAAAAAAATGTGGGGCTCAGAAATTCGATGATTGGGTAAGATCATCTCACTATCTAGTTCCAGCATTGAAGAGGCAAGAGAATTGTGAGTTCGAGGCCAGCCTGAGCTACGTAAGTTCCAGGCAGCCTACATGTTTCAGCTCAGAGCCTCTTTTAGTCTCCTCACTCCAGAGTCACCCCTCCTGCCTTTCTGATGTTTGTTGCACCACACTCAGTATGTATGGTTGGTACTCTCTAGGTAAGAAGGCTAGGGGGACGAAGGAAAGGAAACGAGTTAGTTAGATAAAAGGTAGCCTTCCTATTTGAAAGTTCACACAAAGCAAGCAAACAGAGCACGTTACTGATCCTGACCTCGCTCCCACTGGGTAAGGGTGCAGCAGCTGGACCTGAGAACCGGCCCAGTGTCACAAAACCTTCCTCCTTCTGGCCCTGCCTGATAACCACACAAGCAGAGGTCTTTATGGCTTTCCAGCCTATCTCCAGTGGCAGTAGCGCCCTCTGGTGGACGCTGGCCAACCCAGGTTGTAGCAGAGACAGCGGGTAAGGGCGCCGTCTAAAGCCTGTGTAAGTTTGGGCAAGGTGTCCCTTCAGCTGCCTCTTCTGCAAAACAGGTCGAAAGTCTTCAGTGTTTGTTCTGTGTAGTGTTTACGGCTTTGAGAGCAATCATTAAGGCCCCACTAGATTGCTGCCAGAAACACACAGAGCAGGCAGGTAGTGACTATACAATCTGTCCCTATATACCAGGGAAGCAGTGACTTAACTCACTCACTGTCCCCATCATCACGTCCCTGAAGCCCTCTGTCCTCAGCTTGTAACTTCAACTCTCATCCAGGATTCCTCCTGACCGCAGGTCCCTGCTCAGAAACCAACTCAATCCTGCTCAAAGACACTTCAACATATGGGACTCTGTGCACCCCCAAAACACTCTGCCTTTCTAGGTCACACAGGAAAGAGCTCACTCCCACCCCTTCTTCAACTGCTTCATGTATTCCAGGCTGGCCTTGAACTTCTATAGCCAAGGACAGCCTTGGCTTTGCAATGTTCCTGTATCCACAACTGGAGTCCTGGGAATTTAGAGGTTACAGCACCGTGCTCAGTGGTTCTGAGGATCAAACCCAGGGCTTCATGGATGGTAGGCAGGCACCATATCGACTGAGCCATATCCCAGCTCTTCCTCCTTTTTCCCCCGCTGCCCCCTTCAACTCAGGATGCTTTCTTTTTTCTTTTTTTTCTTTTCTTTTTTTTTTTTTTTGTTCTTTTTTTCGGAGCTGGGGACCGAACCCAGGGCCTTGCGCTTCCTAGGCAAGCGCTCTTCCACTGAGCTAAATCCCCAACCCCTCAGGATGCTTTCTAATTCCCTCCACGACTCGCCTAGCTCCTCCTCTGGACCCCCTCTGCTAGTTCTGCGCAGCGCCTGCAGGAATCAGAAACCCGACTCTCCCAGTGACAGTGAATGGTGGCAGTTACAGAGGCCATATTCCTGCATAGTTCTCTAGATTCAGACTTCCTCCGGGTTGTAAGCACCAGAGGCCAATGGTTACATCTTTTTCTTTTTGCCTCCTGCCCCACCCCCAACGCCATGCCCAGGATAGTCCTTCCTCAAATCTCCTACGGTTGAGAGGAGGGTATATTTCAGGGATGGGAAGACGCTAGGCTCCAGCCCTAGGCTACTCTTCGCTCTAATAATGATCTAAGAAGCAAGCCAGCCTCCCAGCAAAGGCCACCGAAGCCGGGGCGGTTGTTGTCTTTTAGGGCTGGAGAGATGTCAGGGTCGATTTACAGGGTGGTTGAGATTCATAGAGAAAGCCAGGAGAAAATCACTCAGCTGCCTGTCGTGTGAAATGAGAACAGAAAAAAAAAATTACTGGACAGTAAATTCAGAACAAATAAGAAGAAATATTTCTTTGTGTTGTGCACAGTCAGCACAGAAAGTGGCAGGCGGGGAGTCGGGCACACCCCCTCCCCCCCGGAGATGTATAATAGGACAAGTTTTCTCACTTTCTGTAAAGAGCAGCACAAGTTTTATGGCCAGCAACAAAAGTGCTACGTGTGGGGTTGGCAAGGAAAGGGCATTAATCCAACCCTTTGTAGGGAAGGTTTCTCTCTTCAGCCCTATAGTCTGTGTACCGAGAGACATACTGTGTACACACTAAAGAATGTAGTGACAGGAAATTCCATGCAAGAGCTCAGGACCTAAGTCAGTCACATAATTTATTAGCTAGTTGTTGGACGTTGGCTCCATGCCAAGGACTGCAGACCTGGAAGGAAGCTGGGTTTGGGGCAGGTGGCTTCCACTATTTCCCTTCCGGTTTACTGACTGTGTGGTCCTAAAGAGTAACCTCACTTCTCTGGGCTGAAGGCCCTCTGTCCCTAAAGCAGGGCGGGAACACTTAGATTTGCCTCAAGGGCTATCGCAAGGATGCTTTGCCAGGTGGTTTGCACGTGACAGGCTTTCTGTCCTCTATAAAGGCAATGGCGTCTGGTGTTTAGGCGTTCACCCCGGCAGCCGCTCTTCACAATGCCACTCGTGATGACTGGATGATCTCACCACCCCTGAGCCCTGCCTACTCACAGGCAGAGACTTGACCGGCTCCACACATTACCCACATCTCTGCCACAGCCCATCCCGGGCAGAGCCCTCAGAGGCTTCCCAGGAGGAATTTAGGGGCCTGCTGCCATGGTAGCTGGGAAAGTCACTTTATCTTATGTTTCCATCCATACTTTAGATCCACTTCACCCAGGAAAACGCCAGCAGATGAGAGAAAACCCTGTAGCCAATGAACAGCTTTAGGGCCCCAGAGCTGTAAACCTGCCTATCTGTTAGAATGGGCTCCCTGGGCTCCCTGTAGAGGTTTGCTTAACCACTCTGGGCTAGGGACTGGGTAGGGGCGCCTCAGTTCTGGCTGGGGAGAGACCAAGAATCCCATAGAGCTGATGTAACCCAGAGCATGGAGAGAGAAATTTGGCTCCTTATGGCTATGCAACCAGATCATCTACACAAGAGAAAATTTCCCAGTTGGGTAGAGAACATCATTCATGCTCTGTCTCTGCTCCAAGGCCCTGGCTGCATGCTCCTGGCTCTGACAATCTAAGCCTCCGTTTCCTCTCCTTATGAAGGGAGTAATGCTACTTATCGATACCCTTGGTGATGGAGGATTATGGGTAGTTAGACTTCCCAGGTGAGGGACCTGATTTCTTCTCATGAACCAGCCTGCAAGAGCACTTCTATTTTCACTTTAAGCCACGGGTGTGGAGGGACACCTGGAATAGACACTCAGTGGAGGCCCTCAGGGCAGCTAGAGACAGTTCAAGGAGTATCTGTCAGTCCAAAGACTAGTGTCCTTAGCAAGAGGGAACCTAGCATCCTCAAATACCCCATTGTCATCCTCACAAGAGCCATGGTTCAGATGTCATGACACATATGCATCAGAGGGCAGCTTGAAGAGAGATGAGTACTAGCAAGAGACCCATTCCTCCAGGGACAGTGTCTCCCAGTCAGCCTCATGCTTCCCACAACAGGGATTAGGTCTTCATAAGCCGGATCCTCTCAAGGCTGCTGACACACCCTGATGTGTCTTCACACCTAACTCTTCCAGCAGATCCAGTTGAGGAGCTGGGCATTTGCTCTACTCCCTCAAAGCGTCTGACCACGGCTCCTGCTGTTAAAGTGATAGAGTTCGACTCCGAGAGGAGTCTGGAAGGCAGGTGGAAAGCTTTTACTGGGCCCAGTTCACAGCTCGATAAACTGAGACCTCAAGTCAGGAACAAACACTTGCCAACAAATGGCCAAGCTAGAGTGTCTGCCTGTCTCTGGCCGCTTTCTCTGTCCCCAGTCTGGGGAACCTCATCTTTAGTGCAGGCTCCGGAGACCCCACCCGCCTGTGAATGCACAGCTCTTACTTGAGACACTTGGTCACAGTAGTGTGTGACCACATCTGTCACTTGATTTATTCCCTTTCAGCTGGTACTGGAAAACGGCTGGTTCATTTTGGTTTTCCTCATCTGGTGGTGGACCACTAGCCAAGAGACATGAGGGAAGAGGGTAGGCCTCAGAGGCAGACTCTCATTAGTCAAGGTTTGATTCTATTTCTCCATGTCTGAGAACCGTCTTAACTCTAGGCTTCAGGCCCCTGCCTGCAAATGACTTAATGAGACTGACATCACAGGGTGGGCAGAGCAAATGGAGCCAGGGACACGGAGACGGCCTCTGCACAGTGGCATGCGCCAACCTTGCAGGACTCCAGCAGTGTCTTTGTCACACAGAGGTCCTTAGGCACAAGCAGCAGAAGGTAGAGGACGGGGACTCTCCTCCCCTCATGCTAGGTTTGGGGACGGAAGCTAGGCAGACTCTCTAACCCAGTGGCGGAAGCTGGCTTTCAAGAGCATGTGAGAATAAAGTCAGATCACCAATAGGTATGGAGGACTTGACCGTAGAAGTCACTCATCGTGGACGGGCAAGGGGCATTCTGAAGGCTCCTGGCTTCACAAACCATGATGAGACTCACATCTGTGCTGTTCTGCGTTCCTTGCACGGCTTGTTTAACACTCAGAGCAATTGTTTACAATTCCACCAGGTTAACGTGGATAATTGTGTTTTGGCAGATAAGAACAGGACTCCCAAAGGTCACCGAGCTGGAAAGTCTCTGAGTGCTTCTGGAGCAAAGTTCCTTCTACTCACTTTGTCCCAGTGCCTGCGGGATTCCTTTCACCTGAATAGTTCCAAGCCTTCACAAAGACTTCTCTAACCAGCCCTGCAGCCTCTGTGTTAGGGTAAGGAGCGCTCCACCCACTAACCCCTGGTGGAGAGCTCTCTTTCTCAGTCTTTGAATGTCTAATTTATAGCACTTAAGAGCGAATCCTTGAAGGGGAGCCACCTTGAGAACAAGGCCTGGTTCTGCTACCGTGTGACCAGGAAACCATTCTAGACACCCCCACTCCTCCCAGCCCCATGCTGTCCCCACTCTATACTTCAGACCCCACAAGCACTCAGTACAAAGGACTCAATGCCATCCGTGGTGACCACATAGCTCACCTAGGTAGGAGTGGCCACCTTTGTAGCCCCTGAGCTTCCCTTGTTTGGAGCCCTAGATTGGGACCCCGGGTCTTTTGCTGACATCCATCCCCCACCCCCACCTCAGACTCAACTGACAAATGACATTGTAGGTTAAGAATTTAGAAAACAGGAAGTCACGTGTCCCCAGGAAGGCAGTGGTGGCAGCAGCGGTGGGGGTGACTGTGTGGGGCATAGCTGGACCTGGTGCCAACCCACTGACCACACATGGGGACACACAGGCTTTCCCATCAGGGGCTACAGCCTTTAACCTTCATTGCAGCAAGAAGGATGCAAGCTAGACATATAGCATATCTGTGACAGCCCACTAGCTGATGATTCCTTCTGTGCCTAGAACCAGGGGGTAAGTTTTATGCAGACTTCACCGTGACTCTTACTCTACAACTGGGGAAACTGAGTCTCTGAGAGGTTCTTAAACATCACTTAGTTCTACTCTCGGGGGATCTTGCTGGTCCCTTTTGGAGGACTGGAGAGAAGGGTTCCAAGAGCCCTTTCTTCAAGGGTTAAGCCTATGCAGGTTATGACCTGGCTGCACTGTTTGCTTTTGTTGTTTGAGGCTGAGAGACATGTGGAGTTATTGATACCAAAAGGTCAGGGCACATAGTGGCAAGAGTCTTAGTGCCTGGCTTCCCCTTGAGTTGCTCTGATCGCCCTGACTTTCAAAGCAAGTGTCCACCATTTACAAGTGCCACATAGGATGAATGTCACTCCTGGCTGTAAGTTGCCCCAGTCCCCTCACCCTCCACCGGTGTCCTAATGCTCATGTTCTGAGGCTTCAAGCCCGGTCACTGCTATCCACCACCAACACATTCCCGTAGTCAAAGATCCCAAGCAGAGAAAGGGACTGTTTTATTTCTTACATTTAGAGCGCTCGTGGGCTGTGATTTCTCCCTCTCTGTTTATTTCCATTAACGTTGTGGTTTGCACAGTAGTTTTACATTTTTTCTGTGATTGTTTTTTTCCTATTTTCAAGCAAAATGAACTCATTATAAAAGTGCAGAAAGGTAAGAAAAACCCTCAAAATCTCTCATGTTCAAACACAGTCACGTATAACTACAACAACAGCTTGCCTTCCAACAAGTCTGCTGTTTATCTCCGGCAATCACCCTAAACCAAAACATTTTTCCTGGAAAACAAAACAAAACAAAACCTTGCTTCTCTTCGGTCCGTACTGTAACTTCTCATATGTTATAATAGTTCGTGTTGTTTCATGTAAACATGCTTCATATTTTGGTTTTCGTGCATATCTTAAATTACCTTGCTTCTGCTAATGCATGTTTGTGTGTGTGCATATGTGCATGAGTGCACACATGTAGGTCAGACAGCAACTTTCCCAAGTTGGTTCGCTCTAAATGCCGTTTTTTAATGGCCTCCTTGTAATCCCTTCACTATACTACAGGTGGAATATATAAAGATCTTGTAAAACAATTCGTCGTAGGGTTGCATGGGGGCATCCCTCACAAGAGAAGCAGAGGCAGAAAGGTCTCTGTGAGTTTGAGGCTAACCTGGTCTACATACAGATCTTCAGGCTAGCCAGGGCTACACAGAAAGACTCAATCTCAGCAAACAAGTACACAAAAGGGCCAGCAACGCGTACACAGAGAACAATATACATGGGTGTTGTATATATTTATGTATCTGCATACGTCAACAGAGACAGAGAGGAGACCCATTGCTCGCCAGCTTGGGCACATGGCTGCTGACTGTCAGAGCCACGCCACGCTACGCACTGGCTCCCTCCGCACTTTCAACCTAGGAAGGCCTTTATCCATGTGTTTCATGTGATGGTGACGATCAACTGTGGTAAACTGGGAAGCCCTGATTTGCTCCACTTTTGCAGATAAAGTGACGGAAGGTCGGTGTGTGTGTGTGTGTGTGTGTGTGATGTGAAGTGACTCTCCTATGGTCCCACAGCACACATGTGGCAGAGCCTGTGCTCCCCCCCAGAGCCCCCTCATTATACTTGGCACAACTTAAAAGAAATCCACTCAAATCAAATCTCCCCCCGCCCCTGCTCCCCTACTCCATGTCAAAATGCTAAACAGAATTTTGCCATTTCTCTGAGCACTTAACTTGTCTCATAGAAAAACTTGGTATACAGAGATGTATACACAAAAAAGTGAACATTGTATCATTATCCGCAGAAGAAGAAAAAAACGTGAAGATAACAGAAATGTCTACTGACCAGGAATAAAAAATTATGATACATCTATATAGCAGTTTTAAATGACTACAAAAGACTGGGGGCGTGGCTCAGCGGGCAGACTGCTTGCCAAGTATGCACAAAGTCCTGAGTTCAATCTACAGCAAGTGTAAGCCCAGCAAGGAGAAGCTAGGGACCACGGGATGAGAAGTTCAAGGCCAGCCTGGGCTATAAGAGAGACCTTGTCTGAGGAGGGGAGAAAAAAAGCACCTCATACTGACAAAAGAGAACTCCCTCTGACTGTGTTACTGTGGAACGATTTCCACAGTAATTAGGTTAAAAACAGTAGACAGTCCTCTCTAGAATGGAATATAGAGTAATTTATACAAAAAGAGAAACATATAGGCTACATGGGTACGTGTGCATAAAAATGTATCTAGATGCAGTTTTGCTCAGGATAACAAAAATGGTAGAAATAAGTAGTAGCGATGGCTGTGTGGCATTGTGGGTACTCATGCCACTCCGACGCACAGATGGTAAAAATGGAGTTGGAACATAGTAGTTGAGTGCTTTCCTAGTGTGGGCAAGGCCCTGTGCTTAGCCCCCAGCACCGCCTCTACCCACAAATACGTAGGATTTACCATAATAATGAAGTTAAAATACACATATACTGAGATGGGCTATACGTACACTCAAAAAAAAAATCATCCAGGGGGTCGTTGCGGAGACGGCTCAGGAGGTAAAGGATTTGTGGTTCAAGCATGAGGACTTGAGTTCAGATCCCAGCATTGACATAAAAGCCCTAAAGCCCTGTCGATGGCCTGTATCTGTAACCTTGGTGGTGGGATGGGGAAGCAGGAAGCAGATGGACCCCAGGAGCTCCCGGAGCCACATCAGTGACTCCAGGCTAGGTGAAGAGGGGTGCATTTGAAAGGTGAAGAGGCCTCTGACCTCTGGCACTGCACATACAAGATCAGGTACGCATGCATTGTGTGTACCGCACACTTTTTTTTACTATGTAAATTTCTAGTGCACATAGAAACAGTGAGTGTTAGCCACTGTACCTATGGTCCAATGCTGTGGAAATGAGACAAGATCCCAACACACACTTAAGCACCAGCGGGGCAAGACAGGTGAGATATGAAGCAGTCCTTCAAATCCAAGAGTCCCCACAGCAGGTCCCACCCTTAGCCGGAATGGGGCGTTTCCTGGATTCTTCCCAGGTTTCTGGGCCTCAGGCTGCTTAGGTTACCCAAAGAAGTCCAATGGAGCAAGGGAACCAGGAAGGCGACAGCTGGTCAACCTCTTCCTGGAGCTGATCTTGGTGGCCCGGTTGTTCAGGGCAGTGGGTGGGGAGAGGTTTTACAGCACCCGAGAGCCGAGCTGAAACCCAGGTTTCTGTGGCCTAGCTTGCCTTCCTGCCTCTGGCAGCTCCCAGGGGCGGGGCTGTCAGTGGGGGACAGCGGCTGTCCCGCGGGGACCCCCTCACGCTGCAAGCTTACTGATGAATCACACTGTGGTTGTGTCACCTGCTTTGCCCGAATTGGAGGCTGGGAGATAGCATGCCAATCTGATTTTAGAGCGATTTTGGACTGCAAAGAGGGGTCCATTCGCCAACTGTCCCGGGACCTCCTATGGTGAAACCTGGCTGCGCACAACGGACGTATTCGAAACTAGTTGCTGGTGGGTTTTACTTTCCAACACCACTTAGAGCCCTGGGGTGCGGGAATGCATCCTGAAAAGTGAAGAGCAGTGAGCAGGGAGGGGACATCAGAGAGGGGGCCGCTGCCCTACGCTCCTTGGCTGTCCCACCCGCTGCTGTGCGGTTACCGAGAGGCGCCCCTCCCCCTTGGCCCGCAGCTGGCGGGGGCTGGAGGTTTCCTGTCGAGCGACACCATCCCGGGCCAGGTTATCGCCGGTGATCTCCCATCTGAACCGCTCACACTCCGCCACGGCCGCCCCCACTTGCGGTCCCTTTCCCCGGAACCGCACCGCCCCCGGACCTTTCGCAGAGCCTCCAGCCCGGGAGCGCTCGGGGGGCAGCTGAAGGATGCTTCCTGACATGGGGGAGCTGCTGTTCGGGTGTCCCCCACCCCTGAAAATCAGAGAAAGGGCTAGTCCCCTATTTGGGTTGGGGACAGTGACCACGCGCAAGCCTGTCCATGCGACACGGGCAAGGACCAGGGGCTGGATCCTCAGTTCAAGGCTGTGTGGGCCGAAACTGGCAGGTGGGGGCTGGTCCCCGCCCCAAAGCACCCTTCACTTCCCTCTCTGAGAGAGCGGCGGGGGCGGGGGGAGGGGGGTGCGACGCTCAGCGGAGAGCAGAAGGGCTCCCTGTTCTCGCACAGGGGGACTCCAAATGTCGTCAAAACTAACACTCTCAGAACGGAGAGCTTTCTTTTGAAGCCCCGTCAGCTCGGAGCTCTGGGGCTTTCCTGACTTACATACCCAGCAGGTGGAGAGTCACCGATTTTATCACCCCCACCTTTCATGGAACATTCCGGTGTGGCTTATTGGGAGTATAAACTAGGATGGGATATGCCTAGGGTTGTGTGGTCTCCCATTCACTGCAGGAGTGAGGAGATGTGGCTATCCAGTTATCAGCCTAGGTTGGTGTTCAATGAGTTGAGCTTATCAGTTCTCATGAGAATGCACTCATGAAAAAACTACAAATATACATAATTTCCAACAACAACAACAACAGTAACAGTAAGTGGATGCGCTAGTTCCAGGGGTATGGAGGTATGTGGAAGGGGTTCTTCACTCTGCTTTTGAGCAGAGCCCACCAAGTCAGCAAAAGGATTTTAAAGTCTTGGTTTGGGTCTTGTATTAGAATCATTTGTGCCTTCAAAGGTGGAGTGTTCGAAACTGGTTCCTCGTGTTGTCATGTCTAATACTCTTTGAGAAGCACTGCTTTCTGAAGTGGATAATCTGGAAATGTCTATAAATTTAAATATGTCCATCCCCCAGCATTTGCTGACATTCCACTCTCTGAGGGAGGACAGCCTCAACGGGAATTAGAGCCACTCTCTCTCCCTTTGTTGGATAAACACCCAAGAGAACTGACTTTGGCATAATAAGGGTGTCCCGTGTCTACCTCTCACATACAGTGTCCGTGTGGACACTGTAGTGCATACCTTTATAAAACACACAGAGAAGGTCCTAGAATGTTCTGTTCTCCTTCCAGCCCCACTTTTCTCCCATGATGCCACTCTCTGAGGACCAGCTGGGTGGTTGCTAGTGACTACCTTGGGAGACCTGACACCCACCTGCAACTTGGGGGGATTCTGAAACAGGTGCAAGATGCCAGGCTGCTTAGGGGCAGAAGTGGGTATCGTGCCCTATTTACCCCGTGGGTGTCCTTGCTTTTGGTATGAAGCTGTGAGCCACTCTGGGCGATTTAGAAACTCAACAGTTTGCTCCGTGCGGAGGTTAGGGTGGAAATAGGGTAGGAAACCTCAGGCTGGGGCACATTCCAGCTTCCTTTCCACGGTTACTTTGTCACCTTAAAACCCCTGTAGACCAGAAAGACAGCGAAGACTGAAAGGGTGAAAACAACAACAAAAACAAAAACACTGTGGCCAGAATGAAGCTGGACTCCTTCCTCTGCCTAGAGCCAGCTGATCTAAGGACTGAGAGCAAACTCCAAGCATCGAGCAAGCCTGGGAAGACCCTGCTGGCAAGTGAAGGCAGGAGAGCTCTTGTAGTGTTGCTCTTGAGTGCTGGCCCTAGCGCTCCCCACCCAATTCCTGCCCGTGTCCACCCACCCCCAAGCTTTTTAAAGCCTTTCTGAGCGTTCCAGTTCCACCGAGGCTTCCTCCCCGAGAAACTGCAGCCCACACCGGCCTCAAAAGTATTCCTGTTTTGTTTTGGTTTTCAACGCAAAGAGCACTTTATTCTACACGGCTCTTTTCTATTCAACAAACTCCACGTTTGTTAGTTCTTGCCTCTCTACCAGGTGGGAAACCCTGCTTGAGGCAGCCCCTCCCCCCACCTCATTAATAACATAATTGCTTGGATAATTAGGAGACTGATTGATTGGTTAAAGGTCATTAGTGCCATAAAATAAAGGAATCTGGTGGCTTACATTTCAAAAGAGCCATTGTGTGAGAAGAGACTTGAGAGAACCTGTCCCTCCCACCCCCACCTTCACCCCATCCACCCCACCTCTACACACACCCCCACCCCCACCCTATGGGAGCTTTGGCCAAAGCTAACACTCAACGTGTGTGACCTTTCTAAAGTTATTTCCCCCTGGTTTTTTGTTGTTGGGTTTTTTTTGTTTTGTTTTGTTTTGTTTTGTTTTGTCTCCTAAATAAGTTGTTTATCTAATAACTTCTCTTTTATTCCTGCTGGGTCCTGCTCTGGGATCCCAGGTTCAAAGCTAGCCATCAAGAGCAAAATTGCTTACAATTCCTTCATGAAGTGGTTACAAAGTGTCAGATTCCCAAACTGCCCTTCACTTCCCCTTTGATCCAGGAGCTGAGGCCTTGGCAGAAGTTTGACTCTAAGCTTGCACATTGTAGCCCTAAGGAAGGTTGACCATTCCTGTTTTCCCAGGTCAGGCCCAGGCTGTGATCATGCCTCTTCCTTGCTTTTGATACAGGTCCAGGTCCTGTTGGGGCAGGAACATCCTTCTGATGGTTGATCAAAAAACAAGCCCAGAGTTCATCTGGAAGGGGCCGTCAGCCCTCTGGGAAGACCGACTAACGGTTCCTCTTCACTGGCCAAACCTCTCATCTTTCAATATCCAGCACAAATGTTACCCCCCCCGGCACATTTCTGTGCCGTGTTCAAGCAGAATGGGTCTTTTTTGGGGGGGGGAGGGGGGTGCTTCTAGTCTACAGGATAACCTAAAAGTCAGAAGTCAGAAGGTAAATTTACAGTTAAACAGGATATCCGTTTATCTGGCTGGCCACTGTGCACCCAGCAATTCAGGTTCAGGACAGAAAGATCACTGGTGTCCTGCGGTTGAGACCGGCCTGACTCAAAACTAAATATACAAGATTACTTTCAAATAATACATTCAAATTTAAATTATAGACATGGATATAATTAGTGATCTTTTCACTATCTCCACTGTATGTCCAGCTCTTTTGGACAGTCTGTATTTTGGGGATTTTGTTTGTTTGTTTGGTTTAGTTTGTTTTTTTTTCCCATAGTAATAGTATATCCATCATTTTAAATTTAGAGGGCCTGAGAAGGTGTCTGGAGGTTTGAAGAAAACACGTGGAATCTGTTATTCTAAACTCTAGCTAATGTTCTGTTCCTTGGTTTTCCGTGCTGAAGCTTGAACCCAGAACCTCCTGTGTGCCAAGCTCCATTTTAAAAGTAAGTTAGGTGACATTTTAAATTTGTCTGACACTGTTGTTCAGGGCCCATTTTTCAGTAATGATTTAAAGAGAAGTCTCCTCTTGTTTAAACAAAACAAAACACCCCTGAGAACTCTGCAGGGTCGGAGACATTTTATTTTCTTTCTATCTCTATTAGCTAACATGCAGCGGGAAGCCATAATAGTGTAAGCATGCCTGTGCTTTATACCTGCCTCCTTCCCTTTGGGCTGAGCCCAGAGTGACAACCACCATCCTTCCTGTGCTGTCAACTGTGCCTGGACTTCCCAAAAACCATTTGACAAGACCAAAAGAAATGCAGCTTCAGAAAAAAATCTGCCCCGTGCTTAGCACGGTATAGAAAAGAGACCCAGTTTTCCCCTTAGTCCTGCCGCCTGCGGTGACTTTTTTCTGACTTCTGAAGGCCGGGCTGCTTTGCTGGGGCACAAAGCACTCGCATTTCCCAGCCTGGATATGCTAGAGTGAGTGAGGCTGTCCGAGCCGCGCGACTTCACAACCCTTTCCTGGAGGTGTGTTTGTCAGTTTGGCAGCCCTCGTATGCCCGGCCCACGCCCGGCTAGCACCCGCCTGTGACGTACTCCGCGTGGATCAAAGGCCCGCAAAGCCTGCGGCGCCTGCAGCTGCCACACTGAGTACTCACAGGGAGCAGAATGCTGCGGGTAGGGGCGGTGGTGGGCGGAGAGCCGGCCTTTGTGGCTGCTCTGTCCCAGAGGAGTGCACCCTGCTGGCCGCCACACCCAATCTGGCTCCGTGTAGAGTGGCCAGCCAAGGGCAAGCCACACTGCTCCACCTGTGGTGCTCCTGGAGGGTCAGGGACGTCTCACAGGATGGCCATGGGCTGCACCTTAGAGCTATTTCTGTTGACTCTAAATCTATGTTTATACATCGTCTACCAGAAGAAACACCTCAAACACTTAGCAGTACTTTGAGTTCTGGCTTGTGAAAATTCGGGTTATCTGCTTGTTCTTTCGTGCCCCTTGTTTACCCAGCTTCTACAATGCATACAAATACATACTCTTGAAACGAGAGGGGAGGAAGTCAAGGTACCACTTTATGTCTCTCATCAATCCGACCTTCCTTCAGTAACCTCCAGCACGAACAATTCTCGGCTGCACTCTAGGTCTGTGATGACCTAAATTACACTAAATTCGCACACGGCTGTGCATTCACACTCAATGCGGGCTGCAGAAAGAAGGGCTGATGGCATGCTGAAGTTAAGGGTTGGCTCTGTCCGATTCACCCTCAAATGCAGGGGGCTGAATAATTAATAGGGTAAAGTTACAAGAGTCTTGGAGCTCCAGACAAGCTGGTCAAATACCTAACCTATACAGACAGACCCCAGGACCTCTGGCCACAGGGTTCTCCTCATGCCGGCGGTTGATGATGGAGTGAGTGTGTCTTACTCCCTCAGAGCTTGGCATTCTCTTTTTCCTTCCCAGGGCAAGGTCTAAGTCCAGTTTGTGGCTATTCTGAAATCCCCAGTCAGCATTGGGAGCTCCTCCCCAGACATAGCCTGGGCACACACAGGCAGCCCCAGCTTGGGAATCAGCCCCTGCTAGTAGACAGGTCAGCCCCTGCTTGGGGATACAGGGTCCTTGGTGCTGCTTCCCCAACCTAGGTTCTGCCTATGATGTCAGAAGAATGAACCAGCAAAGAAGAGACCTGGCCGATTCCCCAACTCCTGTAAGATCTGCCTTCCCTTCATCCAGGGCTGGTGTGTTTCCCGGTCCACCTCTTTTTCCTGCACCATCCAGTCTTCAGGCCCACCTGCTTTTCCCTCCGGATTTCTCTATGTCGTTTCCTCTTTGCATTTCTCCCTCCATCGTACTTTATTCCTCTGTCATCTACTCTTGCTCCTTTAACTCCATTTGACAAAATGGTCACTGCCGGAGAGACTGCTAGTCCCCTCTGATAGCCTTGAACATCTTGCTGCCTGGCAGTCCTGACCCTAAGGATTTGGGGACCATTCCTATTGAGTGATTCAGCCCCTTGGGGGGGTCAATGGCCACGGACCATCTTATATGAGGTCCATTTGGCTGTTTGGCATAGAAGGTCATACTACTTGGTCTGCTGCAGGAGTTACTGGGAGAGCTGCCAGAGAGCCTGCAGTGGCTTAGGGTCAGCAGAGCTTTCTAAGTCACCAAGTCAGGTGGAGGCAACACATGGAGAAGCCCACAGTCACATCCACTGCCCTTTAAATTGAACGCCCTAGACAAGGCATGGTGATGATCGCTTTTAAGCCCAGCTCTGGGGAGGCCCAGGCAGGCAAATCTCTGAGTTTGAGGCCAACCTGATGGAGTTCCAGGACAGCCAATGCTACACAGAGAAACTCTGTTTCAAAAACACCAACCAAACAAACAAACACACAAACAAAAACCCCTCACATCTCCCAAGTACTCTCCCTCATTCCTGCCTCCAATTTGACTTCTAATGCCCAAAGCCTTTCATACAGAGACACAGGGACCTCGGAAAGTTGTCTACAAAAAAACAAATCAAAAAAGGAAACCAAGAGATGATGCACATATACACATTTATAAAAGCTAAGGGAATATTCGGACGAGTTAGCTCACTGTATCTGAGTTTATGGCTTGCTTCTCCTTTCTAGTCCCTTGGAACCTGAACTCATTTGTGCCGATTTCTTAGTTGGATATGAAATTTAAAGAGTCAATATTTTAGGGGTCAAAGTGGAACTTTGAGCAATTTGAAAAGAACAGACCTCATCAAAACGACCGTTTAGGAAGGTGGAGAGATTGCCCAGCAGTTAAGAGAACTGACTGCTCTTGCACAGGACCCAGGTTCAATTCCCAGCATCCACGTGGTGGCTCACAACCCTTTGTTTTGTTACTCCAGTTCCCAGGGGTTCCAACACCTCCTTTTGTCCTCATTGAGCACTTTATGTATGTGGTACACAGACATGCATGCCAGCAAAATATCCGTAGATGTACAATAAATACATTTTAAACAAAAGGCTGCTTAGGATTGGATCCAAATCTACATAAGATTATCCCCTGATTCTATTAAATTAATAGAAATAGTCACTTACTGACTGGTTAAAACTAGTGCTTCATTAGCTAACAAATCTGCCTTTTCCTGTGAGTACTGTGCCTCTGCACACTTACAGGAGGAGGCGGGCCAGAAATACTGAAAGAGGGGAGTTTTATTTTGGTGTTTTTGAGACAGGGCTTCACTCAGTACCTCAGACTAACTTTGAACTGGATCCCCTAACCTAGGATCTCAGGTGGAAAGCCACCACAGCCAGCGTTTGCTTGTAATGCTTTGTTTGCTGACTCGAGAAGCAAGCGAGCACGCCTGGAGATGGCTTTCTCATTCCTTGAGAAAACAAAACACCTCCAGACATTCCGGCACTGGCTAATAAGACACACGCCTTCAATAGTAAGTGCTTCAGACATTGTATTTCTGCAGATGTGCCCACCGTGGCCAGTAGCAATCGTCTTTTTCAGTGGGCGATAATAAAAAAAACTGTTTTCAAGGTCCTTTCCCGGGAGGAGCCTGATTTATAAATGGAAATAACAAGTTTATAATTTCCCCCAAGCAGATGTCACTCCCCTTGAACTACGGTCACCCCGGGCATTGCCACAGAGCCAGCTGAATGCTAAGCTGCGGTTGGGTTGTCTTTGAGGTAGCTTGTTTATCTCCCCTGCCTGTGTTTCTGGCAGGCTTTTTACAAACACTTAGCTCCAGATGCGGGAGGCTACCTCCCCGCTGCACTTGAGCTCTGTAAAGCCCTGCTCCTCTCCGGGGGAGTACACCTTCAATTGTACTCTGATCATGTCTAAGGGCCGCCTTCCCCAGAGAGGCCCAGAATTTGGCCACAGGGCTCTAGCTAGCTGCCCCCTCCCTGCCTTGGACAAGGTTGCAGATTCTCAAATCCCCGGAAATCTCCAAAGCCATTTCTCTCTTTCTCCACTCACACCGCTTTCCTGAGAGCAAAACGCTGAGCAAGCAGATTGAATAAAAGGAGGGGAGAAGAGATTTGCCAGAGCTCGTTCTTGCTATGGGACACCTGGGACCACAGGGTGACGGCAGGGATGCAAAACCTCGATCACCTTTGTTTGAGAGGCAAAATTTCTAGTAAAAAAAAAAAAAAAGAAATAAAATAAAATAAAAATGAGATGGGAGAGGGATAGGCCATTTGCTGGAAAGATTCCAATGATTGTGCACGATGTGTTCTGTGACACAGACCCTGCCCATCCCTCTTCACCTGCCATCTTTAGTCTCTTTTTGTTAATTTCACTCTCTCCCCTTCACTCTCTCACTCTTAAGCTCCTCATCCCCACATTTCCTTCCTCCCCCCACCTTCTTCCTTCTGAAGACCTGTCTGTCTGAGGGCAGAATGATGTGTCTACAAGACCCACACATACCTCACCGTGCCAGCCCGCCTGGCGTGGCTGCCCCTTAGAAACCAACCGCAGATGAAGTGGCTAGTGATGGCTCAGAGGTGTCCCCACCTCCCGTCCTCTTCACTGCTAGTATTTCTTAAGCTTGGTAGCGAGCAAGAGAAAGAACCGGCTTCTCCGAAACATTTAGGGGGACCCATTTATTACAGAACAGTTGGAGTTATTTATCTCGCCAGGCTGCCCGGAAATTCTGAGCATCTAGTCGTTTGGAGGTCATTGATGACTGGCCGTGCCCTCTTGGAATTTCTCTGGCTACAGTCACAGCAGTTCTCTGAGCAGCCAGCTGGGCGATATTAACTCACTCTCCCTCTCCTCTGCTAATTCGAGTGCTGAGATGATGCATGACCAGATACACACGCACCCCTGCCAGCAGTTGCCAGGGAATATTGCTTTTCTGGACTCTGACACCAGCTCCAACTTTGAGAGGAATTTAAGTGATATTTATTGCATAGAAATTCCTTTCTGGAGCTCTGTGCTCCTGGTTGAGCCTGCTGACAACACACTGGATTTATTCTGACATCAACTCGCTGTGGAGACCAAGACTCATACTTAATTAACTTCGTCGGGGGTTGGGGGTTGCAGCTTTGGAGTTTGTGGCCCAGCATAGATCTCATCATGGTTACCAGTCAGCCACTTAGGACACCAGAAACTGAAGCCAGTACCTCCCTCAAGCACACTTTCCTATCAGCCAGAGTTAACTGTGGCCCACTTTAGCTGGGAATCAGCTTCCTTTAAATTAATCTGAGGTACTAGATAGGTTCGTGTTTTAATCCCATTTCTATATTATACTGCACTCTGTGTTTTAATCCCATTTCTACATTATACTGCACTCTGCTGTGTGTGATGTGTTGGGGGCATGCGCACCATGCGTACAGGGCTGCAAGTGTGGAACACAGAGTACTTTGCTCTGCTCCCACCGTTAGGTGGGTCTAAGGATTTGAACTCTTTGGCAAGTTTGCTCAGTAAGTGCTTGTCCCTGATGACTCATTGCTCTGGCTTAACTCTCCGATTGTTTGTTTGTTTTTAAGACATGGTTTCTCTGTGCTGCCCTTGTGGCCCTGAACTCACTCTATAGTCTAGGCTAGCCTTGAACTCAGAGATCTGCCTGCCTCTGCCTCTGGAGAGCTGGGACTAAAGGTGTGCACCACCACAACCAGGCCTTTTTTTTTTTTTTTTTCCTGGTTTGTTTTGTGTTTTGTTTTTCTACAAATTTGGGGGTTTTTTGTTTGTTTGTTTTCCAACAATATTAGAATTTGGAACCAATCTTGTTAGACAAATGACCATTTTGAGATATGGCTTTTCTGTGTCCGTTCTTTAAATTTTAGAAGTCTTCCAAATATAGAATATGAGGTTTAATCGAGTTTCATTATTGTCCTTTAGACATAGCAGGACTGACGCACAGATGAACTCACGGAGACAGGGGTCTTATGCTTAATCAAGAAGGTATTTGCAGTTGATACCTGCTGGCCACAGTGGCGTGTCACTACACTCCTGCGCAGATCTCATGCCTAGTCAGCCAACGTGAAACTAAGCCCATGCTTTGTTTTACCTTTTTGTTTTGTTTGTTTTTGTTTTTGCTTTTTTTTTTTTTTTTTGTCTTATTTTTCTTTTGCTTGTTTCTTTCGACCTGCATTTTTGTGGGCTTGGTTTTTGTTTTGTATTGTTTTGTTTCTGAAAAAGAAGGTAAAGTTGGGTAGGTTGGGAGGTGGGGGCGTCCAGGAGGGTTGGGGGAGGAGAAGGAACATGATCAGAACATTTCATGAAAAACATTTAAATCTAGTTTCGTTTACAAGGGAAAGCACATATGGATGCCTATGCAAGTGTTTGTGGCTACATACACAGGTCCATAGACACAGACTCAAACATATATGTAAACATGCACACGTATAGTGTGCGTATGTACATGAGACATGCTTTACAGCCATTTCAGCTTTCGCAGTATTCGATTGGTAATAACCGCCACACAAGCCAAACTGCTGGACACTTTGATTCGCTGGTAAACGCGCAAAGACATCCGAGAACCGGGCTCCTGTTCCAGAAGTACTTTTCAGCTCCAAACCAAAACCCATAGGCGACTGGGGATGTATTACAGATGCTCACTGCGCACTCTCACTTTAAAAAATTTATTGAGGGCCCCGAGCTTGTTAACAAAGATTTACCAGTCGCTCCTGGCTAATTCCAAGGTTAACATCAACTCCTTCTTCTTTTTTTTTTGTTTTTTTGTTTTTTTGTTTTTTTGTTTGCAACCCTTCGTACGAACATAAAGCCTAAAATCCCAGTGCTCCAGGTGGAGGACTTGGCTAAGAAATCATGCCTTGCCCTTCTGCCCTGTTCCTTTGCCACTCAAAATCCTCCCAGCAGATTGGAGCGTTCAGAGGACATGAATCAGCAGATAATTCTGTTGTAATGGTTATTACCACCTTTCAGCCTGCTCGGCTCAGATAAATAGAAAATGCATTCAGTGTTTACACGTCTTCCCGTCTTCCCGGGGGACTGGGAAGCAGGCTGATCCTGACTCTAATTGTTACCAGAGTTGCAAAGCTCAGACCTGGGCGTCCCAGCCACTTCCTCCAACAGCTCCTCCTCGGGTTACCCTGCTTTCCAGTGGTTGTTTTGGGTAGTCCTGGGGTCCTGCTTTGGGGTCAGATTTGTTTGTCTGAGTGTGTAGCCCCCACCATCATCTCCCTAGCCCCCTAACTCACCCAAATGAAACCCAGCAGAGAGGCTCATATTCTAGTGACCCGGGGCCACTGTCTGGCCAGTTTAATATTGGCGTGAGTCGCTGTTAGACTCTTTCCCATCGTGGACACTTCCTCATTCTAGACGTTTGGTGACAAATCGAAGTAGGGGAGCCATAGTGCATGCTGTGGCTCTCCAATTCCCTTAGCCAATTCATAATTGACTTTTAAATCATTTAGGTGCAAAAGCAAATAATAATAGCTCCTTGGTTCAGTAGCTAATAAATTCTAGCTCATGAAAACTGAGAGAGAAGGCTGAGCCCATAAAGATTAAATATTTATGTAGATACTACACGCGCGGTGACATATAAACGCACACACACACACATTTTAGGTACTGCTGTTCATTTTTAATTCCTTCTGTGATATCCAATAAGAAAAAAAAATTCCAGCAGAGAGAAAAAAAATGAAAGGAAGATTTATGGCCTCCAAATTAATACAAGAAAACATTGCTGTAATAGCTACCCTCTTACTGCAGGAGCAGGGAGAGAGGAGATTCAAAAGATATTGAATTGATAAAATTATCTTTTCTCTGTTGCGGGAAGGGTGGGTTAATATCCATAAAGAACTTAGAACTCCCTCAGTCATGAGGATGCCCTATAAATACAAACCATCATTATAATTTATTATTCAACAGAGTCCATTTTTTTCATCTAAGCCATTTTTCAAACCCCTCGGAGCTCAGGCTTCTCTGATGGGAGCCCTGACATTGAGCCAAAACACCTCTCCCAGGCACGGAGCAGCCATCTATCAGTTTAATGCGTAGACACCTCAAAGCCAGCCTCCTGGAAAGCCAAGAGCCCCTAAGTCTCTGTCGCTCCCTGCTGAGCCCCACCACCCTGGACCAGACCCATAGAGAAGGAGTCTCTCTAGTCCAGCCCCATAGTCTCTCTTCCTCCCAATAATGGAGGCTTAGGCCAAGAGACTCACCCTCACTTTTCTTTTCCACCCCCCACTAAGCTGTGCCTTCTCTGAAATTGTAATTAAATCTCTAGCGGTGAGAGTTCAACCTCAGTCAAGTAGCCCCCGCCCCTCCCCCAAAGAATGAAGGGCTTCGTCTCTTTCTTCATAGCCAGGAAAGGAGGGCCGGTTTCTAAACCTAAAGAAAGGCCACGCAGCACACAGGAGCATAGCTGAAAAGCTAGGATCTGATCTTGAGATAAATCGTTTACAAATGTAGGGGCTGGGGGTCTGCTCAGTGGTGCGGTGCTTGCCTGCCATATGGAAGGTTCTGGGTTCAATCCCTGGTGCCACCAAATGTGTGTCATCAACCCCAAGACAAAAAGGAATCGGAAGAGTTAGACTTATTCATTTGGGGGACTGAGTCCATTAGGGCAAACGTGGCAAGCGGAACTGAGCACCTGCAAGGCTCACAACCACAACCAGAAGATGGAAACGCATCAGATACAAGATTCAGTTAGGCATTTTATCAAGAAGTATGCCGGCGGCGTTTGGGGGTTGGGGGAGATAGGAAGGAATTCAGACCCCTGCCTGTTTTCCAGTCTTTCGTGTTATCTTGACAAGGCTTCCCCCCCCCACTCCCTCCCACACACCCCCAAGAACAACGCGGACCCTCGCCCATATGCATACGCATGCGCGCGCGCGCGCGCACACACACACACACACACACACACACACACCCCAATTACTCATGAGAACTGGGCCTAAGAGAAGAGGGATAGGTGAAGGCAATTGCCTGTGCCAAAAATCAGAGATCTTAGATTAGATAAGTAATCCCCAGAGTTCATTTGTTTGATCCGATGAACACTCCAGAATGTTTACCCAGTTCCTGTGGCTGAGCACGGCGGAGGTGGGGACCACACTGGTCCCTGTCTCCTCAGCTGCATGCTCTGCCTCTGCCAAATGGCTTGGCAGAGTCCATTTCTCCACGATTGTCCCAGCTGCCCACACTCCTTTTGTGGTCTCAGTCCTCCTCCTCCTCGGGGCTTTAAAAGACCTACTGTGTGCTGTTGACCTGTCTTCACGTCTGCAGTGGTGCCTGTTCCCTGAAATGCAGCCTGGGCCATCCACTTAGACAGAATGGAGGCCACAGAGTGGTTACACACAAACGAAGACATCTCTAACTCTCTCAGACGTCTTCGCCTTCTCCTCAGCGTCTGCCCCACTCCCCACCAAACTTGTTTGTTGGAATATACTAGGAAGAATTTGTTTTCTTAATTCAAAATTGGGGGAAATTCAATGTTTTTTTTTTCTATATGGCATTTCTGATAATGGAAATAAAAGTACTGACTATAGGAAAATTGTAAAATACTGGAAAGTATAAAAAAATAAAAAAGAAACTAAAGTCTACCCACAACCTCACCACTCAAATATAGTTACTGTTAATATTTTGATATTTTCTTCTAATTCCCTTTAATGTATTTTTAGAGATTGGGGTCACACCCTCACAGGTTCTGCTTTTTACTGTTTGGAGAGTCACCCCATGCCTTTAGAAATGGATTTTTTTGTCCTATTGTGTTACAGTAAACATCCTTGAATACGGCATTCTCTCTGTGATTTTTTTTTTCTGCCCCTACAGTGCTGAGAACTGAACTTAAGGCCTTATTTTGCTAGCTTACCACTGGGTTATGCCCCAGCTCCCTTATTTGGTAAGAATAAATTAACAGGACTTGAAAGAGGACCCAGCATTTAAGAGAACTTGTTTCTGCAGAGGATCTAAGATCGAGTCCTAGCACCCACACATTAGCTTACAATCATCCCTAATTCCACTAACAAGTAATCCAGAGTCCTTTACTGACTCCCCACCCTGTCTGTGAGTACCAGGAATGCATGTGGTGCACAGATACATGTAGGCAACATATTATACACATAAAAAAACGTAAAAATTTTGAAAAAGAATATGAAGCCATGTAGCTACAAATCGGGGAAACACTTTTCCATTAAACTTAGGGGTGAATTACTTTCTGATAAATATAGCCTATTTACATATAACATCTTTTGAAAGAATCAATTTATTATATTTTCACTAACCCTGAGTATAATCATTAAACAAAAAACGAAATAATACAGTCTATCCAGTAAGCAAACACAGCATCTACCTTTAAAGGTGCATTTGCTTACCAGTAATGCTGGAGAAGTTTCCACATGTTTTCTTCACTGTTCATGTCTTACTTTATGAATCAGATGGTCATGAGCTTTGCTTATTTTTCTTTGATGGGCTTTTTATACATGCTTGGCACTATTCGTCTCTTCCCATCATATTACATATTATTATACTCATTGTTAAGATATCCTCTCTCTTTGCCTCTATTTTTGGTATCTTTGATTCATACAAATTGTAATTTAAGAGATTCTTTTTTTTTTCTGTAGGCTTAGAAAATCTTTCCTCATTTTGAGATCAAAGATATGTTCACTTATGTTTTCTTGGGAACATTACTATTTTTTTTAATTTAATTTAATTTATGAGTATACTGTAGCTGTCTTCAGACACACCAGAAGAAGACATTGGATCCCATTACAAATGGTTGTGAGCCACTGTGTTGCTGGGAATTGAACTCAGGACCTCTGGAAGAGCAGTTAGTGGGCTTAACCACTGAGCCACCTCTCCAGTCCAGAGACACTATTTTCAAAGATACCCTGCCCAAAAACAAAAATTAGAAAGCTGACTTGGCAGGAGCCCAGTTCTCTTGTTAAATGAATCTGTGCATGTACATACATGTGTGAGCACATGCTCATGCATGCTCACACACATGAACAGAGTGTAGGACATGAGAAAAGCAAGCCTAGACAGATGGACCGTCCTTATCTCTTTAAGTGCAGTAAAATTAAAAAGACAAGAATGTTAGAAGCAGCGAAGCAAGCCTGCTGTTCCACGGCTGGCTTGGGAAGGCAGTGAGCTTCTAATAAAACGGGTTTCCTATAACTTGTGTATTTCTCAGTTTCTTTAAAGAGATAAAGTCACAGGGAGCAGAGGCATGTGACTTAAATGCGCAAACAGTCATGTGTCACACCGCAGGGCTAATTCTGAAAAATGCATTGCTCCTTGACTTCAACCATAGAGGAAGGTCATAGAGAAGATAACTACGGCATCTCTAGGTTGTATAATTTTATGTGCCATCGGCAACCACGTGGTCTGGCAGCGTCTAGGATGTCATTAAGGCACTGGTAAGTTAGCTCGATGGGTAAGAAGACTTGCCACCAAGCTAGAGTTTGAGACCAAGGACCCACATGGTGGAAGGACAGAAACCAGTTCCTGTGAGTTGTCCTCTGATTTCCACGTCCGAGCCAATGGCACATTCATGCGTGTGAGCGCTCATGTACACACACGCACACTCACACACACGCACACACACCTTTAAATGTTGTTGTAAATGTCATTAAATAACACCAGATTATATGTGTGCGATATAGTGTTATATATAGATCATACATAATATTTATAATGTATGTGTAATTTGTATAACTAGTTTGAGAGGATGGTTTGCTTACTGGTGCTGGGGATTGAACCCAAAACGAGGCACATCCTCTCCATTGCAAACCCCCATCCCGATATACTCTAAAGAAAGACAATAGTTGCATGTCTGTATGACCCCTGACACCATGAGTGCCTGCCTCAACAGCCTCGTTGCCTAGTGACTTGTATGTCCTTAGGAGGGTTCACTGTGTCTTGGTCCAGACCTGTGCTACGCGTCCACACATGGGATCTCTCCTCTCTGAGTTTTGGTTCCCCACAGCCCATGCTGTTTTTCTGGCTGAGTCACCTTTCCTCTTTTGGACCACAAAAGCAATATACAGCTAGGGGTATACATACATACATACATACATACATACATACATACATACATGTATGTGTATATACAGAGGGGTGACAGTTATGTACTCCTTAGGCATCTGAAGCCACTGGTTTCTCTAACTCTTACACACAGGCATGTCCTCTGCAGGAGAACAGATCCGATGCAAAGCCTTTCCCTGAAAACACCATTCACACTTTCTTCTCCTGCCTCCCTCCGGGTGTGGCCAGATGCCCCAGCGCCTGCATCACCTCCCTTCACCTTCTGCCCCCTCCTTTCTAGGTCTGTCTGTCCCCTTCTTCCTGCGAGCAGCTACAGCCAGGACCTGGATACTGTTTTGAGAACAAACCTGGTTCTTCCTACCCATCCACACGATGACAAGCAAAGCCACTCACCCAGTGTCAGAGTGTGGGGCTGTTTCCCTTCTTGGGGGACAGGGCGGGTGATGCTCTGGGAAGTCTAGAATGTTCAAGAAGAAGTTCCTCACACGCTGACTACACACACACTCTTCTTGCAGAATAGGTGGCTCTTGACTCAGAGGGGACGAGGATATACACAGTGTGGGAGAGGGGGCCCAGGACTCCCAACGCTGTGTGGCCTCGCCAACTGTACACCTTTGATCTGGGCAGTTCCTTTCTAGCTCTCTTTCAGCCTTGTGCTTATCTCTCTGGATCTCTGCCTGCACCATGCAGCCCACCCTACCCCTGGCTGATTCAACAGACACTAGGAACCAGAGGTAGCCTATTGCTCCCTCCCTAAAGTTTCTTCCTGATTTAGTTGTGAGATAAACCTGCCCAATTTTAGATAAATGGAGATATAAACGCTCTCACTGCCCTCCTTGTACTGGCACGGTGAGTAGGGGGAGGGCTTGGGCTGGGGAAGGGGAGTCAGTCTCAAACCAGTTACTGCCTGAGCCTTTAAAGTCAGATTCTAATCTGCTTTCCCTCCACCCACCCACCAGCACAGCCAACGCATCCTGACACACCTGCTTGGTTGGGGTGGGGTGCGGAGGTAGTCGGGTAGAGGGTGGCAGAGGAATGCTTGCTTGCTATGGGGAGAGAAATTTTCTGCTCCTGACCACCGAGCCTTACTGGGATCTCCAGGGTATTTCCAGGTAGCGATGGTCAAGAAGGAATAGTGAGAGTCACAGAGACACTTTGTGAAGACAACAGCCCAGCCCACACTTGAGTGGAAAATGCTCAGTACACACGAGATAACCACATCACACTAGAGCACAGACGCTCGTAAACACTTCTAGAACTGTGCTAGAGTGAAGAGAGGGTGACAGGGAGAAGAGGAAAGAGAGGCAGCTCAGTCAGCCAAGGCCCTGCACTGCAAACACGAGGGACTGGGTTCAACCTCCAGCCCACATATAAAAAACAGGGCCTGGTGGCACATCTTGTAATCCTGTCTCTGGGGTGATGGGGACAGGTGGATCCCTGGGGCTGGCTGGTTCGTCAGTCAGTGTATTTCATCAGTTCCAGGTCAGTAAGAGACTCAAAAAGGACAAGAGGACAAGGAGAAGGACACCAAGGTTGTCATTTGACCTTCACACATGCAAGCACACATACATGCACACATAGGTGCGTCCCTTCACCACACATAGACAACTTGGGAGCCAACCTGAGAGTTTTCCAGTAGCCAGTGATGGAACGACTCACACATCAAGAAGATGAGGAACTGCAGTATATTAAATGACGCAGATATACTTAAGTCCACACACTCTTCAGGACCCTAAGAGGTTACCTCTGAGGACGATGCGGAAATTTGTGTTTGCTTGCTCAAGGTTTTCCTGACATAACCACTCCAATTATAAAACTGTTGAACAAATGCACAAGTAAAAATAGTTATAGCCACCACCCAATGTCAATCACGAGCGGTTTGGGGCTACTCGTGTCCCACACTCACACAATAGCCCCCTCTCACTGCATTTGTTTTGAATCAATTGCCGGGGCCATATTATTTTATACAAGCAAATCACTGTAGATAAAGGAAAGGAATCTAGCATTTATCCTGAGTATGCATCAGGGCAGCCAAACAGGCAAGGGGCGGGGGACATTTCTACTACTAAATGAGAGGAGAGAGAGAGAGAGAGAGAGAGAGAGAGAGAGAGAGAGAGAGAGAGAGAGAGAGCTCCTAATAAGAAAGCTGCGCTGGGCAATGGTTGTCATTGGCTCTTACTGCCACCAAGGAAACGTGTGAGATGTCATAAGCCTCCGGAGAACTGTGCCACTTCCTAGCGTTCTTGCTCCAGCAACAAACCTGGGTGGCTTTAAGACTCCATGAGTCTCTGCGAGAGGAAAGGAGGAATGCGTTAAATAACAGCCCAGGTGTGCAACCAGTGAAACCCAGACCGTGGGAAACTCTGTGGGATTAACAATTTGGCTTCCTCAATGAATACGGCTCAACAAAGGGGAGCTGAGTGGCTGAGGTGTGCAGGGAGGAGCCTAGGCATTCAAGAGTTAAAGGAACACATATGTCAGCTGGGCCAAACAAACTAAGGTAAGAAGAGACAAGAGTAAGGTAGTTGGAAAAAAAAAATCATTTGACCATCAAGTAGATATTTGATAATCTTAAGAAACTCTTGTCAATTCTATGTGTGGGACAATGGGTGTGTGACATGCTTTTTAAAAAGAAACTTTGCTAGGTATGTGGCATGTAGCTGTAATCCCAGCACTCAGGAGTCTGGGGCAGGGGGCTAGCCTGGGCTACCTAGCAAGATCCTATCTCAAAAAACAAAAGCAAAACAAAACTTCTTATTGTAACAGGTGCTTTGAATCTTCTTGCTAAAAAGCACCAACTCCTCCATTGGATCCACAAGGTAACAAAAAGCAGGATTAACTGTGAAATCTCCGCCTTCCTTTTTTATCTGCCCACCTTCACTTAGGGCCAGGTTCCTGATTAACTCTGCACACAGGCAGGCTAATCATTTAAGGACTTTCTGCTAAAGATTGGTGATACCTGTGTAGTTATCCCTCCTTGGGGCTGAAGACACAAAAACAACAGTAATGGAGGCATTCTCCTGTCAGCTCTTATAACTCGTTCCAGACCCCCTAAAAGCATCTAAGAGTCTCCAGCCACTGTCCTAAGACTTCACGCACCTTGGATTTCAGGAACAGAGAAGCCCCACAGACAGGTCACCCCAGAATGAGGTCAGTGCCAAGCAGGTGGCACTTGGCTTGTTCCCTTGACAAGGACTTCTCCAAGGCCACCTTGCAGAACCAGAATTATGACAGTGATCTTAACTGCTGAGCCATCTGACCAGCCCATGCTTTCATTTCGCAAAGCTACCCTAGAGAGTTGTCCTGGGTTCCTTTCTTTTAGGGGATAAGTTTAGAAGCTAAACGTGGTTGTCGAACCATCTAGATTGAAATTTTCCAGGTACCCGTCACTCCCCCTGAGATAGGAGTGAGAATCCCGATGGTGGACTCTGATGCTCTGGCTTCTGTTGTCCCTCTGAAGCACTTAGAAAAGATCTTGGTCTCCTGTGTGCCCTCTCAACCCTTCCCATGCTGAGAGTCCTATATCGGCAGTGTTTAGCCCTAATTCTCAATTGGAAGCAATAACATTCAATTTACAGAGATGTTGTCAGGATAAAATAACATATTGTCTGTGAATCCGTCTGTCTTAGTTATTTTCTAATGCTGTGAAGAAGCACAATGACCAAGGCAACTTATGGGAAAAAAAGCTTTTAGTTGGTGGCTTACAGTTCCAGAGGGCCGGAGTCCATGACTGCAATAGAAAAGAGTATGACCTCAAGCAGGTAGAGCCCTTCCCCGGCTGAAAATACCTTTGGATGGAGGTCTTTTGGTGTCTCTTTAAAAATGGAAATTATCTTGAGGGAGTAAGACATTAGCTTCCACCCTCTGCTAATGACTTCACATGAAATTGTGTGTGTAATGACTCCCCCTTCATCTGTCAGGACCTTGAGAAGAACACAGGGGGTCAAAGCCTAGGACAGCTAAAGAGAAGATGGTTTCATCCAAAACCTACCCTGACCTCAACCTCGAGGGGACAGAGCCAGATGAGAGACAATCAAAGCTGTCTTCCTTCTCAAACATTCCTGCCTCTGCCCTGCCGTCTCCAGCTGAGCCCACCTCTTCCTCAGTGACTCTTCCTACCCACTCACTGTTACAGACTAGCCAGTGACTTTGACATCTTGGGACAGCTTGGTGCAAACCCTACAAGCCATCTGGAAAGCCATTAGCACTGCTGGGACAGCTGCTAGACCTGCTGTTAGCCTGGAGCCTCCCTTCCTATTCCAGTGAGCAGTCAGGGGATACACTGCCATGTTGGTCTCCACCAGGATGGCATGACATTTCCACTGGCACCATGTTATGACCTCTGGAAAGTCTTAAGTTCTCCTCTCGTAGGGGTGCCTTGCAGGACCAGACATAGGGTCCAATGACTGGTGAAGCCTAGCCATGGAGTTTTGGGGACAAGAGGATGTGGTGAAAGCATTCTAGCTCAGCTCATGGGAACACTGTATGGAAAAGCCAGTGTTGACAGGCACTTAGGGTCTGGTACACACGATATAGGGCCAGCCCCAACTTCCTGAACCATGCATTTATATCTAGCTACCCACATAAAAGACAATCATACTTGCCCAAGTGGTCAGCGTGGAGAGGGTCTTTGTACCATAAAGACTGGATGTAAAGACTGTTAAGGACTTGGAGATTTCAAAACTGTTTACATATTTGAAAGGCTTCTCATGAAAGAAGTGGTTGGGCTAATGTGTCAGGTGTGTTCTGTGCATGAGCATGTGTGATGGTGTGGGGGAGGGGGACCCCAGAACAGAACTGGAATGGGAGGAAGTGCCACAGAGAGCGGGTGGAGAAGCACATAGGAAGGCAGACCTGGAGTCCAAGGACCTGACTCCCAGTCCCACCTCTGCACCACTCTTACTCATCTGTGGAAAGAAGATGAAATACGGCACTTCTGTGGAAAACTTGTTGTGGGGATCAAATGAATTAATATAATGTCAAATGCTTTGAATGGCCTGGCTGGGGCTACCTGATCAATAAGTGTTAGATTAATATCATACACACTGCTGTGAGAAAACGGAAACTTGTATGGTTTAGTAGTCAAAAATAGCAAGATCCAAACTGTATATGTTGTGATTCTGATTTTGGTTTTATTTTTACACTTTTTTTTAAATTATGTGTTTGTGGGACTAGGGAAGGGGGGTGTCGGCCGCATGTGTGCACATGCCCGCAGAGGCCAGAGGGAGCGGCAGGTCCCTTGCAGGAGTTACAGGCGCCTGTGAGCCACCCTCTATGGGTGCTGGAAACCAAACTCAGGTCCTCTGGAAGGACAAGGACTGTGAGCCACCCGGCCATCTCTCCAGCCCCTGGTTTGTATTTTCATTTGCTTATGTTTGAGGTGAGTTCTCACTAAATTGCCCAGGCTGACCTCAAACCCACGGGACTCAAAGAGATCCTCCTAGCTCAGTCTACTGAGTGGCTGCTACCGTACAGGTCTGCCACTGAGTCTGTAGTTCTATTCTTTCCTCAAGATCTGCACTACTGTGAAAGACAATATCCAAACCACCAGAACTGGTGATTCCCAGACAATAGGATTACAGAGACTTAATCTTTTTAGTTTTTAATATTGAATGTTTTCTTGATTGATTTCTTCATAAGGGGGAAAGCCATTTTTGTTTTGAAAAGATTCTTAATGTGGTATCCATTTCATACAGGCAAAAACCTAACTTAAAATGTCCTCAATCCTAACGACTAAAAAGGTTTAAGCCATCCTGGCCCTAAAATTGTCCCAACCATGTTTGGCTTGTTTTTAAGCAGTATTTAAAAAAAATCCTGAGGTAAACCAGGTAACCTTGGCACCAGCGGTTACCCTGGAGATTGACGGTTTGTTTCTGTATTCTTTTTGGCATTTTAGAATTTTTCTAAACTCAGTTAATTGTTTTGAGAATGGGGATGTGGAATGTGGTGGGACTAAGTGGAAATAAAAATTAGGCTAAAAAGGCAAAGGTGGTCGATCTAGATTAGCCAGAAGCATCCAGTTACCTGCCAGCCATGCTTCCACACTCACGATGCTGTGACCACATGGCGGTGGTCATTATCTGATGGGACACTTTTACCTGCAGTCATTGCACAGCTCGGTCTGGTGGTAGCTGTGTCTCTCCCTGGGCTCAAACCACCCAGGCACACAGGTTTGGTTTTGCATACATTGAATACCTACCCTCACCCCACTGTGTGGCTTCAGGGCCTCTCACTATGGTTAGACTATTTTCCACTTATGTCAGCTGTTAATGTGCCTTCCAGCCAGCCATGTCTACTTCTCTGGGGACTCAGTGATACCTACCTCTCCATCCTTAGACCTCTTTGGCCCATTACCTGGAACATCACCTCTCCTTCAGACTGTGTCCCTCCAAGAATCAAGGCTATCTCTCCTCCCTCTGTCATGGACTTTCCTGCACTCTTCACCTGCACCAGAGAACTTAGCATGGCTGTGTCCTCCATGTGCTGAGTCTTGCCTCTTCCACCTGGGGATGATTTCCTTGACTGTATTTTCAACTTCAGTCTTGTAACTCACGTCGCAAACCAAAACATCTACTTTAGTGCTGAAGCCATGTTCAGAGTCCATGAGCAGCTCCATCTAGACAGTTGTCACCCCATGCCCATTTATAAGGTCTCATGTCGGGGTTGGGGATTTAGCTCAGTGGTAGAGCGCTTGCCTAGCAAGAGCAAGGCCCTGGGTTCGGTCCCCAGCTCCAAAAAAAAAAGAAAAAAGAAAAAGGTCTCATGTCTTAGTCCCAAGGTTAGCAGAAGCCAAGAACAGAAGAGGAGCATTCAGGGGATGCCTCACAGACAGTAGAACCAGCAGTGATGATAGCTTTGTTAGTGCCCCATTGCTAAGACACCATTTGCTCGGAAGCAAGGGATACACATCATCCTCGAGCTACACCGAGAACCCAGTAGTAAAGCTAGGATACATACAAAGAAAAACTGTCAGAAACGTGAACACCTACTTGATGCTACTACAACTCTGGGGACTATCTCCTCTTCTAACCCTGTTCCCTGATGGCCGAGAGCTCTCTTCATGCTCAGCCAACTAAACAGCCAACCTGGGCTCTTATCAAGCCACACATGTCCAGCTTGGGAGTTCTTACACCAGCTGAAGCATGTGAACCGCGGCCACGGTGGGGTAGCCTCCCCAGTCAGTTTAAAGACAATGAGGGTGTTTCAGAAGACAGTTTTAGCAGGACCTTTTTACCTTTTGAGTCTTCAGCCCATTCTGTGTTAAATAAATGTGAAGATACATGTTCCACCCACGTAAGATGGAGTTATTTAGCTATGAAAAAAGAGTATTTTTATAACCTTGTTATTGAAATTATCTGGCTATGAGACTTTGATCTGATCTATGGTTGTCTATAATTTCTTTGCTTTGAGTGTGTGAGTGAAGGTGCGTTTGTGCCATGCCATGTGCATGAAAGTCAGATGCTGACCTTGGGTTTTGGTCCCCAGTCTCCACCTTGTTTCTTGAGACAGGATCTCTGCTACACACACCGTGCTGGCTGGCTGGCCCACAAACTTCATGTTGCCTCCTGTCTTTCCGTATTAGCACATCAGGAGACCAGATGTTACACTACTGCGTCTGGCCTTTATATGGGTTCCAGGATCCAAACTCAGGTTGTCAAGCTTGAGTGTCAAACGCTTTATGTGCTGAACCATCTCCCCAGTTTGATATTTTGTACATTCTGGGGATATGAAAAAATTATCCACAACTTCTAAGATTTACATAAAACTTGAAATCAACACTGAAGCGATTTGAGAGCATAACTGTAATACTGTCTTAGACCTGACTCCTAGTCTGTTGGATTGTCCACTGTCTGCTAGGAGACATTCAAAGGTGATTGATACTTATAGTTAGAACATACAACTTACGAACAGCTTCTGTTTAAAATGGGCACGTGAAGCGAAAGCCTCTGTTGAAACCATTTTCATTCATTTGCTTTCAGAAGTTTTTTGGGTTTTTTTTTGGTTTGTTTTTTGTTTTGTTTTGTTTGAGATCTGTTTGTTTGTCAGGTAAGAGTGAGGCTTCAGTAAGCAGACATCGAACTCACATTGGGGGAGGTTATGGTTGAAAGAAAAACTCAGAATGATTGCTCTGATTAGTTTGTGTGAAGGGTCTTATTTCTTGTTTAGAATTGGAAGCTTCTTGACAGGTACAGAGTTCACAAGACAAACGTCCGTGAGCACAGGAGCTTAAGAAATTGATAGATAGTTGATAGTCCAGGTGGGTGAAATGGCACCGTGATCCCAGCTTCCCCAGGGAGGGTCATGGAGGCTCTTATGGAGACTAACCATGTAATCCTATTAGTTCTCTTTACAGGGGACACTGAAGCACAGGGCAGCACGCACGCGCGCGCACACACACACACACACACACACACACACACACACACACTAGGGTCAAAGTTTTCCTGTCATAGATTCTCCTGGGTTTGCTGTGACTGGTGCTTCTGAGGAATGGATTGAATGGACTTCTGTCATCTCAGAATGTTTCCCAAACTTGTTGCCTTGACCCCTATTCCCCCTTCTTCCCATGTATCTTTCTAGCCCCTGTTCTCTCCAGAAGCACGAATTCTGCAGCTGGGACAGTTGCTGACCTTTACGAGATAGGAGGAAGGACACTACATCAGAGGAAACCCAGATAGTACAAGAGAGGCAGCAGCCCCTGGGAGGCTGAATGGGTCTCCAAGCATCCACAGACAACCAGAGAAAGACTTTAAGGAATCCTTTTGGAGTCAGATCCCAAGGCTCTGAGCCTCTTCTAGAGAGCCTACACTTTACAACTCTGGAAAGGGAGAAAGATGAGGGGTGATATGTTTTACTAAAGGAACCCACTCCGCTAGGTCGGAGTCCATGTTAGCCTCAAGGGTAGATGCAAAGCTGAGAGGTCCTGGGTCCCACCATTTCTGAGATGTCTAATTCAATCGGAGCTTCTTCTGCCGGCTGCGTACAAGATGGCCATCCTGGGGCCTGTAGCGGCAGTGAGACCATCAGGTATCTATATCTCAGGGACCCGAATAATAGCCACACTTTCCTTCCTGTTTTCTCACCAACCGTAAACATCCTCACACCGTTTAACAAGCTCATGATAGTTTTTCCCACAAGGATGCTGGTATTCATCCCTGTCTTGTGTCCCCAGCTCTGGTCATGAACATTTTGTCTCACTTCATCCCCAGACCTTAGGGAGATCTTATTCTCCCTACCTTACTTCTGAGAAACTGAGGGTCAGAGCAGCTAAATCGCTTGCTCAAAGAGCTAGGAGGCAGGGACTCGCCCAGTGTGCGGCGAGGTCCTGCAACACACCAAAAAGACACGACGGGTCTGTCCCTTGACGGCACAATATTTTTGTGCAATGCTTTTTTTTTAATTTTATTTAAAAATATACTTATGTGTGGAGACATGAGCACCCGCAGCACGCCCGTGACAGTCAGAAGACAACTTGTAGAAACTGGACCTTTCCTTCCACTCTGTGGGTCCTGGGGATTGAACTCAGGCTGCCCCACTGAGCCATCTCACCAGCCCCACAGCAATGGCCATGCACTGAGACCCAGAGAGGGGCTGTCTTCTCTCTCTTCCCTCCCCGTACAGAATCCCTTCAGCTGCTGTCTGAGAAACACAGGAGTGGTAGCCACTGATCTGGCCACAGTGATAGTGGGTCACATTCTGACAGGAGCTGCCAAGACTGGCCACGGCAAGCAGCCGGCTGCTCTGCCTCTGCTGCCCGTGTAAGCCAGAGCAGAGGGCAAGACTGCTGGTGGGAAGTGCTGGGAGGCTGGTGGGAGTACCAGCGACAGCTGTAGCCCTCCCAGACACCCTTCTTCGAATGAGCACAGTCAGGGACCACCTACCCCCTTGATTCCTTCTTTCTTTGGAAGCGGCTTAGTCTTTTAGAGACCCTCTTCCCACCTCTGATGCTGGGGGTTGCTTATGGCTATTCAGGCTACTCTGAGCTCAATCTTGAGGGCAGCGAGGCCTCTCCTGATTCTCCGAGGCTTCCTTCTGTATCAAGCCAAGGGTCTTGAGGAGATCAGAGCCTAGAATCAATGTACTAGGGGATAAGAACTTGATGGGAGCCTCTAGCTCAAACGTTTCAAAAGCCACATCCCATAGGCAGCAGCCCTCTTTACTGAATGAAAACAGAAGTGGCAAATCCTGAGTTCCTGGACCACATGCAGATGGCCTACAGTAGTGATCAAGGGCCAAAGAGCCTAGAGGGGCTGTCACCTTCCACCTGTCCCCAGCCTCCATAGAACGAATGGAAGCTGGCACTTATTAGAAGGATGTGGGGTTTTGAAGGGATGCAAGAAAAACAATGTGTCTGAGTCACAGACCCAGGCCTTACAGGCAGGATCAGAAGGAACAGCATTTTTCTTTCAGCCAGAGGCTGAGGGACTTGGGTGCATCCCAGAGGCCACCGTTCTTAGGCTCTGTCCCCTAAGTTGGTGGAACCTGGGTGTTGTGTGTTTGAAGAGCCCAAGAAATATTAGAATATATAACCCAAGCTTACCTTGCAATGGCAAGCAGGGGAGTCACAGCCCTGATGGGAGAGGAAGCCTCTGGGCTCCTAACCTTCCATCGTGCTCACTCTTGCCTTGGGTTTTTCTGCCGTGTGGACACCCTTCTAAAGACTCCCAGGGAGCCTTGTGGTATAAAGTGGAAACTTTTGGGAGGAACAGCAGCTTAGCCCATCGTGGGACAGATAGGCATGGCCCGTCTCCACTCTGCCTGGGTTCTACAAAGGATGTGTGCTCAGTAACTATTCAGTGAGCTACGAATGCTTAGGAATCAATGTGACTGAATGAGAAGGACAAGGTGGACAAGGCAGAGGTTGCTCCTGGATGGAGATCCGGAAACGGCTTGTCCCTGTCCCTGCCCCTGCCCCTCCTGACCACCAGTGACCTCTGTATTGGTATAGATACCCTAGGGACAGTCTCTACCATGGCTTCCCAGGTGGTTAGTGCAATGAGGTAGGACAGAGGTTGGGGCTTTAGGACCCTTCTTCCCAGTCCTCCCTCCAGCCCCAGTTCCCACTAGACCCTTCTTAGCAGGCATGGTTATTTTCTCAAATCCTTCCCGCAAGATCAACGTGGATGAACCCCCACTTACTTCTGATTGAACTCCAGAGGAGGGCAGAGGGGTGAAGAGAGGGGCTGGCTATGAGCTTAGTGTGGGTCCCACATGTTATAGCCCGGTTTTAACCAGGACAACTGGAAGACTGGAGAGGCACCTTCTAGACACATCTTTCCAGGTCACACTGTGATCTGCACTGTCCCTCTGACCCCGAGGGGCTAATGACCTCAGCTCTTGCTCCCAAGAGCAGAGGCGTGGTCAGGGTCCAGTGGAGGGAGGGACACACGTTCAGATTACAGACCAAGAAATTCTTTCGGTTCTTATGCCCAGTGCCCTCAATTTTCAAATAAGAAATCGAATTCGAATACAATACAGGATCTTCTCGAATCACCGAAGCTACAGAGAAGTCACTTAAGACGCGCCAAATATCCTGCTGCAGATGCAGAAAGGGGGCTGTAGGACACAGGCAAGTCACTTTAACACCATGGCACACCTGGGATAGTGCGGCTCTTGGGGGGTCAGCTCAGGCTGCTTGTGGGAAAATACAGTAAAGTAAAAATTAAAAAATAAATGAAGACTGGAGCCAAGGTATCCTCGGGCCCCGCCCCCCGACCAGCACCTCGACAGGCCCCGCCCCCCGACGAGGTTCACGGCGGAGCGCAGGTGTCCTCAGGCCCCGACCCCCCTGGTCAGCACCCGGACGGAGCACAGCAGCCGGCTGTGATGTGGCAGGCATGCCACCAATGGCACGCAGATCACTTTCCCACGCTAGAAGGCTTATCTCTGCCACCACATCCTTTCTGTTCTTGCAGGCCTTGCTCTCAGCTGGGAGGGTCAGCGCAGTAACACCCACACACCCCCTCATGAAAGCACTCTGATGTTAACTAACACTGACCGCTGGGATCCCCCTCTTCTTTGTGTGAGTAGAGGAAGGCGGTGGCATGCAGAAGAGGCCAGACAAGCCAGAGGCCCTTCCCCCAGGTGGGTGTTCCTCATTCGGTCTGTGACCCCAGCCCCGCTGCCTTTGCCCAGGGGCGCAAATGAGTTGTCTGTCTGTGGAAGCTCTGACCCTCAGGGTCCTTAATCACCGTTTGCGAGGTAGGTCTGACTCACTGTCCTTCTGTTGGCACATTATGGAGTCTTTCCATGACAAGACAGCATGGTATGGAAGGACCCAGCACCCTGCTGGGTGTTAAAAAAGGTGTGAGTCGGGGTGGGGGATTTAGCTCAGTGGTAGAGCGCTTGTCTAGCAAGCGCAAGGCCCTGGGTTCAGTCCCCAGCTCCGGAAAAAAAAAGAAAAGAAAAAAAAAGGTGTGAGTCCTCGATTCATGATATTAATATTTGCTTTGTTCTCTTAAAGAGCTCCCTCGGTCTTCTAGTGCCTCAGTTTCCTGATCTGTCAGGAGGAAGTGACAGTCACTATCTCCGTGGGACACAAATGACATGATAGTGAGATCAGTTTATAAAAGGGGCGTTGGAGTGCAGCTATCAGAGATCATACTTAGGAAAAAGAATTGATAACGATTGCCAGCACTCGTTAAGGAGAAATTACTCACAGACCCTTGTGGAGGGACAAGAGTGACTTTATCCAGGCCATCTAGAGAGATAAAGGACCACTTCGGTGGGTTCCTCAGTGGGAGAGAGCAGTGGGGCTCAGCTTGAAGGCAGCAAGGGCAAGTGGGCTTTTATAGCCGGATGTCAGGCGGGAGGGGGATCAGTGGCTGGAAAATTGCTAAGAAGATACATCAGGAATGAGAGAGAATCTGGTTAAGCTGACGTCACAGGATCCCCGGCTGAAGACAATATGCAGAATGAGACACCCCTGGAGGACGGTAGAAGACAGAGCTTATCGGATTCTGAGATATTGAGTGAGGCCAGGTGTCAAGTGGGAGTTTCTTGCTGAATTGACTTAGCAAGACTCTCGCTGTTTTAGAAAGCGCTCATGGACGTAGGAGGAGAGTGAGAGTCTTGGGGTTTTATAAAGCACACAGGGACCTAGGAGGAGGGCCAGAAGCCTCGCTAAAGCTGGTCAAGCCGAAGCTCTGTCTATTGACACAATGATAACTTTGAAACATTTTGGAAAAAAGACCACCCCCCCCCCAAGACCTGAGCGAGAGGAGACCAAACATCTCCACGTGTGCCGGCTTGCTTTTCAGGTCTGTGGTAGCAGCTCAGGGAAGCCAGGGGCTACTGAGCACAGGGTAGGTTTCTGAGAGGGGGGCGGCTGACTGCTGTGTCAAGGATCTGCTGCGGTGAGGGTAACTCTTCCCAACCAATTCATTACCCTACATTTCATGGAGAGGCAGGCAGCTTGCAAGGCAGGGCTCAGGCAAAGACTGGATTTGTGAGGTTTTAACTCCTGACAGCTGACAAAAGACTAATAAAATCTGGGCCAGGATTTTCCCAAGAGGGATGTGTCACCATGGCCTGAAAATGAAACAGAAAGGAGAGCTTTGGGAAGAACTTCTCCCTTATCCTCCGCGCTTTTGTGCCAGTTGAAAATACACATGGTGCTAAATTAGTGCTCCAAGACCAGGAATAAAAGTACTTTCACTTCCCTTTCTTTAAAAAATATTTATTCAAATAGGATGAAATGTTACGGGGGCTTTGTGTCTAGGAACAGGGTTAATTAAGGATTTCCTGCCGGCTTTGTGAGGAGGTGACACGCCATTGAGATGCCTTGTCTATTTAGTCTGCTCTCTTCTCTTTTCTTTCTATTCATCCAGCTGCTAGTGAAATTCCATGGAAATCTGACTCTGTGCTGGGATGTATGAGAAAATGCTGTTATCCCCCACATGCTGAGCTTACCAAGAAAGAGAGGGTGTCGGAGACTTGAGAAGCACAAACCAGAGTTGCACAGAACCGGGTCTGGGTCCTCTTCCTTGAGGTTTGTAAAGTGCGATGCGGCTGGTGTGCAGAAAAGAGGCTCAGGAGCCAGGCCAGGGGCTTTCAAAGGAAAAGTCCGCTGCCTTGTGCAGCCTCCTGAAACAAAAGCCCAGGGCAGCCCCTTCCAGCTCAGCATCCCCCACCTCCCCGTTCTCACAGGCGGTTTCCCTGACATGAAAGGGCTGTGGGATGCAGTTGCTCCTTCAAAAGCAGGTTTAAAAAATGCATGAAACCCAAGATTGAATGCCACCCAGTTCGGCCTCTACCCTAACTCTGCAGAGGTATAGGGACAGCCAGGCCAACCGAGAGACCAAGGAAGCCTGCTTTCTGCCCTCCTGGTTTAGGGGGTCAATCACCCCCTCCCTCTCCTTCTGACCCCAAATAGAATCTATGGCTTGTTCCTCTTGCAGACCGTCCTGCCCTGGAAGCAGTCAGTGCGGTCCGTGTCTGTGGTTCCTCCCCTCCCCCATAACCCCCAAAAGCAAATGTAGGCAAACAGGACCTCCCACTGAGAGTTGAGCTGCACCGGACTGCAGTTGCAAAGCTGTCCCCAGAGCCTGCCACCGTTCTGTGCTGGCCCCACTTTAACTTTTCTTATCCAGTTCTCTACACATCTTCTCCATTCCCTCCTTTGAGCCCTGTTTCTGAAGGACCATGTGTATGCAGTTACTATGTTTCTGTATGTGTTAAAATTGTTAGTTTGATAAATGGTATGCCACATTTAGGTCCTTCGTTCCTGTGTTCCTTTTGACAGGCTCTCACTGTGTAGTCCTGGCTGGTTTACAATCCACTATGTAGACCGGATGGCCTTGAACTCATAGAACTCCACCTGAGACTGCCTCCTGAGTGCTGGTACTAAAGGTGAAATCTTCATTTCCCATGTTTCTTTCTGTTCAAAAATTCAGGGGGGCTGGAGAGAAGGCTCAGTGGTTAAGAGCACTGACTGCTCTTCCAGAGGTCCTGAGTTCAATTCCCCAGCAACCACATGGTGACTCACAACCATCTGTCATGGGACCTGATGTCCTCTTCTGGTGTGTCTCAAGACAGCTACAGTGTACTCATATATTAAATAAATGAATAAATAATTATTTAAAAAAATTCAGATCACTTCACCCCAGTGAGAGTGGCTATGATGGGAAACCAGAATCAAATGTTGGCAAGGATGTGGAGAGACTGCCGTGCCAGACGGTATAGGTAGGAGGATGAACTGGCGTAGTCGCTGTGGAAGATAGCTTGGCAGTTCATGCACAAAGCACGAACTCAACTACTACTCGACCTACCAACCCACTTCTGAGTACACATCTGTTGAGATTGGAGAGCAGACCTCTGTCTACCCACATGAAGAATGCTTTACTCACAATACCAGTAAAAGCAAGCTAGGTGTCTATCGCGTGGTGCATGACCAAGGGAGAAGGGGTCTGTACATACAACTGGAACACTATGCAGTCCTTAAAAGAAGATTCTGGCACATACCCAAGCAAGGTTGAGCCCGGAGGATAACATGATACAACAAGAAGAAAACATTCAAACATTCGAATACTGTATGGGTCTGCTTATACAAGGTACACAGGGAAGTAGGAAAATCGTAGGGACAGAACATAGAATGGTAGTTAGGGGCAGGGCGGTTGGAAGGCACCGGGGAGCTGGAGGTTGGTGGATGTATGGTTTCAGTTTTACAAGAAGAAAAGAAGCTTAGAGACAGACAGTTGCTCAACTGAAAGACTGTACTTAATACCACTGAACTGTATACCCAAAATGGCCAATGTGGTGAATTTTATGCTGTGTGTATTTTACCACAAACTTTAAATCTGAGGGGAAAATATTAGAAGCCTATGTCATTGTCTTAGGTACCAACTATCCTGATCTGTCAGTATTCTAAGCTGCTCAAGGTTCATTTGTGGAGGGGGCCAAGAGAAGTAGAGGAAGAGGGTCAGGAGGCAGGTGTAAGGCCTAACTCTTGCAGCACCGAGTGTAATAGGAGCCCCCAAATCTCCGCCATTCTCCCATTGTCTGTTAACAACTCCTGCAGGTCCCACATTTCCCACTGCTTTCAAAGATAAAGGTCCGTGCAGCTCGTACATTCCAGAAGCTTGTGCATTCACGAAGGGGTGGGGAAGAACGAAGAAAGAAAGCAACAGGTGAGCTTGTAACTTCTTAGCCTCAGCCAGAGCTTACCCAGCTGAGGGAGACCTTCCCCCAACCTTCGTCCTGAACTGGCAGCTGGCCCCTGACAGGAGATGGGAAGCCGCTGAGGTTCAGCACACAGGGATCCCTTGGGGGGTAGTGGGAAGGGAAGCAGAGCCCGTGCCTGCTTTGTCCGAGGACACCAGGACGTCGGTGAACCTGGAAGACTGGGTCTCAGAGCATGCAGGGTGCACCAGAGCCCACTGAGGAGAGAAAAGCAGGCAGGGGTGTGAGGGGACCAGAGAGCTTTTTGGATCGAATGCTATTGTTCTTCCTAGCTGGTGGGAAGTTTCTCCTGGTGTTCCCCACCCCCACACAGCCCCATTTCCTCAGATTCCCATTCTTCGGGCCTTGTCCTTCTGTCCCCTTTCTGTTCTCAGGCACAGCCTACAGAATCAGCTAGGGCCTTCAGCCTAGGGCCTTTCCTGCTCCCAGCAGGAGGCCAGAGTTAGCGTTTAGCCTGTGGGACTGTGGGATTATGGCTGTTTGGCAGATGGGTGCAGAGGCTTAGCCTAGGCTAGCTTGCCTAGGTTTACACATTTGCAAGTTGCAACCTTGCAACCTGGGATGTGAACCCTGAGCGTCTGGCTTCAGAACCCAGATTCACTACTAAGTTACTTGGTTGTTTTTGTTTTGTTTTGGGTTTTGCAATAAATTCCTTCTTCCTCTGCTCATTCCCATCCCATAACTTCCTTCATCCACCCTTGTCCTCTGAAGGCAGAGCTGACGTTCAACCATTCTGTCAGGATATTGGTTTCCCAGCATGGCTGAGAGGTGGGCAAGTGTGACTGACAGGCTGAGAAGAGGGCTACCAGCACTGGTTCTGACAGCATTTGTGTAGAGCTCCACATTTAGCTCTGTCTTTTTTTTCCAAAAGGTTCTTTCTGACCATCTGTACCCAAAGCTTCTGTAGCTCCAAGACTTTAGCAGGTGCATCAAACGATGCAGCCCCCCCCCAACAGAATTCACAATTCCAAGATTCTTCCTGTTCTGCAGTCTTCTCCCTAGATACAGTTCTGTTAGGCTTCCTTATCGATTATGGGTGGCTCCGAAAGGCACCCTCGTCAGATGCAGACAGCACCCTCAGGAGTGCCTGCAGCTCTCACTACTCACTTGTGTCTGCAGGAGCAGCATGTAACCGGATCCCTCTTCCTGACCTTGGAAATAGGGGCCAGGTTTGCAATAGGTCATTTAGTCGGCCCCACCAGCAGGGGTCCCAACCGGGCAGGGGTGACTTGTGAAGGAAAGGTGGGCGTGTTGGGGGGTGTAGATGTGACTACCCAGCAAAACCAGATTTCTAACTCCTTCTGTGGTAGCCACGACCAAGTGCAGTTTTCACGGTCGGCTGAGAAAGATGCTGGCGACAGATTTAAAGACGTCTTGTATTTTCTGACTGGGCTCAACTGGCTGGGAAATTGGAATGTTCTAGAGAGCTGTGTTGGGCTGGTAGTGAATTTTGAATCAATAAATTCAATGGCCCCTCTACACTGGTGTAAGACCTTGGGAGAAATAACTGAGCTGAAGTTTTCTTGCCTTTGCTGGTGGAGGGAGGGATTTGGTACCCCAGAAACTGCCTGAGGCTTGTAAGGGTGAGGAATGGACTGGGTTGGGGTACTAGCTACTGACCAGCACCATTCAACCCCCCATGCAGTCATGTATGTGTCTAATTTTATCCTGCATTTGGACCTTACCGCGCTCACATCTCTGAACTGAGGGACCAGAAGTAACCACAGATGTGTGTTTCTAGGTCAGAAACTTTATTCTTCTCCCTCTCCTGTAAGTCCCAGATTCAGAGGAACGTTCAGTAAAACAACCGAGATCTCAACAAAAGCTAAATCCCGGGGACAGCTCAGCGGTAAACTGCAAGGCAGACAAGCAGAAGCCCTTGAGTTTGTGACATGGGAAAGCCCATGAGCAGGAGTGTGCATCTGTAACCCCAGCACTGGGGAGGTGGCGGCAGGAGGACCCCTGGGACTGCCAGCCAGCTGGTCTAGCAGGCTCAGAGAGCTGCGGGTTCAGTGAGAAACCGAGTCTTAAAAAATAAGGTGGAGAGAAATTGAGGACAGCACCCAGCACCGACCTTTGACCTGTGCATGACCAACCGTGCACTCAGACACACAGACCCACACAGAATTGTCAAGCAGTGATCACATCGGATCGTGACTTGCTATGTCGTAGGGCCAGGATTACAGACCACTTCCAGGACCTTATTCTACAGCAGAGGAGTCTGGGGGCCAGTGTGCCTGAATGACTTGTCCTAGTATGGGGTTTTGGATCCTGGGAGCAGTGCCCTCTGTTCAGACACTGCAGAAGGTAGACCTGTGGGAAGATGTGATTGGCGGCCTCAGGGACCACCTGAAAGATTCCAGCGGACATTTTATTCAGTCAGAGAGGAACTTCCCAGTTCAAATGAAGAAGAAAGCTTCCAGCTACGTACAGCACTGGTTTAGGGCTGGTCTGGAGGCCTTTCAGTAACACAGTTCTGGGCTGGCATCCTGACCGGGCAGTTACACTTTTGATACAGATAAAAATCACCACAGCACTGTCTTAAGCAGTGGGTGCCAGAGGGAAACCAAAATGTTTGTCAGTGTGAGAGGGAAGTGTGGAAAGACGGCCGACACTCACTCCCTATCTGTTCCACGTCATACACTGTTCCACGTACAACCGCTCAGGTTTGCGTTCTATAATTAAAAAGAAAAAGTTTGAACTTGTCTGACTCTGTGGAAGCAGAACCCACAAGTACAAGGAGCTGGGAAGCTGACTGCATTTTGTTTGTTTGTTTGTTTGTTTATTTCTAGAGACTTATTTTAATTTTTGGCAGTGCTGGGAATCAAACCCAGAGACTCAGACATGTTCTGCCACTGAGCCCACAATCAAGTCCTTCTGTCTTTTCTCTCTGCTAGAGTGAGCCTGCTATGACATAACACGGTGGTTCTTGGCTCCGAGTACCAGCATCTACCTCACTCAGAGGCACATGCTTTCAAGCCTGTGAGCAGTTGCCACTCTCCAGCGTCCACCGCTGAGCTCACCTCTTCTCCAGGCCTCTCCCACTTTCTCCCCATCTCTTGGCAGTCAGTTCTCGGAGCATGCACGGAGCAGGGAGCAGAGAGCACGGAGCACGGAGTACGGAGCATGGAGCAGGGAGCACGGAGCACGGAGCAGGGAGCACGGAGCACGGAGCAGGGAGCACGGGGCACGGAGCACGGGGCACGGAGCACGGAGCACGGAGCACGGAGCACGGAGCCCAGGCCCCCTTTGCACTGCCGCCCACTGCTTTCTCCCATGTCTGAACTGGCTTACCCACGTACTTCCCACCTTTATTCTGATGCCACCCCACCAGTAAAGGAAATCCTGCACACCTCCTGCTGACACGGGACACTTTCCTTTGAACCCTCCACGCTACCATTTTTTTTTTTCTTAGCTTTTATCCCGACTCGGTTTACACATTTACTTACTCACCCTGCTTTATTGCCACTCTCTGTCTTTAAAATAATAAATAGCTCTGTAGGGTCTCGGATCTGCTGTTTTATTTTATTCTGTCATGATTGTTTATAAAGCACATAGAGCCCCTCTGGCATTATTCATACTCGATAAATATTTGTTGAATAAGTAAACGCACGAATAACATTAATGGTTGTCCTTGTTTGTGGCTGTGTTTCCAATGGCGTGCATTGTGAGATAAAGCGGAGTAGCTGTGTCCCAGCTTACTGAGCAGTGTTCTCACAAGACCGGATCTGCACCCTTGGGAGATGCCGCTGGGTGACAGCCCGGTTGGAAGGGAGGTGGGACTAGCCATGGTGGAGGTAGCTTGAACTTTCTGACTCTAAGAGGCCTCTAGTTGTCCTGGGTTCACACCTGAATCATGAGAGCCCCCGTAAACCCTCAGATCCCAGAGTCCTGTGTCATCATATGCATGCATGCCTTAGTACAGGGCTGCTCAAAGCTAAGTCTTGCCCTGAGTCCAGAAGCCATGAGGCTTTGCCTCTCACTCTGACCACGGAGATCTGCTCCATCCTGTGGAGGGTCTGGCTTTGCAGCAGGCACTAGGGAGAAGGTACCTGGTGCGAACAACTGAGTCTCAGATGGGTGGGGCTAAGAACGATATTAGTAGAGCCAACTGACGATAGGGTCTTCTGGGGGAGCGCAGAGAGTGGGCGGGGACTGGGAGGGGAAAGCACAACCCAGCTTGTTATCATGGGGGTAGGGGGCGGGGAGTCTAAATGGTGTTTGAGGTTGGAGCTGTTCCTAAGGGGACATCTGCTCAGTCAGGGGATAAGAGCAGGTTAGGTATACTATGTATCAACGCCACATGCTCAATCTCTATCTTACAGAGACAAGCCTGAAGTTAGAAAACTTCACAGAGGAAGTGCAGTCAAAGTGCGGATCCATTGAGCCACTGGGGAGGGATGCCCAGCATTTCTACCACCAGGAGCTCACTCCGAGGAGATAATCCCACATGTGGTTGCAGATGCATTCACAGGGATGCGGAGCAAGTCCACAGGGACATTATTCACAATGTGTCACAATTCGAAGCCATCTAAATGTCCAGTGGGCAGAGGTAAAATAAATTACAGCCCTCCGCAGGTACTAAAACTAGTGTCTAGAAATATTTCAGGAGAAGGGATGTCTGTGATTTACTGTTTGGTCCAAAGAACAGTTACACAATTAAGTGCATGTATCTCCCAGCCCAGGGAAACAGAAGCCAGTATACGCAAGAGTCGTGGTGTGCATTTTGTTTTAAAGACTGTTTTTGTTCTTTCTTTTTTTTTTTCTTCTTTCTATATTTCCCAAGCTTCCTATACTATGATCTGACCTCATAAAATATGATAAATAGTATCTATTAAAGTGTTCAGTGTGTTCATGTTTTAAATGCAGGAAATGAAGCCTACTCCATTTTAAGCAGGATGCTGTGGAATTGCTGACTTCCAGATCCTGCATGCTCAGTTCTCCTTTTCTTTATTGTCTCAAGGCTAGGCCCACTTTCTTAGTGGTAAATGACTACTTTTAGGGGCAACCATAAATAAACAAGAGCACAAAGACGGTAAGTGTGGTTGGCATTTGCTGTGAAAACAACAGTTAGGATATCAAGCTGAGAGGCCAGCTTGAGCCAGCAGAGCCCTGGGCTCAGAGCAGACCTAGAGTGGCAAAGCCTCGACAGGAACAAACTGAGAACCCCCTAGCTGTGTCCTCAATCCCACCTCAGCTTTCCTGGCTCAGCCACCAGCCTTGCCATTCTGCCACCGTCTTACCCAGGACCTCTGAAATAGTTAAGGCCCAAGGGTATTCAGGGTTCCATGATGTACAAGTGGGAGATGAGAAGGACTACCAAAAGAGTCGCCTTCCTGCCTTTGCTTCTGGCTATGCTGACCAGAGAGCTTGCTGAAGTTTGGACCCTTTCCCCCTGGTTCTCCCTAGTGACCCTGCTGCTATGAGCACATGAATGCCAGTGGCTTCCTCTTGGATACCCTGGGCTGTGGCAGCCTTCCGCCAACCCTCCTGTTCTCTGCCCTCTCCTCCAGCTCCCACCAAGCCAAGCTCCTGCTCACTGCTGGGACACAGCACCTCCCATCCATTCCCCTTCATGCCGCTCAAGTCAGAGGCTTCTCTTGATTTTCACGCTTGGGCTCAGATCAGTTGCCGAAACCTGGAACGTCTACACAGACCGACATCTTCTCAGCCTTCTGTCCTAGAAAACTCAGGTCCCCCAGGGGTCAGAGAAGTAGAGACAGGAAGGAAAAAGCCAGGAGAAGATGGATTCTTGGGAAATGAAAATAAGAATGTGCTTCAGAGATGTCCCAATAATCTGGAGGTTGGCCACAGTCAGGCATTGTCACTGGTGTCACCATTGATACTTCCCATATACCACTGGCCTTCCTACTTACCCAGTCACCAGTCATTCACCCCTTTTTCAGTTTATGATACCAGAACACATTTATTATAGCGGTACCAGGTGCCTACTTCCCCCTGGGCTCTTTATATGCACTTTGAATTCTGCCAGCAGTGCCTCAAGATAGGCAGGGTTAATTAAGATTGTTTCAAAGAGGCCAAGAAACTGACCCAAGGTCACATAACTAGCTGTGACAAAGCCAGAATTTTAATTTAGTTCATAAATCTATTATCTTTCCACTTCTGCTAACACTCATTTCTGACCTCACTCAACCACATAGGATTGTCAGAAATGCAGATGACAGACAGTAGGAATTGCTAGCTGGGGTGGGGGAACCTGAAGTCAACTCGTAGCCTGGCCATGGTTGATGGCTGTCCTTGATAGAACCACATCAGAAATCAATGCTCACATGGCACGTGGCACTTCCAAAGCTGTCATTTCAGAGGGTGCAGGGAAATGCTTAAAACTGGGATCAGTTGCAGCCTCTTGATCCATTTGATGACCAAATGCAGTGAGAATGTCGAATCACGGGCTAATCGTCACTGAGCAAATGAACACAAATCATAATTCATCTCACTGGTTCTCAGCCCCCAGGGGACATTCTGCAACACCTAAAGGCCCTTAAGCTTATCACAAGTCAGAAGTGCTCCTGGCGTCTCGTGAGAGGAGGCCAGAGATGCTGGTAAACATTCCACAGACCTCGGAACAGGCTCACCAAAAGACTACTTAGGTCAAGAAACCAACAGAGCCAAGGATGGGGTATCCTGTTCCCAGCATGCAACCGAGGGGGACTTGATTCAGCCAGAGATGGACCAAATAGAAATGTGTATCTTATCCTCAGAAAAATGCCACTAGGGCTAAGTGACTGAGGTGGCCACATCCTGTTAGGCTAGGCAGCGGGCCTCACAGAGATTTTCCAGCTTGCCTTGTTCAAAAGTGGCCTATGGAATTTACATAATTTTGGGGGTTAAAAACCAGGACTGGAAAATGTAACCTCTAAAAGGAAAACAACAGAAAAAGAGAGTTGTGTGTAATAGTGGGAGCTGGGGTGTGAGGCTTAGGTTTCCTATAAAAGCTACCCCTAGTCACGCCCCACTCTCCAGGCCAGAGACAAACACCTAATGGCCCCACATCACTGAGCAAAGGGACAGTTTGGAACTCAACTTCCAACTCTGCCTGTCACCTCTCTTGAGTGCTCACGCCCACAAGGTTTCCCCTCCATGAGGCAGGTGGGAAGGGCATTATTTCTTAGATTTCCTCCCCTCGCCACTGTGTATGTGAAGCTCCTCTGGGGTGAGCGTCTCTGTCTTACGTTCCACTGGAGGAATATTCCCTATATAGTGAAAGAGAACCATTGTGCTCCATTTACTTTATTTACAGCCCAAAGGAGATGATTGCTTTCCAGAGGATGCCACACCCCACTAAGAAAAGAGGGTTTGGGGCGATGAAGCAGACCACATGTAACTTCCCAGTTGGCTTTCGTCTTTCCTTGACGGGATGCTGGGATTTCACTCTCAAAATCAGCACAACTTCAAACACTACATAAAAGGTCGAAATAAAATACGTCACCCGTTGACTGACAGCAGGGTTTCTGGTATGAATTAGAGAGATGGCCCGTCTACCACATATGGGCTGTTAATTAAGTTTTATCTGATGGAAGACAGCTACTGGAGCACACATGATTTCTCATAATTGCCCCCTCCCAATTATGTGGAGCACAACTATTTTGAAGACAAGTGAGCCCTGTATTGTGATGCGCTGTGAGTTCCTGAGAATAGAAACCCCTGTGACTAAACTCTCCGTGAACACAGCAAGTCTGAGAAAAATAACAAAAGCTTTTATCACCAGGGCTGGCAGAATCACATTCGATTTTCCATTTCACTTCAGCAAGACAGCGATCTGCCTGGAGGACGGCTCTGTCAACAAACGCGTGTCCTCTGGACTTTGAGCTTGGGCTCTGTGCTATCTGCTTGTGGAGCCAAACCACCCACTCCAGCTGAGTGCTGCCTGGGGATGGCCCCCCGAGGGCGTCCCCCTGATGCTGTGGGACTGGAACACTCAGAGGTGGGCCGTTGCTTACCAGTGGGACTTCCTCCTGAACAGAGATAGAAAACCAAGAGGTGGAGGTAGACAGGGACCCAGGTATCTGTCTTCCATTCCCACTATTTTCGACCTAGGGTGTGCAAAGGATAGCCCACAGGTCTGTTTTTGCAGTAAAGCTTCATTGGTCTATCTCCTGCTCATCTGTTGACATACGCGAGGCTGCTTTTGTGCTACAGCAAACAGTGTTGAGTAGCTGGGAAGAAACCCCTATGGACCATAAATCCTACAAGACTTGGTACCTCGCCCTTTAGCCTCATCACTAGGTTACCATTTGAGGACAACCAAAGACTGGTTTTAGGCATTGAGAGACTAGAGAGAAATAAAAACGTCAGGGTCCTTTTTCACGGGGCTTTCTGCTGGCAAAGCAAACTATAACTACCTGGAAGTGAATGGGCATCACCACAGTCATTTGATAGCGTGAGTCAGGCCCCGGTGGTAGCACAGAATGACTGTCCCTTACAAGCTGGCATGTACTCGGTGCGTGTGCTGGCCACCAAACGGAACAGTTTTCATGCACTGTCAAGTCAGCCCTTCGAGTGGATATTTCACAGCTGTTAGCACTCAAGAAGCTCCAGATCCACGGGCTTTTATTTACCCCAAGGACACAGGGCTAAACGATACTGATCGCAGTAGAGTTTGGTTCCAGAACCTAGGCTCTTAGGTATGGGCTGAGCAGCACAAATGGTGGATACAGGCCACCTGCCCCCGCAGCAGGAAGGGGTAGGATGGGGTAGCAGAATCACAGCCATTTTGCTATCAGTCAACAGATGCTCTCACTAAGCCCCACATGAGATGCTACTTTGCTCACACAGTGTTTTCTCAGGCGTGAGAGGTGCCCCCTAATCCAGTTTCTCAAATGTTTGCTACCAGCAGAAAGCTAAAAGGATAAACAGCCGATCCCTAGTTCGTCTTCCTAAAGAGGATGTGTTTGAAGTACGTCTTCACTCATGACGGAGCCACCCAGCCCGCAGGTGGGGCCTGACAGCTGTGACCTGGAAACCCACTCTCTTCTTCCCCGGCCCAAACGACCTCGCAGAGACAGAAGCGTCAAGTCCCAGCTGCACTGGCTTCTCATACCAGGGTCCCTCTGCGAATTCACTGTTCTGTGGGTCCAAGATGGCAGAGTTGCAATGGAAACAGAGGCCATGAAATGGATAGAGACGTCTAAAACCCAGCTCAAGCCCCGCTGCCTGAATTACGGGCGGACTCATTCTGAGACTGCAGAATGTGCTGGTGATGTTTTTCTAAAGGGCAACCCCGGTGTTTCCGAGAGAAGGCACCATCCCTCTGACACGCACGTATTCCATCTTCCGGAGACTGTGCTCTACAGCTGTGCCAGTCATAACAGCATGGGTTAAAAGGACCCCGGCCTGCAAGCGTCCTTCCTTGATAGCCCACCAGGCCACCCTAGAAGCAGCCTTGCCTGTAGTCCTCAGAGAGTCTGAGAAGAATATGCCTGCATTTAAATGAGACATTAAAGAGTTGACTCAAATCAGGATTTCTGTGACACCTGTTCCGCGGTGCTAGCGGAGCTCCACGATACCACTGAAACCCCCTAGGTAACATCCTTAACTGAACATAAGGCAAAGATTAGAATCCATTAGAAGATGGTCCCGGCCGGATATAGAGCTCTCCTGAGAGACACATCCAGAGCACGTCCAATACAGAGGTCAATGCTAGCAGCAAACCACCGAACTGAGAACAGGACCCCTTTGGGGGGAATTAGAGGAAATATTAAAAGAGTTGAAGAAGCTTGCAACCCCATAAAAACAACAATGCCAACCAACCAGAGCTTCCAGGGACTAAACCACTACCAAAAGACTATACATGGACTGACACAGATCTCCAACTGCATATGTAGCAGAGAATAGCCTTGTTGGGGCACCAGTGGAAGGGGAAGCCCTTTGGTCCTTCCAAGATTGGACCCCCAGTGCAGGGGAATGGGGGGTGAGCAGTAAGGGGGATGTATAGGCGGAATACCTGTATAGGGGAGGGGGGGGGGGGGGAGGGGAAGGGATGGGGACTTATGGACAGGAAACTGGGAAGGGGAATAACATTTAAATTGTAAGTAAAAAAATATATCTAATAAAAAAAATACTAAAATAAAAAAAAAAAAAAAGAAGATGGTCCCGGGAACCATGGGCTGATATTATGGACTAAATTATGTCCACCAAAATACTTCAGAGTGCCACTCCATTAGCACCTGTGCATGTGACATATATGAAGGTCATTCAGATGGACCTTAGTCCAATCATGCTGGTGTCCTTATAAACTGGAGACACTTGGACACAGAGATTCACACCGGGAGGATACCGCAGCCAAGACATGCCAATACCCCAGAAAACTGTCAGGAGCTGGGGAAGGAGTGTGGGCAGACTGTCCCTCACAGCCCCCAGAAGAGACAAATCCGCTGACACCTTGAGTTTGAATTGCTAGCCTCCAGAACTGTGGAACTGTAGAACAAAACATTTCTTAGATCCCTCCCTCCTCGCTGTGTGTGTGTGTGTGTGTGTGTGTGTGTGTGTGTGTGTGTGTCTGTGTGTGTGTGTGTGTGTGTGTGTGCGTGCGCGCGCGCGCGCTCTCGAGCGCATGCGTAGGCCAGAGAACAACATTGGTAATTGTCCCTAGATACTATCTACTTTTTTTGAGACAGCATCTCTCATTGGCCTGGAACTCACAAAATAGGCTAGGGTGGACAGCTAGTGACCCCAGGGATCTGGCAGTCTCCCCTGTCTCAGCACTGGGAAAGCACTTGTGTGTCATCATGGGAAAACACTTGGCATTTTTAAAAAGTGGGTTCTGAGCCCAAACTCAGGTGTTCACGTTTACTTTACCAACTGAGCCATCTCTCAGTTTAAATTTCAGGGTTTTTACTTTGTTTGGTTTGTTTTATTTGTTTGTTTGTTTGAAAACAGGGTTTCTCTGTGTAGCCCTGGCTGTCCTAGTCTCATTTTGTAGGCCAGGCTGGCCTCGAACTCACAGAGATCCACTTGCCTCTGCCCCCGAACTTCTGGGATTAAAGGCACGCACCACCGTGACTGGCTGTGGAGGTCAGTTTTTTTTTTGTTGTTGTTTTGTTTTTTTGTTTTTTTTATTAACTTGAGTGTTTCTTATATACATTTCGAAAGCGTTATTCCCTTTCCGGTTTCGGGCAAACATCCCTCCCTCCCCTTCTTTATGGGTGTTCCCCTCCCCATCCTCCCCCATTGCCGCCCCCCCCCAACAATCTAGTTCACTCGGAGTTCAGTCTTAGCAGGACCCAGGGCTTCCCCTTCCACTGGTGCTCTTACTAGGATATTCATTGCTACCTATGAGGTCAGAGTCCAGGGTCAGTCCATGTATAGTCTTTAGGTAGTGGCTTAGTCCCTGGAAGCTTTGGTTGCTTGGCATTGTTGTACAGGAGGTCAGTTTTTTAAGTCACTACTTTACGGTGCATTGTTATTTGAGGTGGGTACAGAAACCAATCCCATAGCTGCTATGCTTTGAGCACAGCCTGTACCCTTGGAGAACTATGTTGAAAGCTTTTTGGTTTATGTGTGTACAGTGTGTGCACATTTGTGTGCATGTGTGTGCACATTTGTGTGCATGTGCGTACACATGTGGAGGCCCAGGGATCAAACTTGCTGTCCTTCCTTGGGGGCCATCCATCTTGATTTTCTTGTTGGATTTTTGAGTGCTTTTCTTCTTTCTTTTTACTTTTCTGTCACTCATTCCATTCCATTTGCAGTTTCCCCTTCCTCCACTCCTCCCAGTCTTCCCACCCACCTCCCCTCTGCCCCAGATCCACTCAAAAAAGAACAGGCCTCCCAGGGAAGTCGACTGAGCAGCATAACAGGTTACAATGAGACTAGGCACAAACCCTCATCTCAAGGCTGGACAAGGCAACACAGCAGGAATTAAAGGGTCCCAAGAAGGGGTAAAAGAGTCAGAGTATCCCTCACTCTCTCTGATAGAGGTACCATAAGAACACCCAGGTATAGTCATAACGTATCCTCCCTAGTGCTGGGACTAAAAGAAGTGTGTACCATCATGCACTGGGCTTTAAATGTTTTGGGTTTTTTATTTGTTAGTTTTTGTTCTTGTTTACAAGATTTTCTCTCTCTCCCTCTCTCTCTCTCTCTCTCTCTCTCTCTCTCTCTCTCTCTCTCCCTCCCTCCCTCCCTCCCTCCCTCCCTCCCTCTGGTTGGCAACTTGCTGTCTGATTAGACTGAGGTGCTTGGGTACAGGACCCTGACATTCTTCCAGGAAGAAGTTATTATCACATATGAGCTGTCAATCTAGGACTAGAACCTGTAGCCCAAGAAAACCTCTTTTCTTTATAATGTACCCAGTTTGTGGCTCCGTGTTAACAACAGAGAGAGGAGCATGGTGGTGGTGAGGAAATGAGGCAGGAAATCGCTAGAGAGAAATAGCTAAAGGTGCAGTTGCAACTTTCCCATGGCAGCAAACTCTAGGGAATGGTATAGAAGGGGTCCCTCGGAGCTTCACAACCCAGGGGCACAGACTTTGTGCTCAACATTGTTCAGATTAACTACAGCACATGGAGCTGGGTAACCTAGTGCTTCCCACATGAATGGAAGCTCCTCTTGCGGTTGCCTTACTATCCTAAAAGTATCATTGAAGAAACTGTGTGCCTTGGTTATAGACCTCGGTGAGGGCATTCTCCAGGAGCCCCGGGGCAGCTCTGTGGGACAAGAAAGATGCTGATCTGAGCAGGAGACAGCACACGGAGCTGGGAGTGGGCCACACAGGGGAAAGAGGCAAGTCAGGACCCCACCTGGAGGAGCACTGGCCTCTCACTGGGCGCCCATGGCAACGGGAGATGCCCACAGCCATGTTCTAACCAGCCTGCAGGTATCAGGGGCTACAAGAGCCACTGTTGGTTGTCTGGCTGTCTGTGGGTGGAGTATCCTGTCCCTTCCACTAGATCTGTTTGTTCTCACTTCTTTCTCCAAGCTGCACACGAAAACATCTCCTCTCTCAAAGTCCACAGCCGAATTCAGACTGACCGATGGTCAGCCTCTGCCTCAGGGTCACTGCAGCACTGTATGCGTGTCCTTCACCAAGATGAAATGAGGTGCAGACAGGCACCCCTGGTGAGACCTGCTGCTAACCACGCACCTCTGGGTCATTCACTGCTCCTCTTGAAAAGCAGGGACACCATTAACAGCATTCATGCCTGTAAACAACACAGGAAAAACCACCCCCTCTTCTCCAAACTGGGGTGCACCACACACTGTACCCTTAAGTACTTTTTGCTCAAATGCAAAATAGAAGTGATCTGTATTTTATGTCTTTCTGATAAGTGCTTTCAGTTTCACTGTTGTTGTTGTTGTTTGAGACAGGGTGTCTTTATGTACTAGTGACTGTCTTGGTGTCATTTGAGACAGGGCGTTGTTATGTAGCAATGACACCCTATAGATCAGGCTGGTCTCAAATTCACAGAGATCCACCTGCCTCTGCCTCTGAAGTGCTGAGATTAAAGGCGTGTGCTACTATGTCTGGGACAAGTGTTTTTGATTGTTGTTGTTTTGGTTTTGTGCTTGGCCTTTGAGACAGGGGTTTTTGTAGTCCAGGCTGGCTTTGAACTCATCTTCCTGCTTCTACTTTATGAGCGCTGGGATTGACATACCTAGTTCCTGAAGTAACATCCTTTGGCTTTTTCTGTTTTGTTTCCCCCTGCCCCACGTCTGTTTTTTTTTTTTTTTTTTTTTTTTTTTTTTTTTTTCCGGAGCTGGGGATCGAACCCAGGGCCTTGCGCTTCCTAGGCAAGCGCTCTACCTCTGAGCTAAATCCCCAACCCCCCCCACGTCTGTTTTTTGAGGCACATTCTCATGTAGCTCAGACTGGCCTCAAACTTGCTATGTAGAGGATCAGCTTGAACTTCTGATCTTCCTGCCTCTATGTGGGATTAAAAGTATTCACCACCATCAGTGCAGTCTGAGGACTGACCCCAGCTTTATCCATGCTAGGTGAGCGCACTCTAACAACTGAACCCCATCACTAGCCCACGAAGCATGTTCTTTCCAAGATGTATTTACTTTATATGTGAATGAATGTTTATTCAGCCTTTGTGTATGTGCACTGTGTGTGCCTGGTGCCCTCAGGTCAGAAGAAGGTGTGAGACCCCTGCCCCTAGAGTTACCGGTGATTGTGAACTGCCACATGGGTACTGGGAACTGAACCTGGGTCCTCTGGAAGAACAGGCGTGTTCTTAACTACTCTCTGGCCTCAATGAAGTGTGCCTTTAAAGCAGGGTCCTCCCTTGCTTTACTTGTCCTTCTCTATTTGGCTTTGGTCTTTTCCCCAACTAGCTTGGTCTAGCAGGGCAGCCTATTCCTGCTGGAGGTGAGTTTTGTTGTCACATTGGACTGGGACCAGCAGATCGCTGTCCTTATCACTACCATGGCTCTGGACAGACTTAGAAAAGAGTCAACAGCCCCACAGATTTGTTAGCGTTGAGAAATACCTGTATCTCCTCCAGTAGACCGTGCAGGGCCACGTGGGGGATCTGAGGGAGGGCAGGCTTCATAGAAAGCCCTTATGATCCAGTCATAGTGCTTAACCTCTCCTTCCTCAGGGGCTTGTCTGTGCTGACAGCAGACTGGGCGTTCTGTATCCTTCATTTCCTGAAATGGCTCAGTGAGCAAAGGTGTTGCTGGCAAACCTGTGGACCGAAGCTGGACCCTAGGACCCATGTGATGGAGAGAGAACCAGTTCCCCTGGGGTGTACTCTGACATGCCATAGCAGAAATGCATGCACAGACACATATACATGCAAAATGATGATGATGATGACAATGATAATGATGATGATGATAAATGTTTTTAAACAATGTATCTTTGATTCTGAGAAAATGCAACAAATAAAACTTATCATTCATGGAAATAACTAAATCAGAACATTAATCCTCATACTACTAGAGAATTCACTATAGCTTTTCCTTAAATGACAATCTCCTAAGTATAGTTAGTGTTTAGAGCAGTGGTTCTCAACCTTCCTAATGCTGCAATCTTTTAATACAGTTCCTTGTGTTGTGGTGACCCCACCCCCCAACACCACTCTAAGATAATTTTCATTGCTACTGTATAATTTTACTATAATTACTACTATAATTTTGCTACTGTTATTAATCTTAATATAAATATCTGATATGGAGGGTATCTGATGTGTGACCCCATGAAAGGGTCATTTGACCCTCAAAGGGGTTGTGTCCCACAGGCTGAGAACCACTAATTAAGATAGTTATACTGAGCCTGACAAATACAGAGGCAGATGCTCACAGCCAACCATTGAACTGAGAATGGGGTCCCTAATGGAGGAGTTAGAGCAAGGACCGAAGGAGCTGTAGGGGTCTGCAACCCCATAGGAAGAGCAACAATATCAACTAACCAGACACCCCAGAGCTCCCAGAGACTAAACCACCAACCAAAGAGTACACCTGGAGGGACCCGTGGCTCCAGCCACATATAGAGCAGAGGATTGATCTTGTCAAGCATCAGTGGGAGGAGAGGCCCTTGGCCCTAGGAAGGCTCAATGCCAGGGCAGGGAGATGGGGGGAGTGGGTGGGTGAATAGGGGAACACTCTCATAGAGGCAGGGGGTGGGGGAAAAGAGGGGAATCAGGAAAGGGGATTACATTTGAAATGTAAGTAAAGAAAATATCCAGTAAGAAAGAGAGAGAGAGAAGGAGGGAGGGGGAGGGAGAAAGAGAGAGTTATACTGGTCTCTTGCATAAAGCTTTCCAAATGCCCCATCCAATGAGTAAAAGTCCTGTTACTTAGTAGATATTGTCCCTCTTTTTCAGCCTAACCCACCTACTATTGTGTTAGCATTGTCTAAACTTAAACATGTTTATAGCATAAAATACTTGGGTCACAGGTTCATTCACTGAACTGTTGAACATCTACACAGGCAAGATGCCTGTGTGTTTGCACGTATGTGTGGTGTATGTGTGTGCGAATGTGCTTTGTGGAGCTAAAAATGTGGATGTCAGGACGTCTTCCTCCATTCCTTCTCCATCTTACTTTTTGAAACAGGGTCGCTCACTGCTACAGCTAAACTGGCTTGCTGGTCAGGTGAGCCCCTGGAACCCGTGCCTCTGTCCTCCAGAGCTGGGGTCACAGATGCATACTGCCACCTGTTTTAATTTGGGTGCTGGGGGACTGGACTCTGCTCCTGATGTTTGCACAGCAAGCACTTTACCCACCGAGCCACCTCCCTAACGCAAACCCACGGGCTTGAAGAGACAGTTTAGGGACAGCATCCCAAACCAAGCACACCAGACCTTCTTCCTGCACCAGCAACTTAGGGTTACCTTCTGTGGTCACCACGCACTAAACTTTAGATGCTTGCCCAGCTTTTTAAAACTGAAACAATTCTGGACTTGACCACTGCTAGAAAACATTCAATTCTGCACATAAAAAATCTTTAAATGGCCTAATCTCCTCTGTGCTTCTTGGTGTCAAGGAGCCATTTTGTACTCTTCAAAGTGACAAGAGTTTTCTGAGGAAGTTCGGGACCGAAAGGAAACTAGCAATTAGACCAGCTTCAAGTCTAAAACTTTCTATCTTAAAGAAGCGAATGATGTGTTTTTCCAAACCAAAGCAATCAAGAAATCTCCATGAAGATCAAAGACCAGCTTCCTAAGTATTCCCGGCAACCACCTCGGCCCCTTTAGATGGCAAACATTTGTAGACTTAACTTACATCCCCTTTTCAAGTCTTCAAGTAGCTCCCTCACAACCCGGAGACTACAAAGCTCCGAAAATTAGAAGCACCCCCCAGCCCAAAGAGCTACTCCCTGATGAGGTGGCCATGGAAATGCAGTTTGTTTTATCAGGTCTTTCTCCTGGGATTACAGAACATTTAACAAAGCAGCATTTGCAATGGGCAGGTGAGAGCTGGCCAAGATTTTCACAGGACAGGTCAGCAGGGAGATGGATGGATGAACAGTGGTGGATACAATTATTTGACTTTCTGGGCCGTTCTTTTGAAGCCTCTATGCTTAATAGAAAGAAAAAGAATAATCCTCTTTGCCAACCTTTTGTAGTCGGATCTTTATTGTTCCCATCGAAGCCCAAAGAAACCGGGCAAGATTCATTTTGTCTCGAAAGCATTTGTGTATTTTATATAGGTCTGGGCTTTGAAGCACCGATAGTTAAGTGGGAGAAAAGACAAAGATTTCTCTCTGCTCTGAGAAATCAAAAGAGGAATTTCTGAAGCCCTCCTAACTCAAAACAGTCCTGGGTGGCATCCAATCCATGTGTGCTGTCTTTGCTACTGAACTCAGCGTGGAAATTAGCACAGGTCGACAAAACTGATGGAAATTAGGCCAGACCGTAGAGCAGGGTGTCGGAAGCCGCATTCAGACTCTTTTGAAAACCAGAGAATATCGTTTCCGGCATCGTGAATGTCCATCTCTAAGAAAAGGGCCTGCCCAGTGGGCTGGTTAGGCCAATCTTCTGCAGACTATTTGGCTCAAGACACAGGAGAGCTGCTTGCAGTGTATTAAATTGCTATTAATCAGTAGGAATCAGTCAGCCAGATAGCTTAGATAACCAGGTACTAAAAATAAACTAGTTTGACCAATTGTCTTGATGGACAAAATAGTTCCTACCTTGTTAGATGGCTTGCAAGAAAAAAAAAAGCATCAAATGTGTGTTGATTATTTTGCCTCCCAAAATGCACATGATTATTGTAGAAGGAACTTGTGGAAACATGGAGGAGCTGGTGACATTTTCTGATGATTTCTGTGTGTCCCTGAAACTATCTGAGTGCTAGACCTAAACTCCGAAAAGAGCTCGTGATAGGGAAATATTCGTGTTGTGTTTTTAAGCTTGAGTTTGGAGAACAACAATTTTCTACTTTATTTTGCCATTTGAATGCAGACAATTTATGATGATTATGGGCCTGGGAGATCCTCCACAGCTGAGAGCAAGGCAGAGTTAGCATTTTGAATCTTGAGAAGTAGGTGGGAAGATGTGTCAAAGAGCAATTGCCAGGCTCACTTCGGAGACAGGGTGTTCCTGGGGAGTGGGGCCAGACCAACAACTCCTCTTAAAGACACGTACTGTATACACAAATGCATAGAGGGCCATGTGTTGATATGCACATATATACATGCCTGCAGATACCAGCACATGTATATCTTCACACACACACACACACACACACACACACACACACACACACACACACACACACACACACACACCCATTCACACCACACTCAAAATCACCTTAAATCTACATCTATCCGGATGCTATTTCTTTAGATTCTACCCAAAAAGCACACTGAGTGAGGATGTGTTTGTCATCCAGGTATGAACGCTGGGACACAGACACCTGCACCCGTCAGAGCATGAGGGTAAATGTCCCGAAAGGCAGGTTCAACACCATCACATTGAGCATTTAACCATGGTACTCAGGCTCAAGCCACTTCATAACTGGTCAATCTGGCTCAGTGGCAGGTTGATCCCTCGACCCTCATTCCCCTTCTTTCCTCTGAAGGAATGGGATGCAACCTTCACTCCCCTTCCAGAGCATCTCTTTTTCTCTCTCCCCTCAACCCCTCTTCTCTCGGATTCTGCCATTATCACCTTCCAGTCTAGGATGAGAACAGGTGGGTCTGACTGAGGGCTGTCAGTCATGGTGTTGTATCTTGGGGCTAGTGCAATGTCACACATTGGAGACCTATATCAGTATGCATGGCTGGGGGTCCCGTCTCTACTGCAAGAGAGCAGTGGGATATATTTAATCCTATGTGGCGGTGGCGGTGTCCGTGTACGTTTTGAGCCATGCTGTCTTCCTGTCTCCACAGATTGGCTAAGGAAACTACCTGGTGTGCCTGTTTGTTGTATAGACAAACGTCCTGCTGAAGTGGTCACTCTAGGAGGCACAGGCATTTGTGTATCTGGTTCTGTAATGCTTCCTGTCTTTTGTTCTGAGCATCAGACTTCTTAGGATGCCTTACTTTGCCCCCACCAACAGCACAAGGCCTTGCCCTCCCTCAGCACAAGGCCCCGTGCTGAAAGTAGACACGAGTGATTGCAAACTGTTATTTGTCACTCAGTGACAATCATGCCACTCTTTGAGAATTTAGTTTTGAAAAATTCACACTAGGGCTTAGCAGTTAAGAGCACTGACTGCTCTTCTAGGGGACCTGGGGTTCAATTCCCAGTGCCCACATGGCAACTCACAACTCCAAGATCTGCCATCCTCATACAGACATACATGCAGGCAAAACATCAATGCTCATAAAAATAAATACATTTTTATAATTCGCTTTAGAATCTATGTCTAACATTGTACTATTCCTTAAGTGTATGAAATACCCATAAGACTTTCCCACTGGGTCAAAATTTATTCCTAACATGTTGATTGAGTTAATTCCTGGAAGTCAATCCCTCTCAGATATGGATTAATTTACATTTTTGATTTATTTTCCACGCATAATGTAGTATGAGGGCGAGGGTGCACAATGGACTGAATGCAAACTGAGATCTGTCTTTCTCAAGGAAACCTCCCCAAATAGTTGCATTTATTAAGGCTAAAATGGAAAATATGGGTTTACCAGGTTTGGGGAAAGTGTGAGTTCAGATCTATAATAATGTCAGAGCTGAACAGAGTTCCAGTCTTAACAAGCCCAGATTTCCTACTCAGCAGAAAACCCTGTACCAAACAAAGATATTCAGTGTCAAAACAGGTTTGTTTTTTTTTTAACCTTGAAAATTGAGAAGAAAATAGAATTAAGCACTTCCTAAGGGGAATTCTCTTAAAGTCCGCTTCAGAATTCCGCCTTTGGGTGTGTGGTAATGCCAATCAGAGAACAGCGATCAGAGATAATGGCCGCGGGGAGTGCCCGTTGGAGGCCCAATCCTCTTGACCAAGGCATCAACTCTTTGAAAGTAATCATCTCTGTATTTTTAAATTTTCATCCCAGACAAGTCTCAAGTAGCCCATGCTGGCTTCCAGCCCTCTGAATAGCCAAGGTTAAGCTTGAACCCCTGCTCCTTCTGTCTCTCTCCAGGTGCTGGGATTACAGACACACAACACCGTCCCAGCCCCATTTTCATCACTTCCCAAAAAAGAACTCTTTAATTTTTTCAGCTGCTGGCCATAGGATAGGTGCCATCAACCACACCTCGTGCTCTCCGTTAGTACAAAGGGTGACCCTCGAGAAAACAGCGGTCTAGATGGGGTCTGATAGCCCTTACTCTAGTGCTTTCTGTTTACCACCCCCCTCTTGAGTCTGAAACTTTGAGCACACAGTCAACAGACAAACAAAACGGACCCTAGGAGCCTCGTGTGTCCACCAGTTACTTCAAGCATCGATCCTACTTTCCCATCAACCACGTTCTGCATGGCCCTCAGTAAATCTGCAATCCACAAGACACAAAATGTTGGCTTTTCCAAAGCAGAGGCTTCGGCCGACAAGTTCAAAACAGTGCGCCAAGATGGGATCCCCAACCAGAAGAAGCATTTGGAGTTCTAGGTAGGAAAGTGGTTACTTTTGAGATTCTGAGAGTCAATACCCGTGAGGTGGGGCGAGGCTAGAGGGCGAGGGGATAAGGCTCTCCGAAAACCTTTGCAATGTCTGACCACAGGTAACTCCTTTTGTAGTCTTAGGGGGCCTTCAACTTTCCCGTCTTTTATTGAAAACTTGAGAAAATTAAGGCTCAGAGAGCCGTTTCTGCCCAAGTTTCTGCTGCAGTTTAGTGAGAGGAGGAGGGGGAGCACACTCGAACTGCAGTCCTGCTCTGCTGCACGGGGGAAATGATATTTTATTCTGAAGACTGGGAAACTGAGGCACGCACAGTACAGTCTGCCACTTCCCACGCATCCTGAGCCTGGACGCTCCTGGACATCAGTTGCATTCCTCAAGGCCCTTTGCGAGGAGAGCACCACCACCGCCATCGCCATCTTAGGACGGAAAGAGCTGAGGTGAGCTACTCGCCGGCCGACAGGGGCCATGGAGGAGCCCTGATTTCCATCCAGATCTTTCTTCCTGTACAGTTTCCTCTCTCTCTCTCTCTCTCTCTCTCTCTCTCTCTCTCTCTCTCTCTCTCTCTCTCTCTCTCTCTCTCTCTCTCTCTCTCTCCATACAGGACGCTCCAGAAAGACACGACCTTTTTGTAGACAGACGTTCATGGACAGACACATTCTTTCCCCAACACGATTATTCTCGACCAGAGTCTGGAGTCCCCTGTGAATCATTCTTTTGTTTCGACCTGATCTTTTAATTGTCAGTTTTGAATTGACATGAACCACCCCCCCCATCCATTCTATGTATATCTTCCTGAAAATTATCTTTGACAGCAAGCATTAGCAATAACCCAAATGTCCACCAATAAGGAAATACTGGAAAAAGCATGATGCATATATTTGTAAATGGGTCATGCAGATCAAACATGAAAGTCACGCTGGGCTAGAATCCTGCTAGAATCCACAGAATTTTCTATTCCTGACTGATACATTCATTCCTTTATTAGCTCATTAACCGCCACTCTCTAATAATGATCACCTTCTCCCCAGCACTAGAGAAAAAGCAGAAAATGAAAAGAGTGCGTTTTTGTTTAGTTTTAAGATACAGTGTTAGTCTGGTCATTTGAAATGATCTTTTCTCTGGGTCCAAAATAAATAACTAAGCCTGACAGCCCAGACCTGTGGCTCTAACTACCCGGAGGCCATGATAGTTCAGCAGGCTGGGAAATTCGAAGAGATCTTAACAAGTTTTAAAAAGGGATTGGGGTCTGGGGAGATGTCTCAGTGGTAGAGCGTTTGCCCAACATGCAAGGCACACAGTGCTTCTAGGACCCCCTGATACAGAACAAGCCAAAAATAATAGTAGAATTTCACACGGTTGAACAAGAACACTTTAATAATTACTTTTTTGAATCTTTGTAACTCACGTTGAAGTATTCTGTTCACTGCTGACACTTTGATGGCTGATTTTTACATTTAGCTTTGTTTTAACGTTCACCTCTAAGTTGTTTAAAGGATAGGCCATCTAATAAGTCATTGATGTTACCTTTTCTCAGTTACCTTTTAATTCAGTCAACAAACACTGGAATATGTATTGTGCATGGACCCTGGTCTAAATACTGTGGCTGAGAGCGGCCAGGGGCATCTCTTTCCCCGAGAATGAATCCGGTCGCTAGCCATACCTAGTGCAAAATTGTAAAATGACATATTTCAGCTAACAGGTCAAGGGGCTGGTTTAATGTTTTCAACCAGAATAGCTGGATATTTATTCCAGTTGATTACACCCACTGCCATGTTGTTGTAAATATGGAGCAGCTCTGTCTCAAGCAGAGCTGAAAAAGAACTATTCTGAGCTATTTCTATCGTTTACTTAATCAGTTAACTGACCATCGGTATAAAAACAGGGGTGGGGGATGTTCTCAGACTGTGTGCCTCTTCTAAGAACCTAAGATAATTCTCTGTGGAGCCCAGAACCTTCTAAGTAAAATACAAGACACATGTTAGGTGACTTTTGGAAGAAAAGATGCGTATTTTAAAAAATTAAAGCTTATTTTTCTTTAAATATACTCTCTCACTATGTAGTCCAGGCTGACCTAGAACTCACTATGTAGACTAGGCTGGCCTTGAACTCACAGAGACCCACCTACCTCTGCCTCTCAAGTGCTGCTATCAAAGGTGTGCACCACCACACCTAATTAGTCTTACTTTTTAAAAAACAAAAGCAAAACTAACAATGCCAGACCTACAGAGCATCGATGTAAGAGGCCTAGCCTGCTAACAAACCTTATGGCTGCTGCTGGTGGGGGTGTTTTTGTGGCAACAAATGCAGTCTCTAGTCTAGCAAGTCTGAGCAGGGCTGAAGTAGGAAAGCGTAGCACGGGACTTGGAAGTAGCCAGGCGCTGGAGTACAGAACAAACCAGAGGGTGAAAACGACCGTGAGATACAGCCACGCTGTCCGTCACTTACGGTTCCCTCCACCCGGTTTCCAGAAGCCTCAGTCCCTACTGCCAGCAGACCTGGGTGGCCCCACGACCATGTATGCTGCTTTGAATTTGCCCAGTCTTCTGTATTTATGTTCTACCTTCAGACGTCTTTTCACCTTGAGGGAACGTTTTCCTGCACGGTGCGTTTAAGGGGTTGAAATGGTGGGTGCAGGACTCATCCTTGTACACCCCAAGGTTTGATCCGTGTTTGCCACAGGGCCCACCTGCCACTGGGTTTCTGGGCTGCTGTGGGTGTCCCAGGATTCAGAGGAGGCCCGAGTTGTATGCTATCAGGAGAAGATGCCCATTGCTGCTCTGTAAGATCTCAGCCATAGGTCGCCTTCTCCTGGGTCTAATAATCAGTGCAATTTCTGTTTCTTGATTGTCCTATATGTGTGCGTGTGTGTGCATCTATAGAAAGTTAGTCACGCATGCATGTGTATCTCTATATATGAAAGAAACATGGCATTCACTCCTTGCCGTCACGTCTCTGTAAGGAAGCCATTAGTGTCTTTGCTTTAGAGGAAATATAACAAAACCCAGGACCATTGAGCTCCAGTGGGTTGCTCAGGGACCTGCTACTGGGAAGGGCTATGATTAGCATGCCCCTGCCGGCTGCTTTCCTGAGAAGCAGAGCTTCCCATAAACCCGAGGCTTCACACTAGAGGTGCAATTTTTTCACTAGAGAGTGGACACAGACCGTAGTGACCTCTGGTTTCGATCTTTGCCATGGTAAATTAGAAGTAGCAACAAGCTGGGTGTTGGCAGACAGGCGTGTTCTGTGGCACCCAGCAACTCCATCTTCTCCCCACCTCCTCTGGCCCTCGAATTGATCTTGCTAGACTTGGTGGACTGATTAGTTCAACACTGGCTTAGTCTCCTGCGTCTGGGCTTTCTCAAAGAAGTGTAAATGGGAAAGGCTTAGGCCTCCTTGGTTTGGAGTAGAAATGACCACAGGCTTTTGTGCCCTCTGGGTGGGGTTTTGTTTACTGCTCTTGGCAGCCATAACCAACCTTTTGTTTCTCTCCCTAACTTGCCTCTGCTTCCCTGGAGCCTCAAAGCTTGCCGCACAGGGACCAGGGAGGAGCAGAGAAAGGTGGAGAGAGAGGGTTAACAATCTCCTCCCTCCATCCTTTGAGAGCTGAGTCCAGAACCATTGCCTGCTTCTCCTCAGTCAGTGAACCTCTCTGGCTGTGAAAACGTTTTGCACCTGCTTATGAGTAAGGGCTGCTGCGGGCTCCCTCAGGGGCTATTACCCTACAGCACCGTGTGAGTCATACCCGCCCAGCCCTTTCTGAGAAAAGCACTATGACCGTACAGAAAAGCTGAACCCTCAGAACCCAGTGATGCTAGCCCAGGACTGTGCAGTTTCCTGGTGGTAACAATCATGTGTGGGCCATTCCTGCCCTCTCAGCCTTGTCACCTAACAAACTACCACCCTCAGCTCTAAATTGGAGGAAGGACACCCCTTACAGCTACCATCCTTGTTTTCCCAGATTCAAACATAGATTATCCCATTTCTTGTTTTTAAAAAAAAATGGCCATGACGCCAATCTTGTGAGCTGTCTCTCTCGTCTTCTCTTCTGGGAAGCACGCTAAGACTACAGCACGCAAAAAGCCAGGCCTCAGAGGGATGCGGTGAGCACTGGTGCAAATTGTTTTCTGCACTGGTTGTGACGAGCCATGGTCACATATTAACACACACTCTTCAACCTGTTGCCAATATTTCTGTCCGTGTCTCTGGCTGCTTGGCTCAGACAGACAGCCATGTGAGAATATCACAGAGGACCTGTATATCATAGGGCGGCTGGTGGCTGTGATGTTGGGGCAGGGTGAGCTTAAGCTTAAGTGCTCTGGGCTAGAAGGTGGCAATGCGCCTTGCAAAAGGCCGCGAACATGGGTGCCTCCTCCGTACACCTCCCTCTCTCGAGTCCCCTGGTAAGGGCGCTGTGTCTACCGGGTGTTTCGGTCTACCCAGGGCCACAGGCCATGACCCCTTCCTACTGACCATGGTCATTTCCTTGGTTGGCAAAGGAGGAAAGAACGGGGCTGAGCGGCAATGCCAGCCAGAGAGGGACGGAAGGAGACATGATATCTGGAAACCAGAACAGAGTGGGGCCTAGCTGGTGTTTCTGGTCCTGCGCGGCTTCCCGCGTCCGCGCCGAGCTGTCTCAGCTGCTCTCTTGCTGCGCGTTTCTCCTCGCCCTTTCCCTCCACAGACTTACTCTTCTGCCTTTATCACTGGACATTCTACAACTGCGTTTTCAAACAACTGGCTCGGAACCGATACCCAGCTTGCCTGTCACGGAGCAGACGCCTGGGTGGGACCCGAGCCCGTGCTGTCCCTCTGGCCATTGGCTTTGGGAAGGCTAGCTTTAAAGGAAGCACCAGGTCCTTAGGACCCCTCCACTGCCACTCAGACACGCAAAGAGCCTCTAAAAGTGTTGATGAGCCACCGCGGGAAACAGAACCCTTACCTGCTCCTGGGAACTGCACTTGAAGGATGCAGGCGAGGACCGATGCCGTCCACTTCATCTTCTGCAACTCTGGGAGGGTGCCCAGAGGCAGGGTCAGAGGCAGCTCTGCCTGGGAGGGTGAGGAGAAAGGGAGGTACTGAAGGAGTCTCACTTGGCTTTGTTCTGTGGCTGACACCCCAGGAAGTGGAGAACTGTGGGCCTTTGAGACAGCACCTGCCAGCGCACCGCACCGAGATTCACTCGCACTCCCCCTCCCGGCTCACAGGCAGGAAGTTCTGAAGGTTTGGAGGTTTGGAGTGTAAGAGTGTGTATCCGTCCAAATTTTGCTTTCTCTTTAATTTGACTGTAATTTAATGTACTTTTTTTTTTCTCTAATTCTTGACTAATCTGTATGTGACTCCCGAGTGCCGAAGTCGGACCCTAGCATCTATCTAAGTTGCTGTGTGGCTTTGCATGAAGCAGTCACAGTCTCCAGACATCGGGCATCTTTATCTGAAGCACAAAGAAAGGAGGATATTTGAGGTATGGTTCTGAACTTGGCCTCAGTTCAGACCAAAAATAGTGTGAAATACTATAGCTCACACCGCTTTCAAAATCCTTTTTTCCCCTTAGACAGGATCTCACTATTCAGTCCAGGCCGGTCTTGAACTCACAATTCTCCCTCCTCCGCTTTCCAACTGTCAGGATTACAGGTGTGTGCCACCAAACCCAGGTCAAATGCTATCGCTAATTGTCAACATTTCACACTTGGAGTCATTTCCAGTAAGAAAAAGATAAAAGTCAGTCATGGATTCCCTGCCTGTAAATCTTAGCACTCATGAGGCCAAGGCAGGAGGATTGCGAGTTTGAGGTCAGACTGCACTAACAGTGGATACCAGGCCAGCTTGAGCTGTGTAGTAAGACCGCCTCAAAACAAAAAATAACACTTAGGAGTGAGCGTGCTGGCGAGCTGTAAGAGAAGCCTGAGACACGGCTGCCCTGGGAAGGACTGGGCAACGGGGGCATCTTCTTTGACTGAAAAGAATTCCCTTAAGAAGACCACAGTTATTTTTCAATCAACCAGTCTTCTAAGTGGAAAGACAGTATTATCAAGTCTGGAGGCAGAGAGCTGGCTCAGGCACTTTCTGTCAAGCCTCACGGCTTGCATTCATCCCCAGAGCCCACGTGGTGGACAAAAACCCACTCTTGTAAGATGTCCACTGAGCTACACACTACACACACACACCCAACACACATATACCACACACATACACTATATACACGTGCCACACACATACATACATGTACATATCACACACACCCAACACACATGTACATATCACACACACACACACACACACACACACACACACACACACACACAGTTGTTGTTTAAATATTGGCCTGTGCTCGGACAAAGCACACCAAGCCTACATAGTTCCATGTGGAGAGGTTTAATGAGAGAAGAAGAGTAGAGGAGAGGAAAGACCATGGGCACGTGGTGGGAAGGGAGGGGAAAGGGAGAGAAGGGACAGAGGGGAAGAGCAGAGAAGAACAAAGAGCAAGAGGGGATAAGAGAGGTAGGAGGGGCAAGCAGCCCCCTTTATAGTCAGGCACAGCTGGCTGTTGCCAGGCAACTGTGGGGTGGAGCATACCTGGCTGTTGCCAAGTAGCTGTGGGGGTGGAGTTTAGACAGAATACCAACACATACCTCATACACACATATACCACACATATACATACATTCCTGAATACACCACACATACATTCACCCACATGCCATACGTATACACATATACCACACACATATGCACACACTATGCACATACATACACCATACATAGATACACTACACACATACACACGTGCCACACACACACAGACACACACACACAGACACACACACCACAAATAAATGCTAAAAAATATGTTAACGGGGTTGGGGATTTAGCTCAGTGGTAGAGTGCTTGCCTAGGAAGCGCAAGGCCCTGGGTTCGGTCCCCAGCTCTGAAAAAAAGAACAAAAAAAAAAAAAAGTTAACAAATTCTCAAAACAAGATAAATTGATTCCAGAGTTTATATGAAAAACTTAATGTGTAAGACTAGTGTGATGGTTTGAATATGCTTGGCCCAGGGAGGGAGTGGCACTATTTGTAGGTGTGACCCTGTTGGAGTAAGTGTGTCACTGTGGGTGTGGGCTTTAAGACCCTCATCCTAGCTGCCTGGAAGTCAGTTTTCCATTAGCAGCCTTCAGATAAAGATGTAGAACTCTTAGCTCTGTCTGCACCATGCCTGCCTGGATGCTGCCATGTTCCTACCTTGATGATACTGGACTGAACCTCTGAACCTGTAAGCCAGGCCCAATTAAACGCTGTCCTTTATAAGACTTGCCTTGGTCATGGTGTCTGTTCACAGCAGTAAAACCCTAACTAAGACAACTAGCTAGACCACAAACGGCACAGGCAGTCAACACCAACATACATAAATTGAACATCACCAAATTTTAAAAGTTTTATGCCTCAAAAGGGAGTAGGAAGAAAAAATTTTAAATAGTCCACAAAGTGAGTGAAAATATTTGTAAATTATATACTGGCTTTAGTCCAGGATTCAGAATGCATAAGTAATTCTTCAGTTTAATAGGACAGAAAAATAAAAATTAGCCAAAGATTTAAACTGACATTTCTCCAAAGAAGATCAACGAACGATCAATAAGCACACGAAAGCTTCGATCGTGTTAGTCACTGGGGAAACGCAAGTCAAACCCACAAAGCAGCACAAGACACTAACACAGCACCAGGAGCAAACGGCGACCCCGTGCCGATGGGGACCAGTGCGAGGATGTGAGAAACGGATGCTCCTGCGGATGGAAAGGGAGAGGGCCGAGCGCCAAGCAATTTGACAGTTCCTTAAAATGTGAAACAGAGTTCCCTCATGCCCAGAAACTCAACTCAGTAAATACCCAACAGAATCGAAAACATATGCTCTCACAGAAGCGTGTACAGAGAGCTCCCGACAGCCTAATGGATAATGGCCCCAGCCTGGAAGCAATTCACCACAGCGGAGGAACGGGCAAGCGGCCGTGGTGGGTTCAAACAATAGACTGTAACAGCCATGAAAAGACGTGAGGAGCTGCTAGACGCTACCGCTTCGTGCCTGTGTAAAGGAAACCAGGCCTAGGAAGCCACGTGATGTATGACTCTATAAAATCGCCAGAATAGGCGAGTCTGGAGAGAAAGTGAATTGGGGTTACCAGGAACTAAGGGCGGCAGGCACCTGGACTAAACCGCCTGTTGGTGTGAGGTTCTGTAGGGGATGATGAAATAAACGCTTTGGGATTGGGGGATGTTGGACCAGCAGATCGGATTTGCTACAGACTGTGGAAGAACAAACCATGCAAATAGTTCATTTGTCGCACGAAAATTCTACTTCAATATATAATAATGCTAAAACAAAACGTAAGGGATGTGAAATAACTCTGCCGGAGAGCCCACGCCGTGATGAGTGAACCATGCATACGGTCTCTACCCTGAACCGGCCCAGTCTCGTTCGATCTCACAAGCTAAGCAGGGTCAGGCTTGGCGAGTACTTGGGTAGGAGGCTGACATATGTGTTCAGTCGAGTTGCTTTAGATAAGGGCAACAGAAAATCCACTGGGACAAATGGTAGGCTTTAAAGACATGGGGTTGGGGATTTAGCTCAGTGGTAGAGCGCTTGCCTCAGCAAGCGCAAGGCCCTGGGTTCGGTCCCCAGCTCGAAAAAAAAAAAAAAAAAAAAAAAAAAAAAAAAAAACCGCAACCATCAACCGCGTTTCCTCAAGACTGTCCACCGAGGATGCCGTCAGGAACGAAAGGCGTGTGTGTGCACACAACTCTTCACAGACGGCTTAAATCTAGACTACCTGGAGAACTCTTTTAACCCAACAGTAAGATAACCAGCCCTCTGAAGACATGGGCAGAAGGTCTAAATACACAGTTCCTGAAGGAAGGTCGGAGAATGCTCAGGAAACACAAAGATGTTGGACACTATGAATAAGACATATTGAAACTGTAACGAGGTGCTGTCACCTGCTGCCTAGAAGATGGGGAAATTCGCACACACCAAGGCTCACCTGCCCTGGTGTTTGCAGAGGCAACCAAGCCCTCCTGAAGCTTCTCTAGCTGAGAGGCCTCCCCAGCACCTACCCTAGCATATTGACCGCGGTTGGCTGAGGGAGACTAGCCAATAGCGGGAGGCGGGTCAAAATGTTTCCCTCAACGGCCACTAGTTCGTTTGTTCGTTCTTTCTTTCTTTCTTTCTTTCTTTCTTTCTTTCTTTCTTTCTTTCTTTCTTTCTTTCTTTCTTTCTTTCTTTCTTTCTTTCTTTCTTTCTTTCTCTCTCTCTTTCTTTTTTCTGGAGCTGGGGACCGAACCCAGGGCCTTGCGCTTGCTAGGCAAGCGCTCTACCACTGAGCTAAATCCCCAACCCCCACTAGTTCTTTCTTTATGAACTTATAATTTACAGATAATTTTATATTTATAAATTTCAGGAATAGTTTATATATTTATAAATAATCTTATAAATGTTATATATTTATAAATAAATAAATAAATAAATAAATAAATAAATAAATAAGAGTGTCTCTGTGTAGCCCTGGTTGTCCTGAAACTCACTCTGTAGACCAGGCTGGCCTCAAACTCAGAGATCTACCTGCCTCTGCCACCATGCACTACTCTATAATCTTATTTATTTATTTATTTATTTATTTATTTATTTATTTATTTGGACAGTAGCCCAGGCTAGTCTGTAACTTTGTAACTTACTGTGTAGCTGAGGATAACCTTAAATCTCCCACCCTCCTGTCCCTAGTTCCTACACTGCACCACCATGCTTATTTATGGCAGGCAGAAAGTATGAATCAAGCCCAGGGCTCTCTCCCTACACATTATTCCACTGAGTCCTTATCTCCACTGAGTCACGTCCCGGTCCCCATCTTTTTATAATTTTTTTTTTTTTTTTGGTTCTTTTTTTTTTCCGGAGCTGGGGACGGAACCCAGGGCCTTGCGCTTCCTAGGCAAGCGCTCTACCACTGAGCTAAATCCCCAACCCCTCTTTTTATAATTTTTATGAGGATGTCACGTAACACAGCTCAAATGCTGTTCCCCTAGAACTCTTTCAAAGGTTTCTTTAATTTTGTGTATATGTGTGTAGAGGAAAAGCGCGGTGTATGTGTTTCAGGGTGCCTGACTGAAGAAGCCAAAGGCATTGAATGCTTCCCCAAGGCTGACCCCCTAAAGCTGGAGGTAGAAGTGGTTGTGAGAAGCTTGATATGGATGCTGGGAACTGAACTCCAATCCTGCGGAAGAGCACTAAGTTCCTCTGACCACTAAGCCATCCTTCCAGCGTCTGCTTACTTAGAATTTAACAGCAGCTGTGTACAGTGGCAGAGGCCTGAGACCTCAGCACTTGGGTTACAATTTCTTGATCATCCTTGGCTACAAAGTAAGTTTGAGACCAGCCCAGGGTGCAAGACTATCTCAAAAAAAAAAAAAAAAAGTCAAAAATAAACAGGGTCTTAAAAGTAGAATCCAGCCTGGAAATATCTCTAAGTCCTTTGTCCCTACTTGGATTCATCCCAGGAGCTGCCTATGTCCTATGCCTACTGTGTGTCTGCCTGTGCCCTGTGCCTACTGTGTGTCTGCCTGTGTCCTGTGCCTACTGTGTGTCTGCCTGTGTCCTGTGCCTACTGTGTGTCTGCCTGTGTCCTGTGCCTACTGTGTGTCTGCCTGTGTCCTGTCCTGTGTGTCTGCCTGTCCTGTGTGTCTGCCTGTGTCCTGTGCCTACTGTGTGTCTGCCTGTGCCCTGTGCCTACTGTGTGTCTGCCTGTGTCCTGTGCCTACTGTGTGTCTGCCCGTGTCCTGTGCCTACTGTGTGTCTGCCCGTGTCCTGTGCCTACTGTGTGTCTGCCCGTGTCCTGTGCCTACTGTGTGTCTGCCCGTGTCCTGTGCCTACTGTGTGTCTGCCCGTGTCCTGTGCCTACTGTGTGTCTGCCCGTGTCCTGTGCCTACTGTGTGTCTGCCCGTGTCCTGTGACTACTGTGTGTCTGCCCGTGCCCTGTGCCTACTGTGTGTCTGCCCGTGCCCTGTGCCCGTGTCCTGTGACTACTGTGTGTCTGCCCGTGTCCTGTGACTACTGTGTGTCTGCCCGTGTCCTGTGACTACTGTGTGTCTGCCCGTGTCCTGTGACTACTGTGTGTCTGACTGTGTCCTGTGACTACTGTGTGTCTGACTGTGTCCTGTGACTACTGTGGGTACTACTCCACTCCACCCCAAACTCAATTTCTGTTGCTGGCAGACAAATGATTCTAATTTATGTATTGAGAGATTTTGGGAATTGAAGTAGCTTTCTATTGCCACATAATGAACTATCACAAACTTAGTGCCCTGAAACAGTGCAGACTTATAACCTTACAGTGACATAGGGCTGAAGGGCAGATGTGGCATGCTGGCTTGGCTGCTGTTTGGATCTGAAGCGCCAGCTGCTATTCCTAATTCACTGGTGACTGGAAACTTTTCTTCCACTTACAAGAACGGGGTCCAGATATTGCTCTCAGCCCTCGGAGGACACCTCCAGCTTCTTGCCAGTTTTCCCCATGCCAACCCAGCACTCTCTACTGCCCTTCCGAAGCTACTTGGAGGAAAGTCTGCAAGGACTGACAGGGTGTAGGAGATTAGGTCAAACACTCTGAGTTAATCTCTCCTTTTACCACAGACTCAATGAGAAGCACAGGCGTGCTAGCCCTTCCAGGCACAGGTCTTCTGTCATCAGGAAAGCTACACTGGTGTATATACCACAGTGTGGACATCTTGGAAGCTACCCTAACAGCTTGTCTCCCAGAGGAGCATCTCTTTAAGAAGTGCTTCTCTCCCTTGTGAGCACCAGGCTCACCAAATGAAGGACTTTTGACCTTTTGCCCAAGGATGAAGCAGACACAGAGATGGGCAGAGTAAAAGATTTGTAGGAAACGTTTAGTGCACCTATTGAGAGCCTGGATTACGGCATGTTTAAGGGTCTGCTTCATGGGTTTTAATTTTATAATCCAATGACTTTTCTGAAGAAAGTTGACTTTGAACCTGCAGTTTGCCCTTGAAATGCTCCTGATGTTACAGACGCTGAAAACATGGCCACCAAAGATGCCATTGACCTGGGCCCATTTTGCCTGGAGGCTAATTTTAGTTAACCATTCTCTCAAAAGACCAATTTGTTTTTTAAGGATTAAAGCACAATTAAAAAAAAAATTCTGTGAGATATTGTGGGGGGAGAGCATGCCCAAGGTCCAAACACACCAGTAAATATAATAGAGGACAAAATAATTTTAAAACATTGCACAAAGAAATAAAGTAAATGTGTCTTTAATGATCTTTGTAAAAGGTAGCAAAATTAAACTGGAGGTGTGGATAATATTACACGGGTACTATCAGGAGATAGGTCGAGCGATTGATTGCGTCTTAAATATTGTCCTTGACAGCCCAACACTGCTGGAGGGGTGCCTTCCATTTGAATGTCATTTTTACATATTGCCATTTTAATCTTTTTAGATGACCCAGGAAGACAGCCGTTACCGATGTGCACTTTCCACTTTATAGTTAAGGAAATTGAGATTTTACCTACTATCCCAAAAGCTGGCAAACGTCCAAATCAAGACTGGAAGTCACGTGCTCTGGGTGGTGGTGCATCATGGTAGTGGAAAGACGTGTGTCGTACGGGGGCAGACTTTAAGGTGAGAGGACTTACTAACCAGCTCTGGACAAGTTCGGAAGTCTCTGAACCTCTTTGTCCCGAATTTGCCGACCACCAGCATGGCTTTTACCCATTTTATCCATGAGTTATGTATTGAAAAATGGACAGCATGCTTCCTGGTAGTTTTCCTGAATCGTATGTCTGTATACCGAGGATGCTGGGAAAAGCTGGCTCCCTTTGCATACTTCAGGTGAGTTCGTCACTGTCAGCACTATCTGGGACAGGGAAGCCAGGGGATTATTAAACGTTTAGTGGAAGAAGCTCTGGCCAGAATCTTCTAGAAATGATGGGAGCTGAGAAAGGACCGTGCACGGTCTCTGTGATGAGGAAGAGACTGAGAAAAAGCAGGCTGTGGACAAGTCGTAAGGGAGCAGAGACCACGCCTGAGTAAGGACCTGTGCGCTTCTTTTTAATTCTTTCTGAGCATCGACTCAATGTGCCTGCCCTGTGCTCCTTATGAACAGATAGCCCTGGCTTCAGGGATGAGTGCAGCCTCAGAAGCTCTGAGGCACCTAAGCAAATGCAAAGTCATTGAGATGAGAAAAAGCCAACCCTGAGCCCTGAGGGCACCCCGGGAACCAGTTACATCATCTTGTGGGGAATGGGCTTTGTTTTCATTCTGATTCTTCCAGAAGGTCTTCTCCTCAGCTGGTTTTTGAGGGATACACCACCCTAGGATCTGGTCCCAACTTCATCCTTCACTTACTGTGTGACTTTGAGCAAAACAAACAAGAAAATCACTGTCCCTCTCCAGGTCTCTGTGTGCCCCCTTGAAGGGGCTGAATTCTCTGGCCTCCACTAAGCGGGTGTCCAGTTTTGGTTTAAGAGTGGAGAATCCGGGGCTGGAGAGATGGCTCAGCAGTTAAGAGCACTGACTCCTCTTCCACAGGTCCTGAGTTCAATTCCCAGCAACCACATGGTGGCTCACAACCATCTGTAATGGGATCTGATGCCCCTGAAAACAGCTACAGTGTACTCATATAAATAAAATAAATAGATCTTAAAAAAAAAAAAGAGTGGAGAATCAACCTTGGAGCCTGAAGGTTCTACCCAATCCCACGATGCTGGAGATTTTTTGACTTCTCATGGGTCACTTTTTTTCTTAATGGAGACTAGGTCGCCTCACCTCATCTGATGTGAGGAGGCTGCCAGAAGTCTTTGCTGAGCCAGCCTTGACTCTGGGGGCAAACAGGTCCGGCAGAGATCGCTTGCTCTAGGAACAACCCAAGAGCTCCAACTCTGGATACTGCTGGATACTCTTGGCCTCTCCTTAGGATGGTCATTTCATTAAATGAAAGGAAAGATGTCAAAGGGGGACGCAGCTCCAGCGGAGCAGAGGGTCTGCTAGCGAAAGGACTAACTTTTCTCATCCGGAGGAGAAAGGGTCGAAGGGCCGCCCCATTGAACACCTGCGCTCGGCTTCACAGCGCCCTCTAGTGGTCATCATGTCAAACTGCGATTCCCAAGTTTTGTTGTTTTCCCCCCCTCGCTCTGGGGCTGGCAGCCTAGCCTCTCAAGTCGGACCTCAGAATTCCAGGCCCGGTCTCCTGTCGGCTCCTTTTCCACAGTTCTTACAATGAAGGAGCATGCGTACAGGACAGTTGGGACCTTCCCACGGTCGCATCATTTTCTAGAAGGTCGGGTTCCATGATTCTGCGCTGGTCTTACCTTCTGTGTAAGGACTTCTGGTCATTCGTATCCTGATTGATAAGTAAACAAAAGTCACTGTCTAGCCCGATCCTGGACTTAGTCCTGGTGACCACAGGCTAAGCTGTTGTTGAGATTTGAACAGTCTGGCTTCAGAGCTCACAGGGCCTACTCCCCACCTCCCACCACCAAAGATGTCAAAGAACTACGTGGGAAATGAAAGCCTAGCTTTTTCAAACACATGGCCCTTGCCCTTTTTTTTCCTTCCATACTACAAACCTTTAAAAACAAACCAGGAGGCAAAGCATTTCTTTAAAGGACCCACAGGGACCTCTAGTGTTGCGTTCCTGAATCAAAGTTATAGGATCTGATATGGAAATGTGTGGACGACCTCAAACCAACGCTTTGGTTACCCAACCTCTTCCATAAAGTTAAAAAGGAAAATCCACGAGTGCTTCACCCGTTTCTTGGGCTTGCAACTAGACTCAGAAAAAGAGCACCACGCACGGATACATTTCATAAAATTAAGTGCGTTGACATCTGTGACTATTACTTTTGAGAAAATTTGATATTATCAATTGATATGTGAAGTAAAGGAACAGGATTCCCTATCTAGTCTTCTCTCTCCCCTATCCTGTATGCTCCCTATAACACAAAGGAAGGGAAAAAGAGCCCAGGAAATGACTGCTCCATAGTCTCCTCTAAACTTATCATTTGTCTTCTCAGAGGGAAATACAGACCATCTGTTTTTGAAGAGTTTGGAAAACACCACAAAAACACCGGCCAGTAAACTCCCACAGGGTATTATTTTCACAGTGCTAAAACAGCTCCAGAATGTGCCGTTATAGCAAAGTAGTCCTCAGTCACCTTGTGGTTCTCGGTCTGAATACTACTAAGGATGGCTCGTGATCCTGGCAGCCTCGAGTCAGAACATTCCTGTTTCTCCTGACCGTGCCTCCGTTCATAATGGATCCCCACCCAGATGTAAACCCAAGGGCTTCGACCCTGGATTAGAGGACAGGATTAACCTGATTGTTGGTCATGGTTTGGGCAGGGAAACATCTGCCAAATGCAACTCATCCCAGCTAAGACCCGGGCTTAGTCTCCCTGCAGTGGGTGAGGTGTGAGACCCAGGGTTTGAAGCAAAGGCCCTGGTGTGAAGGAAGCGACCGAGCCTTGAACCCACCAGCGGCAGCGTGAGACTAGGCCTTCATCTCACATTTTCTCTGCTGAAGTGCCTATGCTAATGTCACCATCATGGTCACACTGGACACTGGCCTATGTGAGAAAGTGGCACTGTGCCGGGCATGATGTCGTGCGTTTCTCATCCCAGTACTTAGGAAGCTGAGGTAGGAGAATCACAGGTTTGAAGACACCTCAGGCTACCATAAACACTAAGAAATAGAGGAAACAAAATAAAACAAAACCACCAAAAACCAAAACACAGTCTGGATCTGCTCTAACGGTAGTCTATGGCGCCCCCTTGTGGACACCTAGAATACTCCCGTGACAGTCTGCAAATTCAATTATAATGGAATGTGCGGACGCTGCTGTGAAGAGCTGGCTGCTTCCCCCAGTAGGGTAATTGGATTTATCTGAATGTGGATAGTTTTTCCATGGTGCCAAGTGCTTAAGACAGAACTCACAGTTAAATGGGAAAAGAGACAACCAGGGAGGTACCCTCAAGTCAGTGCCACAACTCATGCTGGAACCCAAGGGCCCGTGACAAAGCCTGCATTCAGACATTGCCCAAGTTCTAGGGCATGAGCTCTCTGCCACTGGGGAAAGCATATGATTCTTCTCGAGTTCTGGAACGATCAGTGGTTGACTTAAAGTGTGACTAAATAGAACACTGATTGAGCGGTGCACAATGGAGCTTTCTCATAAACGCCCGTCTCTGAACTCAGTCCGACACACCTTGTTACAATAATGCTTTTAATTACTGATTTCAATAACAAGATCCTTACTGTTTAGTGGGTTTTGACTGAGACGTCGTTTGCTGGATTTCTGTTATGTTTACCATCTCTTTCTCCAACATGATGGTTCATAGTTAACTTTTTTTTCCCCTCTGTTTAAGTCAGTGACTTGATCCCCCACACTCTGTTAGAAGAAATCTTATGTCATCCAAGAGCATGAAAACAGGTAATAAAACTAAGTAGTACCTCTTTGGAATAAAAGATGTACTGTTTTAAATTGTGTCGCTGTGTGTCTATGTGTGGGTGCGTGTACTCCAGTGCAGGCGACCTTGGAGGCTAGAGGTATTTAGTTATGCGCAGATGTGCCTGTCTGACCCCTCGCGGGTACTGAACTTGTGTCCTCTGCTAGAGCAGTCATCTTACATGCTGAGCCATCCTCTGGTGCAGAGACATGTTTTGTTGTTGTTGTAGTTTGATTTTATGCCACAGTACCGTGGTACATCCCACAGAGGACGCAGGCGGCAGCACCAGGAGCTTCGAGATACAGAATGCCTGAGGAGGGCTTGGATTGCGGTTGGCATAGGGTTTTAAGTCTTACGAAAAAAGAGCCCGACATATGTGAAATTCCTTTTTCTTCTGAGAGTGCTTTTTCATGCAAATAAAGATGTCGCCTGTGGCTGGCTGGTTGTTCCGACGCCATGGTCTCATTCATGCTTGGCAAGCTCTGTGCCGAGGAAGCTGCGCCTCAGCTCAGGCGTGCACATTCCGAAGGACGAGGAATGAGTATACGGTCTACTTAGATGGAGAACGGATGCAGGAAAATCTTTCTGATTTATTTTGTTCTGGGTAACGATGACTTTAGAATGTAAGACGTTTATGGAGTTTTACAGAAGACCCAGCTTTGCCTTGTGCTGATCAGCTATACAGGTTGACGTGAATGGGACGCTCCATCCGTGGTCACTGCTGTCCTGGACTGGAGGATTCATACGGGCACTCTGTGTCCGGGACCCACCCTCGGCCCAGGCCTCCCACCCTCGGCCCCTCTGCACAGGCTCCTGAGGCAGCTGGGTGAGCACAGCACCTTCAGGCACAGTGGCCATCAGGCACAGAGCATCTGCACCTCTGGACCTCCAGTGCCAATGGGCGGTCTACAGCTGGTATATGTCACCCTACTGAGGGCACCACTGAGGAAAAAGCACCGAGCATGGCTTCCTTGATCATAAAGAAGGGCATTTTTCTCTGAAAATGGCTTCAAGACATTTTTTTTTTAAATCCAGCAAGCACGTCTTCTAACGGACAACACTCTGCAAAGACAAGCAAAGGAAATAGAAACAAGAGGTGGCAGAGTGGGCTAGCAGCCAGGCAGGGTCGAGCCCTCTAAGTGCATGAGCCTTGGAAGACCTGTCGCTGGTGTGATCCAGTTCACCGTACTTGCTTCACCTGCAGAGGAAGAGAGAGACCATTATCTCATGAGCCAGGATGACCAGTCTTAGAGGTTCATTCATTCTCTGGAAAGATTGGAGAAACACAGCACCTAAACGTTTACTATTTTAAGTTAATTTCAGAGACTCCCGAGCCCCGGTCGGTGACAGACGCGGGTCAAGAATCCTTTTTAGCAAGCCCCTCCCCTCTCCACGGTTGGCATCTTAGTAAATGCCACAGAGTCACTCACACACATGCTATGGAGGCTCTTGTTTTTAAAAGAAATTCTGAAGGGTTAAAATTTAAACAACAACAACAACAAGAGCTGGGGATGTAGCTCACTGGGGAGAATGCTTGCCCAGTACTCACAAAACTTGCTGCACTTAGCAAGGTGACTCGCACTTGCAATCCCAGCACTCTAAGGTGGACAGAAGGAGTTTCGGGAGTTCACGGTTATCCTCAGCTGCACAGAGAGATCTAGACCAGCCCAGGATACATAAGACTCTCTCTCTCTCTTCTCTCTCTCTCTCTCTCTCTCTCTCTCTCTCTCTCTCTCTCTCTCAAAAAGGGAGTATGAAGCAAAAACCTTAAAAAAAAAGGGGGGGGGGTCCAGAACGCTGGAGCAGGAGAGAAGTGGCTGGCCAGTGCCACCTAGGTGGGAGGTGATCTTGTCTGTCTTCCTGTCCCAGCTGGAGTTTCCATCCAACCAGGAAAGCTACACCCAGGTAAGGGTTCAGGTATGGGACTCGTGACCTTTCTGTGTCCACCTTGGTAGGATTTGTGTGAGTGAGCTACCCTGGACCAGCCTCCTGCTGCTGTCCCGGCTCCAGGGTGATAGGTGTTCTGATCACGGCTGCCTCCAGGATGTAACAAACACATCCTGCCGACAGTTACACCTTCACCCCGCATGCAGAGGAGCACACGGGCTGGGTCCAGCAACTCAGGGACACTAGCCACTTAGGCCTGACTGAGCCGTCCCTGTGTGGACGCTTTCTCGGGATCATTTCAGAGTCTAGTCGTTAGCTACAGAAGGGGCTGGACTTTTTAGAGAAACAATGAGAAAGGCTGGGAAGGTGACTTGGAGAAAGAAAGCCCAGGATACCAAGAGGACCCCGTTAGTGGTTCCTGAGAATGTGCAGCCCCCAGTCCTCACAGACTCTGAAGTGGCAACCAGTGGCCACAGACACCTGGAGACAGGCACCTTCCTTCCCCAGTACTGCCACCGGATGCCTCCCCCTGGTCTCCCATCCCCCGCCCCCAGCCCCACCACTCCCTGGGGATCAGAGCAAAGGCTCCTTCTTATCTTTGAGCTGCAGAAAAGCACTTACCCACCCGTCTACAGAACAGAACAGGAGCCTCTGTTTTACTCACTCAGAGCAAAGACTTATGGGAAAACATAATTTTATTTTGTTATTAAAGTGAGCACTGCCCAGGGCGTGTTATTTACACGGAGATAACTGCGCTTCGGAGATTGTGATGTCCCGGGAAGGTAAACTCTAACCTCTCAGAGCAGCCCATCATTCTTACTGTCACTCTCCTTGATAATGTGCTGCCCGGTAATAATCTCACAATCACTGCCTCCTACATCCTATAAAGGAGGAGGCCGGCCAGCCCCGGGGAGGGTCAGCAGCCCGTGCCTCTTCTCCCACACTCATGGCAACAAAATCAATGCCGGGACAACCGGATTCTTTGCCCAGACAATTTGAAAGTCTTTGTTTCCGTGAGCTGCCCCCACAACACCTGCTCTGGGCCATGCACCACCCTCAGCCCCGCTCAGAACACAGAAATATGAACAGCAACCCCCGAGTTTGCTGTCGAAATTCACAATCACCACAGGGAGCAGGGGGGAGGTGTTAGGGCTTACATAGTTTAATATAGGCTGCTCTCTAGTAAAATAAAAACAAACTATACGTAAGCACTAAGAATTTAAGCTCCAGGACTGAAGATTGCTTGGTCCCCCAAAGAAATACCTTTTCCCAAGGTTGGGCATTTTGACCACTCCCTCAGGACTTGAAGAAAGTTCCTGCTTGCTAGAAAGGGAGCCTTGCTCCTTATCTCTGGCAAAAGGAACAAGTGGATCTTCCGTTAGCACACACTGTGGTGCCTAAGAACTTGACAAGGTCAATGCTAGCCTCTGGGCTCCCTCAGCCCCTGCTCATAAACCCCACCCAGCTCACAAGCTCCGTCTCTCTAGTTCCCATTTAACTCTGGAAATCTTTCCTTGTCTTCTCTCCTTGCCTTCCCCGGTTAATTGGAATAAAGTTTTCCCTTTTCACCTACGGATCGGCTACTTCTGGTTTCTTTACCGCACCCATATTCATTTGGCATTGATTTATAAATCTATCTTAGTATCCTCCCCCATCTCCCCACAGAGCTGTCAGTCATTGCAAACAGGAAGTGAACCTGGGGAGGCAGCTCCAGCTCGGCACACAATTAGGAGTCTGATGAGAGCTGGGGACTAGGATGCCTAGCGCTTGAATCCCAGCGCTGCCACCTGCTGGCCGAAAGGCATCATGCAAGCCCCTCCTTTCCCAGCCTGGCCCTTCTTACAGCCTAGGAATCAGTGCTTGCTTCACAGGGGTGCGGTGAGAATTTAAGCTAATCACAGGAAGCGATTAGCATAGCACGGACCAGCAAAACGTGCTCAACAGACTCTAGCTGCTATTACACCTCAGGCTTATAGATGTCCTATATTGCAAAACCCGGTGTCACTTAGGGGACACTCCAGTCCCTCTCCTTCTGTCCTCTGACCCTTGACCTCACTTCACATCTGACCACTCCCTGCCCCAGTCCATCTTTAGATATTGCTACTTCTCTACGTCCAGACAAGATATACTGAGGACCAAACCCAGGGCCTTGGACTGAGCTCTGTCTCCAGCTCTTAGCAATTTGATGATTCTTGTTTTTTGCAAGGCCGAGATTCGCACCCAAGCCCCAGGGCCCAATTGCTGAACTTAAACGTCCTGTACTCTTCTCCTTTCTCTCCAGCCGCCCTTTGGAATCAACTCCATTACCGTTGTAGTCATAAACCACAGATCCCTTCCAGTTGTGTTATAATTATGATCATAGAGAACGTGATTAAGTATGGACTCCAGACTTCACTATTCTGGAAGTTATAGGCTCCTTACTAGAGCCCCTTGTTTGGGCTTGGTTTTGTTTCAGACACGGTTTCATGTAACTTGATCTGACTTTCAGCCTCACCGTGAAGCCGAGGCTGGCCTTGAATTCCTAATCCTCTTGCCTCTGTCTGCCAAGGTCTAGGGTTACAGGTGAGCTTGCCCATTCTGTATCACACATTTAAAACTATTTTATAAATATATTTTAAGAGTTGTTTCTGGTTAGTTAGCTGCATTTCTTTGTTTGTTTGCTTGCTTTTTGGTTATTCGATAGAGGGTTTCTCTGTGTAGGCCTGGTTGTCCTGGGAATCGCTCTGTAGACAGATTGGCCTTGAACTCAGAGACCCAACTCAGAGAGCTGCCTCCTGAGGGCTGGGGTTAAAGTTGGTTTAGTTTTTTTGAAACAAGATCTCACTATGCAGCTCTGGATGTCCTAGAACTCATTATGCAGAATTCATGCTGGCCTTGAACTCACCGAGATTCTCCCTGCCTGACTGAAGCACTGGGAGCGAGATGCTACGTCTTTTATAATCTCAACTGTCTTATTATTTTGAGAGGTGATCCCAGTAGAATCAGCCTTGGAGGTGCTGCTGGAGAGAGGCACAGTGCAGCAATGGTGGACAGTGTATAATTGATGGACCCTAGGGGCTCTCACCAGCATTATACCCACCGCCTCAGGTCAAGACTAGGCCAAGTACCAGCTTCCCGCCCCGGGGCCAAGGCTAGGCCAAGTTCTAGTCTCCACCCACAGTTCTCCGGAGGAGCAGGGACACTCTTGAAAAAACGGCAGACATAGTCCCCTGACCCTCTGGTCCCAGATAGAGTTCGAATGCGTGTCATATGCTTGCTAGCCAATAGGTTCAAAGGTCAATATGCTTAGCCAATAAGTTTAAACTGTAACCTTGCTGATGTAACCTGTACCCCTAAAAAGTATAAAAACTGCTTGTTATAGCCATTCGGGGTCGCCATGAAGGGCTGATTGAGGGTCGACCCTGACGCACGGAAGAAATAAACCTCTTGGGTTTGCATCAAACTCCATTCTCCTGTTTCACCTGAGGGGGGGGGGGGGGGGCTGGGGGGGGTGTTCCCGGTAGTTAAGACTCACTTTGAGCCTTACATAATTACTTACTGCAGTGTGACGTTAAAATATTCTTCAGGTGTCACTACTTTTGGTCCACCAAAGTAGTCCAAAACCCAGATATTGCTTATTTTTAACTTAGCAAAGAACCACTTATGGCCAGGAGGCCAGTGTTTCATCTCAGGGTGTCTGATGAATAGCGAGTCCCGCGCGTAGCCCTCTTCTGTCTCATTCACCTGAAGGACAAACAGGAGATAAACAGCCCATTCTAACACCACTTTCATCCCTTTTGCTAAGAGGGTGTGCTTCCTCCCACCTGTCAAGGACACCGCCCACCCCTGAGATGCACCCACAGATTGTCCAGACCAGAAGTTACAAGGATCAGAGAGCAAATTGCTGGCTCAGCGATACGGTTGGTGTATTTACTACCTGCACACCAGCATCCAGCAGTTCTTTCTTCTATAGTTGTTTCATTGGGGTATTTTGTTTGTTTGTTTTTTAATACGATTAATTTATTGTGTACGGTGTTCTGCCTGCACGTATGTCTGCATACCAGAAGACAGCGACAGATCTCATCATGGGTGGTTGTGAGCCACCATGTGGTTGCTGGGGATTGAACTCAGGACCTCTGGAGGGAGCAGTCAGTGCTTTCTCAACCTCTGAGCCATCTCTCCAGCCCCGTTGTTTTGCTTTTTGAGATGCTGGTCTCATGTAACTCACTATACAGATGAGACTGGCCTCAAACTCAGAGATCCACCTGTCTCTGCTTCCTTAGTGCTAGGATTAAAGGCATGTGCTGCTGCCAGCGCCACCACAGGCTGATTGAGGGTCAACCCCTTATTTAACCTCTTCTTACCAGCACTCATCCCAAAATGTCCAAATGCCCTCCCTCCCGGTGAGTGACAGACACTCCTCTCGCTGGTATCAAACACCGGGACAAGGAGCCCACATGAAACTAGAGAGCAGTGGCTCTGGATGAGCAGCTGTTTTTAGCAAGAGTGTTTAATACAGGAGCCTTCCAGATGTTACATCTATTTGGCCCCAGGACAGGGGTCCTTTGTCCCATAAGTGCCCTACTGGATGAACCTCTACGACAGACCCTGGTCAGGACCCTTAGTTCTTGGAATTACTCTGTTAGAACATATTCTCACCATCTGCCCCTTCACAAATCAATTGTATTTTATTCTCCAAATAGCCCTCTTTTTTTTTTTTTTTTTTTTGGTTCTTTTTTTCGGAGCTGGGGACCGAACCCAGGGCCTTGCGCTTCCCTAGGCAAGCGCTCTACCACTGAGCTAAATCCCCAACCCCCCCTCCTTCATTTTTAATGCCTTCCCCCCCTTTTTAAAAGCCCATCTCTCTTCGTGGAACTTACTTTGATCACAGTCCCGGACATCATTATATGAACACACAGGGGACTCTGGGGATCAAATCCATGGTTCCTACAGTAGGCAGTCTGTGCTAAAGACATAGTCAGCGTAGCCTCTGGATTTCCCTGAAGAGAGAAAAATAAAAATCCTTCCATGTGAAATACGGTTTCTGGAGAGGCACAAACTTTACGGCCTGCAGCCATGCTACCCTCAGAGCTGCAGCACACTTCTTTGAAGCAGTGAACTGTAAGCCGCCGGGGTAGGGGGGCGATCCATGGACAGAAACTGGTCCTGTCCCCCACAAAGTATGTGTGGAGAGGTGTCGTGTTTTAAATGAACAAACTACAGAGAATATTTTAGTGTAACTATTCTTATCAGTTCCATAGTTATCCCCTAATAACATAAAGTTACATAAAGTATCCCCTAAGCCAGAACTGGTGAGAGCCCTCACTGAAATATCTACCAGATTAAGCTCTAATTAAAAACAAAAAACAAAAAACTGCATGAAATTACCAAGGTGCTGGAACAGCCTGATTGCATAATTTAAACAAGAAAGTAGCTGAATCATGCTACATGGTTATCTCTTGACCTCAGAATTGTCATGTGATCTCAAGTTGCTTACTTCTGTAACCAGAGAATTTTTACCTCAGATTCGAAACACGAGGCAAAAAGATTCCTAATTCATTTCCCTTCAGAACCCGGCATTGTTCAGATTGCTGCAAACTCACAACTACATCCACCCATCTCACCATGGGCCATCAAAACCATGCGTCTCAGACTCTCAGGAAAGAGGAGGGAGGAAAAAAGACTCATCGGGGATGAGCATCCACTGCTCTTCTGAAGGCCTGCGTTCCGTTTCCACAACCCACATGCTCAGACACTTATAAGTTAGGTTCAGCTCCCAAGGACCCAGTGTCTGGCCTTCGAGGGCACCCACACTCACATGAATATGTACACAGAGAGGGCCACACATACACATGGTTACAAAAAAAGTCAATCTCGCTGGACACGCTGGTGCAAACCTCTAATCCTAGCTAAAATGTCTGCTGTCTTCAAGCTGTAAGAAGAGAACCCCCCGCCCTCCCAAGAACGAAAAGAAGGGAGAGCCCTTGGGTAAGGTTTCTCCATTGTCAATTTTGCAGGCCATGCTTAAGCAGTGTTTTCTGGAATCCCCTGCAGAGTCTGTTAAAGTGCTGAGTACCAATCTGTACCCAAGGTTTTATTTATTTTACTATTTGTGAGTGTACATGTGTGTGTGTGTGTGTGTGTGTGTGTGTGTGTGTGTGTGTGTGTGTGTTCGTTCCCATGTATGTGGGCAGATACACAGGTGTGGAACTCAGAGGTTAACACTGGATGTCTTCCTTGACCAATCTCGTTACTAAGACAGGGTTTGTTTTGTTTGTTTTGTTTTGTTCAACAGGGAAGTCACAGTAGCTTGTCCCAGGAGACACCCAGTCTCCATTTGCCAAGCAGTGGGAGTACAGGACAGCCAGATGATTTTCCAGGTGGGTGCTAGAGATCTGAACTCTTGACATCTGCATGTCAAGCTCTTTTCCTGATGACCCATCTCCCCTGACACTCAGGGTTTGCCGTAGCAGGCGTGTTCCTTAAGTCCTCTGTGCAGAGGACGACCTGTAATTTTGTTATTGTAAGTCTGGCAGGCAGGGTGGTTCAGACAGACAATTTAAAAGTTGTTTGAGCACTTTCGAGCATGGTGGGGAGGACTTAGCCTAAGCATAGCACGAATGAAGAGGAGAGAACAGACATGATAACAAAGAGAGCAGAAGAAAAACTGAGAGGTGGAAAGGCAATGAGAATTCTAATACGTTTACTGGGAAAATCATTCCACAATCTGGGATGTTGCCAGTCGAGGGAAGTTGGTTTCCAGAAGGAGAAAGAAATGAGACTTTCATTGGACAGATATTTAATGAAGGCAATGAAAAATACAAGACTCTGGGCTAGATCGGTGGTTAAGAGCACTGACTGCTCTCCCAGAGGTCCTGCGTTCAATTCCCAGCAACCACATGGTGGCTCACAACCATGTGTAATGGGATTTAATACCCTTTCCAGGTGTGTCTGAAAATAGCATATATATATATATATATATATATATATACATATATATTCATTCTCGATGAGGAAGTAAACCCTAGATGGAAAAACTATGACTGTGCACACAACATTCAAAGTATCTGATGAACAAGGAAGTAAGAGATGGACTTGTTTTTAATGGATCAAAGGGGAAAAGAAAAAAATCAGGAATAACCTGGTCATATCACAAGAGAGAAGAACCAAGAGGGACAGAGAGGTAAAAGAGTTTTGTTCGGTTTAAAATGGGACATTATACAGTCCAGTCAGGCTGTGAACTCGCCAAGATAACAGAGAAAAGTAACCGTGTGCTGCTGACCCTTCCACCCCCACCTCCCAAATTCTGAGACTATATATGTCTGTATATACGTCTGTACCACCAAGACTGGTTTACACAGCGCTGGGACAGGACTCAAGGCTTCCTGCATCCTAGGCAAGCGCCCTACCAGCTTTACTTTTGACTTGCTGGCTTCTACGACACAACCTGGTACCATATTATCAACCAGCAGAAACAAATTCTTCCTTTAAACGTTCGTTATACAAAATTATCACACACCAAAAATCTAGATAAGAGGAATATCCGTATGGGAGGTACACCCAAACTTCTCCTTGTCTGTGAGGAAGATGGCCGGCATTTTACACAGGGGAAATGGTTTCAAGCCTCAGCCTTGTTCCTTCTAACCTAAAAGGAAGGCCCATAGAGACTCTGGGTGGTTGAAGAGGAAAGGCACATCAGGAACCAGTTTCAGCTGGTTAACTGACCGAGTCAGCATCCAGAGGAATCGTGCCCATGCCTTTTCAATAATACCACAATAATACCATCCCAGAAACCTGAGAGCCGGGGGTGGGGAGGTCACAATTGCCTCTTTTCTATGCAGGAAATATTTCACTGGAGGCCTCCCTGCTGGCCATCAGCTAGGGGGTCACAGGTGAGCCCCCATCTCTAAACCTCAGTGTTCCTCATTTTGGCAGTGCAGATGATACGACCCCAGACACCTCACAAATAGAAAAAAAGATCACGGGGTGTAGCAATGCTCAATCTGTGCCCTTCCTATTAGAAAGACCGGGGAGGGTTTGAGGGGGCAGGGGGCATCGCTTTAGAATAAAGTGGCTTGGTAGTGCATTTTAAAACCTCTCTGCAAGTGCTGTGCAGGTCAGTTGAGTACCACTGCTGGGGTAGAGGGAACAGCAGACGCCTAGAGGAGGGAAACGGGCAGGGAAGAAAATGGTGAATTGGGGTCAATCTATTTGGACTGGAAGGGGCAGCGACTTCTATTCCGTTTGTCTCTCAGAAAAATACAGCCCCACCCCCCACTCCCAGTGCTGCTAAGTCTTCTGACATTTTCAAGAAGAGTTAGAAACAAATAAATAGACTTTGTACTCTAAAATGTTATCCTGTGTGTGCGCATGCATGTATGCGTGCATGTGCACGTGTGTGCGTGTGTGTGTGTGCATGTGCGTGTGTGTGTGTGTGTGTGTGTGTGTGTGCACGCGCGCGCGTGCGCGTGTGTGCACCACAGGCACATGTGTATTAATGAGTATATGACATGGCCAGAGGTCAATTTTGGCTGTCACCCCTCGGAAGCTGGAGCCATCCTACTTGCTTTTTGAGACAGGCTCTCTCCATGCGGTTTGAAGCTCACTCACTCCATTTGGCTGGCAGGACAGGGAGATGCCTAGGGCCAGTGTGGGGTCACGAGTGCTTGCAAGCTATTGAGCCTCCCTTTTTACATGGGTGAGAGGAGGACCAAATACAGGTCCTCTTGACTACATGGCCAGTATTTTACCAACTGGGCTATTCCCCTAGTCCCTACAATTGCAGTTTTAGAAGGCGGTCGCTAATTTTGTTTAGAACAAAGCAGAACTCTGTGTAGGCTGAAGAAAACTGGTTTCTAGCACACAGGTTCCCAGTCTATGGCTTGTGCTTTGAAGTCAAGGGGGTCTGAGGTGAACTAGGGTGGGCCCCTTGGCTTTGCGCAATTACTTAACCTCACGTTTTCATCTGTAATATGGGAATAGCCAAGCCTATTTCTAAGAGTTACTACAAGAGACAATGAATGGAAATGAGTGGAACCAAAAAGCTCTTGGCACCTGACACTCCGGACTTGATTAAAACGTCAGCGTCTCTTGGTTCCCTTTTACCACTACCCTATGCCCCGCCCCCATCACGCCACACCCCGCCCCGCTTTGCCCCAAAGACCCTCCACCGAGTCAGGCTCCATTTCTGAGCTCCTTTGTGGCCTTTCCCTTCCAGGGTGTTTCCACCCGAATTATAAGCCTAGCCCGATCCCAGAGAGTAGGCAAAGGTCGAAGAGGAACCAGCCCTTCAAAGAGTCCTGCTCTCTACTGGGGACAACACTATGACTATGGAACCCAAAGAACGCAGTCAACCATAGTGCTGTGTAGTAGTTTCCCACTGCTGGTAGGAAAGCTCTGCAGAGGTGGGGAAGAGAACTTCCGAAGTCACATAAGCCAAGTGCTAAACTATCCAACAACCTGGATGTCTTTAAAGAACAGGAGTTCAGGGGGTTGGCGATTTAGCTCAGTGGTAGAGCGCTTGCCCTAGCAAGCGCAAGGCCCTAGGTTCGGTCCCCAGCTCCAAAAAAAAAAAAAAAAAAAAAAAAAAAAAACAGGAGTTCAGCTCATGCCGAGAGGGCGCCTTCAAATGACGCCTGCCTTTTTAAAGGGTGTGAAGTGCTCCAGGTACTGGCAAAGAATTTACCTCAAGCGCTTAGACCAGGAGCAGGGTAAGAGAAGGAACGTCCCGGTAGTTGCCCAACATCTGGGATGCTACAACCTCCGCCTAGCCAGCGCCGGCCGCATGAGACAGTCATGGAAGCTGGGTTCAAAAGTCTTATCTCTAAGACCCACGCTCTCTCAGGAAGGCTAAACAGAGAGGCCGGTTCCCTGCTCTGCCCGTCCTGGGAAACAGCGCCGCGCTCCCGCTCACCTGCAGGTCGCTCACTGCTTGTTGCAGCGGACTCAGGTACATGTAGGGCTCGCCTGAGCCTTCTCCCGGAGGACCGTCACTAATTGAGATGATGTCCGCGAAGGGCCTGCCGCGCACCTCCTCTCTCGTGGAGATAGTGGCCAGCGAGCCCCAGTCCGAGACGTGAGTGACGAAGCGGGCCACGCGCGGCCCGTCATCGCGGGGTGGCAGTGGAGGCAGTCGCCTGTCCACGTCCCAGTCCCCGTGGTCCCGGCCTCCGCGTCCCCAGGCCGGCGACACCAGTAGTGCCACTAGCGCGGGAGCCAGAAGGGCAGCAAGCAGGGAGCGCGCGAGCACAGGACCGAGGGCAGCCATGGCGCTGACTGCAGAGCACCTGCTCTGCGACCAAACTCTGCCGCCGTGACTATTGCACGCTAGGGTTCCGCCCCCCCAAGAAAGCCAATCAGAGAGGAGCAGGCCGGAGGGGGCGTGGCTCCAGTGCAGGCCTGTTTCCAGATGCATATGTTCTCCGAGTCTTGTGATCTGCTCTGTAAAGATTGCGAGTTTACCCTAAAGAGATACTTGTTCTGTTTGATTTACAGACAGATAAATGAGGTCTAGAAGAAATCAAGCAACTTCCTAAGTCACAATGCTAGAAAAAAAGACTGCCTTCACACACACACCACCTTTTTAGCACACACCACCGTTTTAATGTCGTTTGAGTATGCGTGCCTGGCATCTAAGAGAAAGTGAGTTTTCTATATGCTTTTTTCCATTTACTCGCTGTTAGCAAGCAAGCCTATATGTAGTAAAGGGCAGAAGTACCGACAGGAAGGAACTTAAAAATTACTGGCTCAGAAGTGTCTTCAGATAAAGCCACTAAGAGTTTGTTAGTTTTCAGTTTTCACTCAAGACTTTGACCTTGCCTGTTTGAGACCTGTTAAGTCATCTAGCTTGGTTAAATTCGTGGTTTCACACATTTATTATCCTGGCAGATCCTCCAAGCTGGTCCGATCTTCATTCTGCTCCCCCAGGGAGTTAGAAAATGTGTGTAAATGACCCCATCCACATTTTTCATCATATTAAACTTTGGCCACTGTTAGAAGATAGAACTTTTAAAGCCCCATCCTATAATCTGAATCAGGCCATGTCTCTCTGCAGCTCTCTCGCTCTCTCTCTCTCTCTCAACAGAGTTAAGAAGCAATCTGTACTTGACAGCACCTCTTAGTTTATGGCACTCAGTTCTCTGTCACGAAGCCCATGCTGAACTAAATCATGGGATGTGAAACTTCTGTCACCTCTACAATGATAGAAAAATCAGACTCACCCTTTATTCTAGGGACTGTGTGAGACTTCTTTCTAAAGGAGATTGCTGGAAAGATATTCTGAGGTCTGCCTCTAGCTGGGCCCCCCCACCCATCCCACTAATCTGCCTCTCCCCTATCTCTCTCTCTTATTCATATTTGTTGAGGTTTGGTCAATTGCTATGTGTTGTATGCTAAATTCTATATGGGAAAGTCTAGCCTTGCTTTACAAGCTTTTGTTGTACAAACCTTGTTCCCTGATTTAAAACTATTGGTTTAATAAAATTGACTGCATCCAATTACTGGAAGGACTAGAGGTAGGTGGGTGTGGAGTGACCTAGTTGGGAGAGGGGAGACTGGAAAGAGGAGAAATGACAGGAGGAGGAAGAGGAGGAAGAGAGGAGGAGGAAGAAGAGGAGGGAGAGGAGGAGGGGGAGGAGGAGGAGGAAGAAGGGGAAGAGGAGGAGGCTGCCTTGAGGGAAGGGAGGAGGAAGCTGCCATGAGAGAAGGCAGGAGGAAGCATGAGCAAATGGCCAGAAGAAAGAGGTACTGGGGTACACAGCTGGGGAGGTAGCCAGGCCTGCAGTTAGAGGAGTAGATTAGGGGTAACCCCCAGTAATTGTCAAAGCCAAATAAAATAACCATAGTCTCATCTATTTGTAAGCTAGTCAGGGATAAGTTTAAATTGTTTGCACAACACACTTTCTTTTTTGTTGTGGTTTTTAAAGATTTGTTTGTTTGTTTGTTTGTTTCATGTATGAGTGCTCTATCTGTATGTACACCTGCACGCCAGATGAGGGCATCAGATCTCATTACAGATGGTTGTGACCCACCATGTGGTTGCTAAGAATTGAACTCAGGACCTCTGGAAGAGCAGCCAGTGCCCTTACCTGGGGAGCCATCTCCCTAGCCCTTATTCCCATCTTTAGTAAAGCTCCTCTCCAGGTTTTAAGGGGAAGCCTTTTCTTATATTCAGGCTCTATCTTGTTAGAGCTCCATACGTTCGTTACATTGTCTCTGTGTAATGCTGTCCCTCCCATCTTCCAGCCCTGGATTCCTACTCAACGGCACAGAAGGACCCTGTCTGCTTCTTTGTTGTTCATCTTTTACGACAGTCACATCCTTGCAGGTCTTTGTGACCTGGCCTCTGGTGTTTGAAGGGCTCTGTAGGCCGGAGCATGGCGACCTCGGTTCTGACAAGCCTTTCCCTTCCCCAGTCCTTCCTAAACCACAGATTATTTTTCTAAAGCTAGACACCAAGGTCTGTCACCTTATTTGGCTATTCCTCCCCCCTCCCCCTCCCAGGCTGGTCACCAAGGTCTAGATATCAAATTATTGAAGTCCAGCAATCAAAAGCTCCCTTTTGGCTGTCCTAATTAGCATGTCCAATCAAAACAGACCAACTCATTGTAACATGAGGTTTCCCCTTTCCCTTTGAAAACTGCCATTTTCCCATGAGCCTCTTCTGTCTCTATCCAGAGGCAGTCGTTTCCCTCCAAGGCAAATATCTCCTCCCACCCCTGTTCTTTTTCCCTTTCCCCTTCTCCTGTCTGCTGTCTTTGTCTCATTCCCTGTTGTGGCAGATACAGCTCCTCTGTGCTGGAACTTGGTCTCGGTATATCCTATGTTAACCCCAATCCTTTCAGTGTATACCTCTGTTGTTACAAAGATGGTACCTTGTAAGGGTTTGCTGGTGTTAATCTGGTGACACGTGGCCTTCTTGGGCTTTGTTACGTAACTGGGGTAGCTTTCTTCTGCTGTGTGCCAGTCATGTGAGCAAGTGTGGGTAACAGGCGTGTAGGCCAAAACCCACCTCCACTTCTTGTCTGGAAGCCAGTTTCCCCACATTCAGCCAACTTTCAAGGCTACACAGCAAAACATGACTCAGCACTCTGAACAAGTCTACGTTTCCGTCTGGTAGCCAATCCGTGTCACGCTGATTTCCACATCTGGCTTAGTGTCAACAAGGTTCTGTCCAAGTTGCTTTGCTTTTCAGCCAGAGTTTAGAAGAATCTCAAGCTAGTTGGAAAACTAAGTAGGACACATTTAAATGGAGGAAGGTCAAGTCCTCACCTTTTAAAAGCTACTATAAACCGTTCGAGTGTTTGTCTGTTAGCAACTGCTCAGTCATTAGGAACTGTTGAGGAAAAGGTTCACACAGCCAAACTTGGAGTTCCAGTCGCAAGTGTAGCACTAGCCAGTCACGTGTGTATGGGTCCTTCCACCTCCACTTTTAGATTTCAACTGTTCTTATTCAAAATTTGGAGTTGAAAGCTGGTTGTGGTGGCATATGCCTTTAATGCCAGCTGTAGTAAAAAAAATATTAAATAAAAATCCTGTTATAGGGTTTCCTCCCGGCTTTGACCATTTATGTTCCCAGATAAAAGCTACACACACACACGCACACACACACACAGCACACACAGCACAATAGCTGGGCAGCTGCCCACCCTCCATGTTGCTAGAATCGCTTTCCTCTTGATAACCCCAAATTATCACTTACTATTTATTACGTTCCATCCGGGCTGCTCTTCTTTGCAGCCCTCTGGGCCACGTTCTCTTGGCCCGTAGCCCATGGAGGCTCTCTTCCTCTCTCCTGCACATTCTTATTCTTCCGTAGTGGCTCTCCTCCTCCCTTTCCCTCATGGTCTCAAGCCTGGGAACTCTAAACCCCGTCTGAGTTTCTTCTCGCCAGCGATCGGCTGCTGGCCTCTTTGTTTACCCCCAGCATTTGCACAGCTTGGGGATGGCTCCAAATCACACCACATCACCTGAGGAAGCAAAAGAGACATTTACAGTACATCTCCACAGTTTTCATCATTGGTCCAAACATGTCTCCCTGCCCTGACTGCCTCCCTCCTCAAGAGTTGGATGCCGCTCTGCAAAGGTGCCCTAGACACCAGCTTCTTTAAAAATATATATATATTTCTGTGTGTGTGTGTGTGTGTGTGTGTGTCTGTCTGTCTGGTACCCTAGGACCAGAAATGAGCCTCAGAGGCCATGGAACTAGAGTTATAGACCGCTCTGAGCCGCCATTTGAGTCCTCTGCTAGAGCAGTCACCTCTCCAGTCCCCAAAACCCAGCTTCTTACACTGAGGTTCATGACCATACACAGGAAAATCTAACTTAAACATTAAAATCTAACTTAATCATGAAACATTTGACCATAGTAAATTAATTGAAAGATCAAAGCGACGATGAATGTGAGACCTCATTGGTAGCACTCATCTGAGTTGCACCAAGACTTCCCTGTAGTCTTCGCTTGAAGCACACACGTGTTCTTTGAGCTCAATGCATGAGCTATCGTTCCGTGAAACTCCCATGCATGAAGTACCGGGGCTCACAATGCAGATGACAGCACATTTGAATTGCAGAGCTTCTAATGGATGTTCAAAGTTTTTTCCTCTTATAGAAAGAGAGTGGTTTGATTATGAAAAAGAACAAAGATTTTTTAAATATGTTATATCAAATTTTTTTAAATATGTTATATCAAATTTAAATTTCATATCAAATTAATATAACTTTGGGTTGTTTTGTGCTGTGATGTTTGACTCTAAAAATTGCTATTTGAGTTGCTTGAGCTTCATTTAAAAATTGTTCAGTGGGGGTTGGGGATTTAGCTCAGTGGTAGAGCGCTTGCCTAGCAAGCGCAAGGCCCTGGGTTCAGTCCTCAGCTCCGAAAAAAAGAAAAAAAAAATTGCTCAGTGAACTTGGGCTTGAGATTAGGATGGAATTGCTAACAGTCTCTGAAATGGCTTAAATGCACTTCTGCCATTGTGCACACAATGTATATGAAGAGATGTTCTCGTTATTGTCTACCATGAAGTAAAAATGTTGATCATCTCTGAAAACGTGCAATATGCTCTACCTGCTGTAGTAAATACCCACCCCAAAGTCATTATGCATCAAGGGTGTCCTTGACCTATTGACCCCTCTCTCCTCTGTTTACCTGGTGCTGTGCCAGGTCCTCCTGGCATTTACACACACACACACACACACACACACACACACACACACACACACACGTCGAGGCTTGCTCCCCTACCATAACTGTAGCCATTTTATCTCATGCCTGCAGCCAGCCATCTTATGCCGATACTAGGAAGCTTTCTCATGTCTGAGTTAATTGCATATTTTATTATAGTCTATGCTTTGGTGTTTTGGGAAACTCCCCAATCCCTAGCCCTATTTTGAAACCAATCACAATAGATATCGGTTAGAGTTGTTTTGTATAGGTAGCCACAATAAGCTTGGACCCGAACCACCACCCAGTAGCACTTCCTGCATCTGTGTATGAGCTTTTATGATTTTTGCCTTTATAAGCTGCCCCTGGTATGGACCCCAACATAAGAAGGACACTTGTACCAATATAAGAAGCCATTTGGAATAAAACTTCCATTTTGAGTAGGAGTCAAGTAAAGTTTTAAGTTCCCAAGACCTCCCTGGGAATTGACATTCTGTTTGGCAGAAAGAGGCGTATACATGGGTAACTGACATCCTGGTTGGCAAATTTGGACATGAATGCTAGGCAAATCAAATCACCTCACCACAGTTGAATAATTCAACCAGTGACAGCAGGATATGTGTAACACAAAGACATGTTCCTCAGGAAGTCTCCTATCCCTAAATCCTGATTGGTGAAATAACGTGACACAGATGTTTGTGGATTTCAGGCTTAAAAGCTCTGTAGGATTCTGGCTTGGGGTTGAAGTTTAAGTCTAGACTGCCACTGCCTCCCTGATTGATCAGTCTTGGGGTGTGCATTCAATAAACCAGTCCTGTTTCACTGAGATTGGTGTCTGAGTGGTTTGTGCGGTGCCTCCCAGATCTCAATAACAACAACAACAACAACAACAACACACACACACACACACACACACACACACACACACAGAGAGAGACACGAATCAATACTTTACAATTTATTGACAGTAAAAATCTTATTTCTATGCTTGTTTTATATAACTCTGTGCCTGAGGTCATGTACGAATTTCTCAGGTGAAATGAGACAGTGAGTCGAAAGAAGTTTAAGAAGCCCTACCTTGGGTCAAGCACAGGGGCAAATGTCTTTAATTATTCCACTTGGGAGGCAGAGGTAAGTGGTTCTCTGTGAGTACAGCATGAGACACTGAACAAGCAAACAAACAAACACAATTTTAAAAGCCCTACCTTACACCACTCCTTCTGAGAGGATTTCCCTAATTATGCTTCATCAGAGAATATTCTTTCTTTCATAACTATCACCACACCCTGCAGTAACAGCGTTTGTTTATTTAGTTACTTCTCCATTGTCCACTGCTGGATTAGGAGCTCTTGGAATGCTGTCCGTCTTGTCCACCTCCGTATCCCCCAAGCAGAGTGGGTGCTCAATCCGTGTGTCAAATGACTACTTGACTTAATGAATGACAGCTGGTGGAATTCTTTGCACACAGAGATGTGTAAAATTGGCAGTGAGATGTGAGCATGACAGCTTTATAACAGGCGAGTGCTCTTAATTAGCAAATTCCCCCATTAAAATGAGGAAACTCCCAGGCAGCAGCGGCTGAAAATCATTTGGGATCCTTCTGTGTCTTCTCACTTAGTGTTACTATTTGAGCACCATGACTGATTCCCATCCCCGATGGCCTACCATGAAACAGTTCTCTTCCCTTCACGGCTGTTCTTCATCCTGCTGAAAAACCCACCCACAAGCTCCCTCCTCCTCATGGCATTTCCACCGAGTATTTATGCTAACCTCGCTAACATCTAGCAGACGCTCACTGTGTTGTTAAGAAGATCAGCTACATTCAAGTAGTAATGTCGAGGTCCGAGGGTTCTCAGCCTTCACATCCTCAGGATTAAGTTCTGAAAGGACAGACATATTCCGCTTTGTGACATACGTGCTTCAGCTTCCAGTGGGGGAAAGACTAGCTCAGAGATCTTCCATGTAAGCATGACCTCGGGGTGCAGGACACTTGAAAGAAAAAAGAAATAAAAAGGTAGGGAAAGGACACGGCTACTCCTAGGTGGAGGGGAAAGTTTATGGTAGATAAAAGGGGGAGAGTGACATCCAAGAGTCCAGAGTGGACCACACTGTGCTGGGCTGTGAGAGTGAGGGATGCCAGGCACAGCAGCTCGGAGGTCAAAGACACAAAAGGGTGTAACCAAAATGTTTGGATTATATACGGAAACGCCTCTAGGGGAGGGTAGCCCAGCCCCTGGGCTAGATAGTGTAGGGTAGGGGTGGGGTAGGGTAGCCATACCCGGTAACAGGTAGGGACTTAAGGATGCAGGGAGACCCTGGAAACCAGTTTGCTTTGATCTGTTAAACGGGCGCCTCAACTGGGTTTTTTCCTCAAGAGGGTTTGAAACTTAATATTGTTGTGCCTCAGTTTCCTGGTTATTAAAAGGGAACCAAGTAAAAGAGATGACCCAGAATGTGATCTGCTCCTTGGAACAGATCCTGGAGATCCTGTATGATGGGGAGCACTGTTACTTGCCAATAAAAACAAACAAACAAACAAACAAACAAACAAACCCAAAAAACAAGCTCACAGCCAATGAGTTGAGGCTGGGTTAGAAGGTGGGACATCTGGCAGAGACAGAGGGGATTCTGGGATAGTCGGGGGGGAGGGGAAGGGGATTCGCCCCAGAACACTGATGGAGACAGATTCATGAAACTGAAGGAGAGGCAACTTGCCATGTGGCACTCACAAAACAGAACAGACAGGATTATTAAGATATGAGCTGATTGAGAAACAAAGTCAAAGCTATTGGCCTAGGCCTTTATTCATATTTAATTCAGTCTCAGAGTCCTTATTTCAGGGAACTGAGCATGGGAGGAAAAGACCAAGATTAGAGAGGGTACACAATGAGGGGCATAGAATCCAAGTTTAGAATAAAAGATGCAGGCGTTAGTCCAAAAATTCCAGACACAGGAGCCAGACCAGAGGTCAGGCAGCAGTGCACTAGCTGGACAGGAGGCCTGGCCCTTTAAGAAAACAAATCAGGGAGACTGCGGAGAGGCGGACTGTGGAAGTACAGGCCCCTTACCCACTGTGTCCATTATGGTGGTGTAATGTGGCTAGCTGCTGTGGCAAGTGGAGGCCTGTGAGTAGTGGATAATGAGGCTTGGCTCTCACAAAAGGGCTAGCAGTGGCTCCAGCCCCCAAACCAGCCAGGGCAGGCTGTTGGACAGAGCCCAGGGGGTACAGTTAGATGCCATAGACACGTGCTGGACTGAGGAGCCTACGGACACACAAAAGGGCAAAGGGAACCTTTCCTAGAGCATCAGAAGAACTAAAAACCCCAAGTTTCTGAACTGGTAAGGTATCCAGTTTGAAAACAGTAAAAGAGAAAGGAAACTGGGTCTAATCATAGATGTTAAAATGAGAAACACAAGGACACAATGCATCTGGACGATATAGTTTTGCTTTGACTCTCAGCATAGCATAATTATATGTTCAGTAATGATTATAGTTTTATATATCCTTTTATAGAAAGACCAGAATAAAGCATATAAGGAGAGGACTGAAAGATAGAATGCTAGGTCACAGCGATAGGACAGAGATTGGAGGGTTCTTCCAATCAGAACAAGGAACCTTTGGAAGAATCTAATTTGGAAACTACAATAACAGCAAAAAGGGTAGTTTCAGATGACAAAAATCCACAAAGGCTTGAGTAATTAGAATGGCAGCCCATAGAGATACAATATTCTGAATTAAGAATCCAGATTCTGCTTAACAAAGTCACTTTAGAACAAAGTCATATAATAGCTTATGTATTTCATTTTCTAGAGTTTGAAAATCTAAAGTATGTACATGTGTTAATATATCATACTATTGTTACATGTTCAGAATTCCAATGGGATTTTGCCTTGGATTCTGGCAGAAATGATTCTGAGATTACACATTTATTAGAAATGGTGACTGTCTTAGCCTTCTCAGACTGAAGCTGATGATGCTTCAACACATACATCCATTCGAATATAACAATATTTTAGACATTCTAGCATAAAACCTGATATAGATATAGCTTGAAATCCTACAGGTCAAGCAATTATGGAGCGATCTAACAGGACTTTAACAGAAATGCTCACAGGACAAAAGGGAGACGTAAGATTCCCAGACATAGATTGAACAATGCTTTATTCGAATTTTTAAAATATCAACAAGACAGATGATATAGCTGTTAAAATATGCTGGGATTTGAAAGGAACTGATAAATTATATATATATATATATATATATATATATTCATGCCTTGGAATGGAAGGTAGGAAATTACATTGGGGAGGAGACTTTGTCTTTGTGTCAACAGGAGAGAAAAGGCTGTTGATTCTGTTCAAATTGATGAAAGTCAGATTTGACAGGGGAGATCCCCTGAAAATCTAGGCTGCACTCATAAAGGAAGAAATGAAGAAGACCAAAACAGGTAAAAATGTCTCCAGCCAGAACTTCAGCTACACATGGCCAATAAATCTTGTTAGCTACAAAATTCTCAAGTCTTATCATGCCATTCTTTCAAATGGCGTAGAGAGAAATTAAATTATGATTATACAGTCCTAACTAACATAAAGAAAGACAGATGACTTATTTGCTTGAACAGAGAGCAAAAAAAAAAAAAAAAAGTCATCTTTAGCTGAATTGTGCACACTGCATATCCCCTACTTAAGATAATGCAGAAATGTATAACACTTCTGAAAGTTTATATATTCATAGGAAGGAAAAAAAAAAAAACAAAACAACCAAAAAAGCAGCCCTGACAAGATTCTTCATCCTGAGGATGCTGAGAAGGATGATGCTGGGACATATTTATTCCAGCATCCTGCTTAACCCTACTCAGACAGCCTCAATACTATTTCCTCAGAATTCTGCATTCAGGACAGCTTCAAAGAAAGCAGCTGACTCCAGTCGGTCCAACATCATGGACTGTTCCAGTCTGGACTTCACTTAAGTTCTGAACCTTCTCAGAGGCTCTAACTAGATTTCTTAAGACTGACCAATATCCCACATCCCCCCGCCCCCCCTTTTTTTTTTTGATGGAGGCAAAAGAAAAAATGATGTCTCAAATCAACAGGGAGCAATTTTTTTTTCTTTTTTTCGGAGCTGGGGACTGAACCCAGGGCCTCGAGCTTGCTAGGCAAGCGCTCTACCACTGAGCTAAATCCCCAACCCCAACAGGGAGCAATTTTAAGAGAACAATGCCCCAATCCCCAAAGCGAGGTGGATGGATTTTGGGTGCTCAGTGGATGATGTTTGTCATCTTTTAAGGGGGGGTGGTGGTAACAAAATTGTAATCGTCTTAGATCAGGGAGGAAACGGAAAAAAAGGAGCTTAGATTCAGGGATTTCTCTTTCTCTGTCCTTTTCTTTCCTCTATTCTTCTTTCTCTCCTATTTAATGTTAGGAGGAAAAGGCAGGGAAAGGGTTAAAAAGAAAAGGAGGGATAATGAAATAATACAGGAACAATAGGAATAATGGGTGGATTATTGAATCAACTCTTAAACTACAGAGCCACTACTAGCCAAAAATCTTACATTGGTACAGATCTTTCTATATTGATACAAAATTCAAATTTGGTTACAATAGTGTGTGTGTGTGTGTGTGTGTGTGTGTGTGTGTGTGTTCAACTCTTTCTAAAGTATTGTACCTATTAATTCTTAAAAGTGCAACGTTAAGTTCTAGTCCTTTTGAAAGTTGCTATTACAGACTATTTAAGATAATTAAGAAATACAGCTTAGCAGTAAGACAATCAAATTCATGGCCATGATCCTAGTCTAGTGTATTAAAGAAATATGTTTACAAGGTGGATCAGATAGTAAATAGCTAGAAACAAGCACCATTTGCCCATTTAAATAACTACAGATAACTAGATGGGCTTCAAAAAACTCAGGGATCCACAGAATATGGCATTTAAAGGTGTTTTATTATAAAAGGGTATTTTTTTTGACAATGAGACAGGTCCACTCCTGGCAGCACCCTAACTCCATTTCAAAGATGATGATGAGCATTGAAGAACCTCCATATGGAGTTTGCTTCATATATGGTAAACTAAGTCACAGGGCAAAAACTGCCCTTGCTTCAGAATGCTGTCCAAAATGGACAAATGGGGTGCAGGGAGGTCAACCGCTGAGCTTTGCCAAGAGAAGGTTAGCAGTCCTTCACAATCCCTACTTCACAGAAAACTCTGTACATATTCTGGGCTACAAGGCTGAGGATGGATGCTCCAACGTTATAGAGAAATTTTGATGAACTATCCAGGCAGCCAGCTGGCTTTCTCTGTCATTTCTTTAGTTCTAGAAGTTGCTTGCCTGCACTTCCTGTTTACGCAGGTAAAATGTATTCCTTCTCAGGCCTCTGATAAAATGTATTCCTTCTCAGGCCTCTGATGGGGCTGAAGACTAGAGAGTTATAGTCTCACATGTAAGTTTAAGTTGTTTAGAATTTAAGAAAATGTCTTTAAGTCTGAGAAGATGTTTTAGGTTAATAATGCAGTTGTAATAGAAGTACAAAACTCAGGACTCACCAAGGTAGGATAGATAGCAGAACTTTCTCCAAGACTGCCAAATACAAAGGGACTGGACAGCATAACTCTTACCTGATCTCATAATTGGTATGATTGTATTATAGTTTATTACTATAAAGACAAAGAACCTTTCATTGTACTAAAAGAGTGAGGTATAGAGAGAATCTCTTGGGCCCTGCATGGAAGCTTCACCTGTCAATAAAAAAAAAAAAAAGCTATGGCCAATGAACTGAGGCAGGATTAGAAGGTGGGACATTTGCCAGAGAGAGAGAGAGGATAGGATAGAGTCAGACATGGGGGGATTCACTCCAGAACACTGATGGGAACAGATGCATAGAACTGAAGGAGAGATAACTGGCCACGAGACGCTCATAAAATAGGATAAAGAAAATTATTGAGATATGAGCTAATGAAGGAACAGAGCCAAAGCTATTGGCCTCGGCGTTCATTCATATATAATTCAATCTCAGGAGTTATTTTGGGTAACTCTTGCATGGGAGGAAAAGCACACGATTTCAGAGCACAGCACAGTGCATGTGTGTCCTGCTGGTCCTGCTGGTCTGTCAGGGTAGCGCAGGACAAGGGGAGAAAGGAGCAATGGATAATCTAAACTTCAAGTCAACCCGCAGATCTGGCCTGGACCCTCAGCAGAGTCCTGCTTTCTCCTAGATAATCTCAGAGTCAGAGATTCAGCTGCCCAACCCACTTCCTCCTGCAATCCCCACCCCATGGTTCCGGAAGAATTGGCCCATTTTTTTCTTGTAATCCAGGCATGGTGGCTCATATTTATAATCCCAGCACGAAGATAAAAAGATTTCCCAGATAGAGTCCAGCACAGGCTACATAGTGAGTTCCAATACGGAGTACACAATGAAACCCCATCCCCTCAAAAAAGAAGATATGGCCCTCACTGGAAGTGACAAAACTAAAACTGCTCGCTTTCCTTGTTTCTTTCTCTTTAAAATGTGTGTAGTTATTTGGTCTTCATGTCTGTCTGTGAACCACATGTGTGCCTTGTGCCTCTGGAAGCCAGAAGAGGGCGTCAGATCCCAGAGAGCTGGAGTTACAGAAAGTTGTGAGCTTCCGTGTGGGTGTTGGGAGCAGAACCCAAGTCTTCCGGAACTCATTTCCTAGTAACTAGGATAGCTGGGAGGATCAAAGGGAAGAATGTAGGCCTTTAAGCCTGAAGGAAAGATTGGGTATTGCCACTGGGAGAATGCAGAAGAACGTTTTGTACTTTAATGTTTGTGCATTTATTTCAGGAGAAAATCTAACCTCCATATGGAAGAGTTGTTATTGCTTAAAGAAAGTAGTTAAACAATTTGTTTGAAAACTGGCTTATGAATACTTACGAATTAATTGTTTTGTTGCTTGTTTTTCTTTTTAGCTCAAAAGAAAAAGGAACAATAAGATATTGAATTAAAACATGTTCCAGGGGTTGGGGATTTAGCTCAGTGGTAGAGCACTTGCCTAGGAAGCATAAGGCCCTGGGTTCGATCCCCCAGCTTCAAAAAAAGAACCAAAAAAAAAAAAAAAAAACATGTTCCAAACAACCAGATGTTGGTGGCACACACCTTTGATAGTAGCACTTGGGAGACAGAGGCAGGTGGATCTCTGTGAGTTCCAGGCCAGCCTGGTCTACAGAGTTTCAGCACAGACAAGGGAATACAAAGAAACATAGTTTCAAAACCAAACCAACCAAACAAACAGAACAATTTCAACTAGACTTTAGAACAGTGGCCTCTTTTGCATTTTAATATCGCAAGAATATTTTTTAACATGAAAAGAAAGCTATCCGTTTCTCAAAATAAAATGATAAAATCAGTTCATTCTAATCAAGGCCAGTCTTTCTCCACACCAGCCCAGTGATTTAACATGCCATTGAAGAGTACTTATGGCAAAATATCTGTTCATTTGCCTGTCAGATGCTGAATTCCACTACTTATGTGATTGAGTTTATCTATAGGGGCTATAGGTCAGTGGTAGAACATTTTCTTAGTGTTTGTGAGGTTCTGGGTTCCATCCCTGTGACTACAAAAATTATATATATATAGAGAGAGAGCCAACCATACCTGAAGCACCATGATAGGAACTAAGAAATCAAAGATTAGCAGACATTTTCTCTATCTTTGGAGACTTTTTAAATTAACTCATAAATAAGCAAACAGACAATTTGTTAGTAATATCTTTTTTTTTTTCCAGAGCTGGGGACCGAACCCAGGGCCTTGCGCTTGCTAGGCAAGCGCTCTACCACTGAGCTAAATCCCCAACCCCTGTTAGTAATATCTTATTGTAATGTGAAAAAACGTAGAGAATAAAAGTATGGAAGAAGGAAGTTAGATCTCTCTTGAGTGCAGGCTTCAAATAGGAGGTAATTTTTTTAAGTGGAAACCTGGAAGACAACAATAAAGTAGGAGGGAGAGAAGGAGGGGGAGAGGAAATAGAAGGTGAACCAGCAAGGACACCCGATGGGTTTTGAGGAGCAGCTCTAAGCTGAAGAGACTATTAAGGACCAATGTGTGAGACGGGCATGTTCCTTTGAGGAGGGAAATGGATCTTGGCAAGGAGAAGGGATTTTGACTCCTAGAAGCCATAGAAAATTCTTGGTTTTTTTTTTCCTTAAGAAAAATCAAGGGCTGGGGATGTAGCAAGAGGAGCTAGCCTGTATTGGCAAGACTGTGTCTGGGTTGCTCAAGGAGGCTGAGAGGGAAAGGAGGGAAGGAGGAAGGAAGGAAAGTCGATAGACTCAGAAAACTAATCATAAGTATTGGCAAGGCTGACAGTAAAACTTCCTTATACACTCATACTATGCCTAGAAAAGTTAAGTTGATGAACTGAAATGCTATTAAATCTAAGCAAACTCCATAAAGTGGACAAACAAGACAAACATAAAATCAATACCTTTCCAACACGCTGGCAATAAACAGTGAGACAACATAATGGGAACGACGGAATTCGTTAAAAAAATCATGAAAAGCGTTCCTTCTCAAGCAAGCAAATGCAGTTTAAATGGTTCGTTCTCTCTTAGTCTAGTAAGTCAGAGCTTCCAGCCAAAATCCCTACAGGACTGTAACAGAAGTCTCTTTCTGAGAATCACCTAGAATTCGAGTTTAGTCATCAAGAAAGTTTTTGTAAAGAAAAGCAATGAGGGATAATGTGTCTTAGAACTATCAGACACACTGTGCAACAATAATAACATATTAAAGACATAAATCATAATTTTTAGCGAGCATGTTAAATGATGGCATTTATCAGACTTCAGTCAGCCTTGCTAACGCAGCATGTGAAATAAATGTGTGTGGTTATGGAGTTCAGAAGTTAAAAGGTCATTATAAATGACGGCAGTTAAGACGCAGCAACAATTGTAGGAATTAACTGTTGCTAGCTGGATCCAAAAGAACTGGTGCAGGGTTTGGCCTGCGGAGCACCCGGAATACATCAATACTCTGGGAAGGAAAGGTGTGGAAGCAAGCTGCCTCAGAAAGAAGCTAACCCATCCTGTAAGGGAACAGATTTCCCCACTAGGAGTTCTAAGATGTGTATGTCCCACCAGCAGGTGCTAAACACGATGACCATGCTCAAGATGCAAATTAACCTCACTTCAGAAATCGCTAAACTGTGTTTAAAAGCCTGACAAAGCTAAGGGTAGGAGAGGAGGCAGAACAGCCAGAGCTTACACATTCTTCTGCGAGACTATGAGTGGGCTGTAGGCATGTATTTTTTTTGCAATCTACTTTAGCCCACCACCCAGCAGAGGTAGTAGAAAAGTCATTAAGATGTGGGGGAAGTGGACCTGTTCAACAATAGTTCTTTTGGGTGAGCTCAATCTTCTTGGGCAGCAGCAGTTCAGTCCCTTAGCAAACACCAAATACGACTCAGCAGCTGCGGACCAGTCCCCCTCGGCAGGCAGACACCAGGCAGACATCAGGTACAAACCGGCATCTGTAGTTCAATCCTAAAGAAACTGCCGGGCTGACCAACCAGCCTGAGGCGAAGCCTCAGAAGCAGCAAGCTGACGTAGGAGCCTCACGAGCAGTTCTTGGGCAAGCTTCTCTCAATGGCTGTGCTATCACAGGTTGAGCTCAACAGTTCTATGCAAGGCAAACCAATACATGTGTTTGTTAGTGAAGAAAAATGAGGGGCAGAGAAAACTTCACCAAAGCTCAGCGCCTGTCTCCCCCTGTCTGTGGGGTCCCATTTATGCTCCTTTATCAAGCGTCCTTTCATGTGTTTGCAATAACAAAACATCCTTTCACCTGTGTCTGCTTCAGGAAAAGAGTCTTTCATGTGTTTGCTTTAGCAAGACGTCCTTTCACCTGTGTGCTCCAGCGAAACACTGTTTGACACAACTAACTTTTCAAAAACCAGAAGTTTCTACTTTAGTGGGGTGACCGGAAGGATCTACTGAACATGGGGGTCAGAAATCCCACTTCTCGGTATGCTCAGCTGAAATTCTTATAAATGTTGGCCAAGATCTATGTACAAGAACTCCCATAGCATCATTATTAATAACATTTCCCAAGTGTATATCAAGAGTGGAAAATAAAATTACATTGTAATATATACTCATACTGAAATGCTGTCATGAGAGGGCTGCGCTTTTCCAATGTCAAAATGTATTGAGTCACAACAGATGATCACGTGGTGTATTGATCTTGTCGGCAGCAAGTCGTCCTGATTTCCTTGGCCAAAGAGAACATAAGTTCTCATATTTGGACCTTAACTATTAATGATTGTTCTCAGATCACACATTGCATAGTAAAATATGTCCTCTCCTTCTCTCTCTCTGTTTGAGTGTTTTGTTTGATTGTATGTATACCAGGTGTATGCACGGCTCGCAGAGTCCAGAGAGGTTGTCAGATCCCCTGTAACTGGAGTTACAGAAGGCTATGAGCAGCCGTATGGTTTTTGGAAACTGAACTCAGGTCCTCTGGGAGAGAAATCAGTGCCTTTAGCCAGTGAGCTATCTCCCAGCCCCTTTAGATGATTTTAATATACCATGTGTTCATATGATGCCCACCTATTTTGGTAAGTGTACAGACTTTGGTTGTAAGCCTAGCCTTTCGTGGCAAAGGCTTCTCTCCAGTCCAACCCCTTTTACTTTAAAGAATAAATTACTTATCAGTCTATGTTCAGCAGATGGCATTGTCTATGTGCCCACCCTGATGCCCAGGCCTCTGTACTCACATTGGAAAAGAAGTCCAGAGCTTTACACTTTGCAGGGCTCTGTCTGGCAGGGCACAGCACATTTTGAAAAGCACTCAGTCATGAATTATGAAGTAACCTGGGACACGGTACTATCTGACCTCATCAAATATTATAGCAACGGATGTACCAACATGGGTGAATCACAAGGGACAAAAACAAATCTCCCATTGACTTTTATAATAACAAAAGCAGACAGACCATTCTCAGAGGACAAGTATGAGAACAGCAGCCTCTTTAGAGGGGCAGTGGCAGGGACCCAGTGCTTTAGTTCAGAGCCTTTTGGAAGTGATGAGTGCTGACCCAGGGGTACCCTGGTATAAAACAACCCCGAACCTCCTCTGACTTGCACTCGTTCCTGTGTTTCTCCATAAGGAATGCCCTCAGATGGAATGTCTCAAGACACCAGCCTTCTGTGGTCGGGAATCCAGATGTGGGTAAGTTCAGAGTTCCAGCTCAGTGTCTCTCATCATGGCCACAAGGCATTCCCAGTTCTATTGGAATCTCCTTGTAACTCTTTATGATCTCAGGACAACATCCATTGCTCGGGGAGAGGAGGTGATCACAGGGCACGATCCCAAGGCGGAAAGCACTACTCTGGAGTTGAGAGTCTGTAGGACACAAGAAGCCTGCAACTTCTTTGTATTCTTTAGGCCTAACATCCTTAGCCAGGAGCACAACATAATGGAAAGAGGAAGAGGAGATTGGAAATACCTCAGTCACAGGGACAGAAAGTGAGCATTGGCAAGCGTGCTTGGCAATAACAGGGTCTGGGCTCCTCTGTAAACCTGTTATGGAACTTGAGGTCATGACCCGTGCCTTGATAAGTTTCCTTATATGCTAAAAACAAAGAAAGAAAAGAAACCTTTTTATCATATATATGTCAGCCACTCATCTTCAGTCAGGCAATCAAGAACCAAATCAATAGTGAGAGGCAGAAAAAGGAGATTTATTCAGAGAGATCCAGGAACTCCCCCAAACCCATCTTCGGGTTCCTGAAGTAAGATGAAGTTTACCTAAAAGAAAGAGTAAGGCCGTGCATATCTAAGCAGTCCTGGTCAAGGTCTGATCCCGCCCACCGCTGACCCAGCCTCTCCTGGGCTTCATCTCACCCTGTAAGTGGTCTGATGTGCTGTTAGAACTGTGTGAGGTCTCTTAAGGGAGTTGAGTTGGCCTTCTGGCTGGGGCTTTTCTTTCTCTGAGCATGAGAAATAGGAAAGACACCAACTTGGATCATCACTGCATTGAGGCTCCTCTCTAATCCTCTCGTCAGAACTGCACCAGTGTTGTGATAGACAATGAAAAAGACATCCTAAAAGCCGTGGCAGATCTTCCAAATGACTGCATGATAACCCTCAGGGACTTCACTGGGATGGACGATTGCCTAGGCATTGTTCGTTACAAGATGGCAATACAGTCAACAAACAGCTTGCAGGAAGAATGAAAAGTCTGCTGGAGACTTAGACCCACAACGGGCAGCCATGACATTGTGGACACACATTTATTTTGTAATTGACTTTGCTTTGGGGGTGTCTTAAACTGGAAGAAGAAATTACCTTGTCTTACAAGGACAGTTGGAAATATATAGATTGTGGCCAGGTGGTAATACACACCTTTAATCCTAGCACTCGGGAGGCAAAGGCAGATGGATCTCCCTGAATTCGAGGCCAGCCTGGTCAACAGAGTAAGTTCCAGGACAGCCAGGGCTGTACAGAGAAACCCTGTCTCAAATAAACAAAAAAGAAAGAAAGAGAGAGAGAGAGAGAGAGAGAGAGAGAGAGAGAGAGAGAGAGAGAGAAAGAGAAAATATACACATTGTGACGGGTGGCCTCCACTGAAGAGCTGTCCGGATTGCTTTAACTGACGAGGGAAGACCCCTACGTGTAGACCCCGCCTTCTGGTAACTGTGTGCCTTGTGATGCTTTTGGTGCTGAGTTGGTCTGCCCTGTTACCGGCCCCTGATTGTTTTGCTAATGTCAGAACTATTGTTCCCAGGTCTCAATCCTTCACTAAGGACAGCAGCTCTTCAGGGACCTTCCAGGTGTCCAGTGCCAGCTTGGGACTGCTGAGAAACCCAGCTTCCTGGGCTGAGACACTGTGGGGTCTCTGCCTCTTCAGACAGCCACTGTGGGACTTCTCTGACTATTGAGACCCCCACCTCAAGGACCAAGCAACTATGCGCTCACCACTGCTTAGGTATTTAGGTGTGAGATAACTGATATATATATATATATATATATATATATATATATATATATATATATATATATATTCCGTTCTTCTAGAGAACCCTGACTATTCATGAATTAATGAATAGAATAAAAAGACAAGTATGTTATAATCAAAGAGAGGTTTTTCAAGACCTGTAACTGCCCTTTATCAACACAGTTACTCCTGCGTGCTACTCCTGCAGGCTGAGAGCTATTCGTGTTTCTTCAGAAGCGAAGCGACTTGAGACACACAACCCTGTGTTCTGTCTCAGCAGACAGCTATGCCTCTGTCTGTTCTGGAGTTTTTAACTGTGAAACTGGCACTTGGTTAATCATCTAAAAGAAGAGCTTGCATGGAGCAGGTCTTGCCAGTGATGATGGGGAAGAAACAGCCCAGGTATACCGTTTGCAAGGTTCTGGAGATGCCTTTTAAATTTTTAAAAAAGTGTATTTCATGTGCCTTGTATATATGTTTGTGTGCCATGTGTGGGCCTGGATCAAGAGTTAACCAGAAGAAGGCAGTGGATTCCCTGGAACCGAAGTTACTGATAGTTTGTGAGCCACAGACGGGTGCTGGGAATTGAACCAGGAGTTTCTGGAAGGGTCGCCAATGCTCTCAACCTCTGAGCCTGGACATGTCTAAGTGCTAAAAGCCCACATAGCTTTGTTTTTTCAGTTACAACCTGCAACCTGTAGTCACTCTGTTCTCTGCAACTAGATTTCTGCCTGGACATTGGGGATTACTTAGGGGTCCGTCTTAGACGAAGACTGAGTATCATCAGCTGCTATGTGGAGCTGGAAGCCATGGGGGAGTGTTCCCGGGACCTGCACATCAGCTCAGTAGCTGCTGATTAGACAGGAGTATGAACATTAGCGTCTCCTGACACAGACCGTGTGACCTTCATTGCACTAGGAAATTGGACAGGGTTGGCTGGCTCTATCCATGCAGTAGCCAGTGCTGAACTGGAGTGTGATGGAGCTACAACAGACTCTCACCAGAGGAAGCAAGGAGGATGTTTGGCTCCCTAGTGAATCTGGTCCTTTTCCTTGACCTCTCTCTAGAGAGTATAAATCATGTATGCAAAATGTATTGTGACATGTTCATAGTCTGCAACTACTACAGAGCTATAAAAGCAGCTGGGAGAAGATGCTGAAAGTTGGAAGGACCCTGGGTTTTTTGTTTGTTTTGTTTTTTTCCCATTTCCACCATGGGAAAGAGTAAACCTAAACGTGGACATTGAAAACTTGCATTATACAACAAGGCAAGGAGTCAGGAAATGTTACAATATAACCACGGTTATCTCTTTAAAGAACCGTTTATTTGGGGTTAGGGATTTAGCTCAGTGGGAGAGCGCTTGCCTAGGAAGCGCAAGGCCCTGGGTTCGGTCCCCAGCTCCAAAAAAAAAAAAAAAAAAAGAACCGTTTATTTAAAACTAGGCACTCCATGTTCATCCTTGTGAAATAGAAATTAAAAAAAAGCCTAGGAAGCACAAGGCCCTGGGTTCGGTCCCCAGCTCTGAAAAAAAGAACCAAAAAAAAAAAGAAAAGAGTTTTATGTCGCTGTGTATTGGGTTTGTTATTTAAAACATGTGACAGCATCTCTCTTATTAGGCTGAATTTAGCTGGCATTCCTAAGGTGGACATTACGGGTTTGGGGTTTTATTTGTTTGGTTGGTTTTTTGTTTGGTTGGTTTGGGTTTTTTATTGTTGTTTTATTTTGTTTTGGGTTTTTTTAGGGGGTTGGGTGGGGGTGGGGCGGTTGGTGACCTGTGTAGCCTTGGCTATTCTGGAACTCACTCTATAGACCAGGCTGGCCTTGAACTCATATATCCAGCTGCCTCTGCCTCTTGAGTGCTAGGATCAAAGGCATGCGCCCTCACCACCCAGCTGGACATTGTGCTTTTCAACTAAAATGTATAAAACGGTGTGTGACTTTTCCTTGTCTGGCTGTTTTGGTCTTGTTTTGTCTAGTTTTTGTTTGTTTACTTGGTGTTGTTTTGTTTAATAGTAAGAAGAACAATTGGCTACAGTTAAAGAGGGAGTCACCCTCTGGCTTCATTTTGATGAGAGCTCTCGGAGCCACGAGGAAAGAAGCCAAAGTGTAAGTCTTGGAAACTGTGAACCAGACTCTACGTTTTACAGTGAGTCTTGTCACTGGACAGTTGGCTCAGCAGCTCTTCCTGCTGCTGCTGCAGAGGACCCAGGTTCAGTACCCAGGTCCCATGTTGTGCAGCTCACAGTCACCTGTGACCCCAGCTCCTGAGAACCCAGTCATCCTCTGACCTCTAAGAGCATTCATCCACACAGGAAGATCAGTAAGTAGTTCAAGGCCAGTTAAGGCTGCATAGCAAGGCTTGCCAAAAACAAGCACATGACTGCCCCTTAAATACAAACAAGAGTATATCTCTTTCTGGGCTGAGAGATGGCTCAGTGGTTAGAGCACTGACCACTCTTCCTGAGGTCCTGAGTTCAAATCCCAGCAACCACATGGTGGCTCACAACCATCTGTAATGGGATCTGATGCCCTCTTCTGGTGTGTCTGAAGACAGCTACAGTGTACTTAGATATAATAAATAAAAAAGTTAAAAAAAAGAGTATATCGTTTCTCTTTAGACAGCAACTCTACCATACATCCTTACTACACTATCCACACCTCTCTGGCCTTTAAGATCCTCCCTGACTGAACTGGTCCCCAACCATCCCTCTCCTTGTTAACGCTGCTTTGATCACAAGCTGTTCCTCAAATGTCTTTTTAAGTTTTCCTTTATACTTACTATGTCATATGGCTGAATTTCCCTAATGCCGAGATGGAGTGCCCGACCCAAAGCACACTTGCTAAAGAATACTTGGTTGCCACTAACCAAGTCACATCTCACTAGCTGCACATCAGCCATGTGTCTCTATGTGACGGGCAGTTTTCATAATGCCTCAGGAATCTGCCCCTTACCATGTTCCTGGAAGACCAGGCTGAAGAACAGGACGCAAGCCAACCAAGTCCTAAAGTACCCAAGTGACTAGAGGCTCGATTCAGCAAGCTTCCAGGAGAGTGGGTGAAGAAGGACAGTCTGGATTCCTTCCTGCACACCAGCAGCCATAGTTCAAGAGGTTTGGATCTTATCAGGAAGGGCAGGAAGGATAGCTGGGGGGACCTTCGGGAGTCTGGTGGGATCTCCTCAGTCCCTGAGTGTCTGTCACACTGAGTTTAATTGTAGGGACTGTTCCAGATCTTCCTGCTGGGATAGTGCAGTAATGTTTTTCTGGAAAATTCTAAATTCTGGGATACATCAAGCCTGAGAGTCTGAGATAACAGATTGTGTTTTTCTTTGTTCCATCTAACAGCTGAGGGTGCCGAGGCCTGTGGGAGTTGAGCATTAAGTGAGCAGCCATCCAGCCTGTTCACTGAAAGTCACTCTCAGATGCTAGAGGAGCTGGGTCACAAGGACTAGGGCCTGTCAGTCAGGAGCCAAGCCCAGCACTACTCTGCCTCTGGACAAGGATGCTGTGGCCTGCATGGCCTCCCTCCACCCGGAGGCTGAGAACTGAAGGACAACTGAGAGCTAGCAAGGAGACAGGTCTCCTTGCCCTGACACATACTTTACTGACACGTACTTCGTCTCACCTAGAGTTGATGAGGAAGATGGTGGCCTTCACTTCTTTCTTCTGTTTTCTTCCTTATTTGGCCATTATTATTATCCCCCTCCCCCTAAGAATCATATAGAATAATTTAAAAAAAAAAAGCCTGATGACTCATTGGAAATGCAAGGTAACAAACTTGCAACCCGGTCTTCTAGTTCTTGGGGAGGCTTGGGCAATGGTCCCCATGGCTCCCCTAGCTGAGTGTCTACGTGGGGTGAACTTCACACTGACCTTCAACAAGACTCCTCAAGACATGTGTACTCACACACACACACACACACACACACACACGTACACACGTACACAGGCAGACAGACAGACAGACACACACACGCACAGACAGATAGACACACACACAGGCAAACACACAAACGCACACAGGTACACACGCACAGACAGACAGACAGACACACACACAATAAGACAGAGAGACAGAGACAAATAACACACAGAGAGACAGAGGGAGACAGAGAGACAGACAGAGCAACAGCAAAACAAGTGGCAAACATTTTCTAAACCTGATTCATTACAAAAATGACAACCAGGCCCTCTGAGAAAACAGTAAATGCGAAAGAAAAATCACCTTCGCCACGATTCTTATTTCACCGTCACCTCTTCACAGCACCTAGGTCTATCTTACAAACACCCCCGAGCTCTGTGTTTCTTCACACATACACCTAAGCCACTCTACGCTCTGTTTACTACGTAGGGTGTATTAAACCCTGTTCACCTTGTGACTCAGACTCCCACAGTGCCTGTGGGTGATTGAGGAAGTTCATCGGGAGGCAGAGGGATGTCCGGGAGGAGACCCAGGCTGAGTGGTTTCAGCCTCAGCTGCCCATGGTGAAGCTGGTCTATAATAATGGAATAGCAAGCTCCTCGGGGCTTGGAGGTCTCATTTCAATGCTGCCCGAGTTGAGTCTCAGCTAGTAAGGGGCAGACATTTCTCACACCAGCACACACACACACACACACACACACACACACACACTTCCTAGCAAAAGCACCAGTTTCAGTTTAGTATGACCAGGTTCCCTTTTTGTTTTTAAGTTTAAAAAAAGAGAACTCACATGCTGGGCTTGAAACTCAGCACTTCCTTCCTTCGCATAACCCTGACGGTTCCTTAGCAAGCTGCTTCTCACAACTGTCATCTGCGGGGCTCCTGCTTGCTTGGCACTTGATGGTCCTTTCACTACAATGAGCACACCAAACGCTTTGTTGCCATTCCGGGCCAGAAACACAGCTTACCCAAAGTTCCACAGGCTTTTGTCCAATATTTAGGGTGTAGTCACACTGCGCCCCACCACAGCAGCTCACTTGAAATTGAATATTCGGATCCCTAGCCTAGAAGGTTTCTCAGACCGACTAAAGAATGGTTGACGATGTCTTATCATTTCATGCATACAAAGGAGCAGAGGACATTGCAGGTCTCTAACTTGTAAGCTATACGTGGGAATAATGTGAATTCCTTTCACCCAGCTGGTGCAGGGTCATCCGGGGCAAAAGTTGTGGATGCTCCCTGTGGTGGGCATTATGCTGCCCACCCTCCGGCTGGCTCTATTTTGGGACCTAAGGAAGGACAGCAATTCCTGCCTTGTCATTAGTAGAGCCACGTGACTACCTCTAGCCAATGAGCTACAAGTGGAGATACTGTGAGTTCCTTCCACCCAGCTGGCGCCAGGCTCCCAGAGGCTTCTCTCCCTTCACCTGGCAGCTGGTAAAGTTCCAGGCTTCTCTGCCCATGCATTTGGAGTATGTAGAGGACTGGCTTCCTGCTTGCTCTCATTCTCAGTAACAAGAGGCCACTCCTTCACTGGCATTAGAACTGACTCCTTAAGGATTCTGCTGTATACTGCAGACCAGCTGAGACACCAGGCTCATGGACCGAATATATATATATACATTACAATATATATATATATATATAATGTATATATATATATACACTATAATATATTACATATATATTTATATTCATTATATAAATTCTGTTCCTCTAGAGAACCCTAATACAGTTACCATTACACAACCCACCCCACCTTCGATTTATTGATTGAATTAATAGACATAAATTTATGCAATTTATTGATTGAATCAATAACCAATCAAAGTATTGGTTTCGATCCTTAGCCCCCTTGAGGTAGATCTTATTGTTATCAGTGAGCTGCCTAGGATCCTATTAACCCTGGATAGAAATCGTAAATGGGCAAGGAGAGGGTCTTTTTTTTTTTCGGAGCTGGGGACCGAACCCAGGGCCTTGCTCTTGCTAGGCAAGCGCTCTACCACTGAGCTAAATCCCCAACCCCGGAGAGGGTCTTCAAGAGCTAGCCTTGGGCAGATTTTGTTTCCATTGGCATTTGGCAGACAGGATCTGCAGCGAAGTGTCTCCTCTGGTGTTAAAGTCTTATGAAGCCTAGAGCACTCTAAGGAGGTATCTGTCTTTAGCATTGAGGTATGTTTCTTCGGTACAGGCATCCTGGTTTTGATTTTGATTTTGTTTTGACCCAATAGTGACTCTCTGTCTTTTGCTATGAGAGTTGAGTTTACTGATATTTATGGTTTCTGAAAGGTGTTTATTAATCCCTGTCCTTTGCTGAATTTGTGTGTTTAGTGGTGAGCTGGTTAGTTTTTGGTCAACTTGATACAAACTAGAGACGTCTGGGAAGGGAGGAACTCAACTGAGGAATTGCCTCCATCAGAATGAAGTGTAGGCATAGCTCTAAGGGAGTTTTCTTGATTGCTAATTGATGGCGAAGGGCTGGCCCACTCTGGGAGATGCTGCTCTTGGGTAGGTGGCCCTGGGCTACATAAGAAAGGTAGTTGCCCTGGAGCCTAGGAGCAAACCACAAAGCATCATTCCTCGGTGGTTTCTGGGTCAAGCTCTTGCCTTGAGTTCCTACCATGGTTTCTCTTAATGGGCTGTAACCTATAAGTCAAATAAAAAATAGCCTTTTTCTTTCACAGTTACTTTTGTTCACAGTGTTTTAGCACACACCAGGAAGATCAAGATCTCTAGGAGATCAAGTCATAAATTCTCTGGAACGCTTCATGGAACAGAGTAGCAAGGGGACACTCTTGGCCATAGCAAGGGGACACTCTAGGCCATAGCAAGGGGACAGTCTTGGTCAAAGCCACTTGTTCCCCCTTTGCAACCGAGCCTGCTGTGGGTGTGTAATTGGTCCAGTAGGCCTGGGAGGTATCTGTTTACACAAAATCCCTGATGGTGTGGGGTTGCTTCATCCTTAATGAGCCTGGGTTTCAACAATCCTTAGCTAAAGCACACGAATTTTTTTTTTTTTTTTTTTTTTTGGTTTTTTTTTTCGGAGCTGGGGACCGAACCCAGGGCCTTGCGCTTCCTAGGTAAGCACTCTACCACTGAGCTAAATCCCCAGCCCCAGCACACGAATTTCTAATCCACACCCCATGGCTCATCAATTTAACATCCTTTGAGGAAAATTGTCTGTGCCAGGATTTAGTCTCTCTTCTTCAGCCTTTGATCCTTTGACCAGGAAAGTTTACAGATCAAAGTTGTGTCCACTGAACATTGGTTCTTAGTCACTTGAGATGGTTTTGTTGTTGTTGTTTTGTTTCACCTTAAAGTTCAGAGTGAGGCTTCTGTGGAAAGACACCAAGCCCGTACCATGAATTACACAAATAAAAGCAGGGGTTTTGTGCCCAGCAGGAGGGAAAGATGACAGTCTGACTAGACTAAATGTCAATATTGTATTCTGCGTCGTTGCGAGAATGCTAAGTGGGCTTGGCCATTGAGGAAAAGGATTCACACTTATCTTCTATACTCAGACCTAGTTGTGCTCATAATTCAAGTAGCATCCTAGAGAGGGCTTTGCTTAGCCTTTATAATAGAAAAAGCAGAATAACGGAGTAGAATCTGCTCAAATTTCCTCAGCTGGAGAGTTACGTGGGAACTGTTCACCGAGAGGAACATTATACAACAACGAAAATCACCTCCTGCTACGGGCACCTATATGGAAGCACCGTGGAAATAGAAAGTTCCATGGGAGGACTTCAGAGACGCCTCCGTGGTTAAGAGCCCTTGCTGCTCTTGCAGAGGACCTGAGTTCAGTTCCCAGCATCTGCATGGTGACCACACCAATGGTGACTCCAGTTCTAGCGGCTCTGAAGCTCTCTTCTGGACTTGGGGCACTGGGTTTGCATGGAGTATGTATGTAGTTGCACATACATAATCCAGTGAAGCATTCACACGTGTAAAGTAAAAACAGATGTTGCATAAATGAAGACCAACTAACTCCTGGTGTCATTCTCCAAGAGTGGGTCTGTTTTACTCACAAGAGTTTTGACCTCTCCTGTCCAATCTGAAACAAGCCTGATCTACAAGAGATTGGTCTAATCACAGAGAGTCTAGTCTTAAGAAGCAGTGACCCAAACAAAGGCTTCTCTCATTGTGGTTGATCAGTACAGCACATAAGGTAATGAAAAAGGAACGAGGAACCTTTGTCTCAGGCAATCGGCGCTGTCCGAACCACACAAGGCCATATAAACTCCTAACTGAACGAGCGGCTTCAACTTGCTCTAAAATCACATCAGTTCTTATAAACAATAGGTTAAAAAAGAGAAGTAGGGAGGGGGACTGCTGGGGGTGTCTGATGCCTACGGGGAGAGAAGGGGAAGGACTGAGAATATATACAATCAAGATACGTTGTTTACATGGATGATATTGTCAAAGGATAAATAAAAGATAGTCTATTTTTAAAACGAAGGAAAACACAGCTTACAATAAACATAAATCAAGGCTTTCTGCTGAGAGATGTTTGTCCTTGTGAGCAATGACATCTGCTCCCATTTCTCTTCCCAGCTCGAAGCATCACAGTCTTGCTGTGGCAACATCCCCTTTCCAAATTGTCCCTTTGGCCGTTATTGAAAATTCAGCTTCCTTCTGGAGCGGGAAAATTCCTCAGGCCCAGTCTAAAGTAATAGGGCCAGATCTTTGGGTGAGACTTCTTTAACAAAGGCTCTCCCAGCACACTACCGTTTTAGAATCCTTTTCATGTCTCCCTTTCTTTCATGAGCTACAGGACACACTGACTAATTTTCTTTTTTCTTTTTTCTTTTTTTCGGAGCTGGGGACCGAACCCAGGGCCTTGCGCTTGCTAGGCAAGCGCTCTACCACTGAGCTAAATCCCCAACCCCGACTAATTTTCTAAAAGGGACTTGGAAGCCAGGCGTGCTGGGAACATCTGTAGCTACAGCTCTCTGAAAGGCTAAGGCAGGAGACTATCAAGTTCGAGGCGAACCTGGGCTACATTGTGCGATGAGATATCAAAACAATTTTAGTTGCACCAAGAGGAAGTTTGAGTCTCGTTTTCTCTTTCTGTTGTGATGAAGTCGGCACTGTGAGTCGCGTGTCTAGGTAAAAACCTTATAATTTTCTCAAATGCAAGCATGAGTGGGCCGGCGACAGGAGAGATTTTGGGTCTCAGCTCTCTCGTCCCACCTTACTGAGTCAGGGTCTGTCCTGTGGTCTCTGATGAAGTGAAGCTCAGTTTTCCAGGTAGCTGGCCTAAGAGCTTTCAGCCAGCTCTGTCACCAGCTCCCATCTCTCAACCTGAACTTCGTTCCGGAATTACGTCACGGTCTTACTTAGGACACCGTTGAAACAAAGCAGGATGCAAGACGTGGTGGGGCAAGCCCATGATCCCGGCTCTTTGGCGGCTGAGGCAAGAGGATAACGAGTTTGAGACAAGCCTGAGTTATTTTGTGAGTTCTATATTTACACAGTAAGACCCTGCCTCAAAATAAATACAGGAAGAGAGGAAGGAAGAAAATGAGAAATGAGTTGTGGGGGGGGGGGGAGCATTTTTCTCTGGAGACTGTGTGGCTTGCTCTGGTCACAAGAGGGCACTGTTTCTATAGCTTGCAACAGTCTTGTAACCGATGTCTGTGGAACTCAGGAATGGGAGACAAGAAGTTTGCTATGACTCCCGAGTCCGGTTTCGGCAGCGAAGCCCATTTCAGTGCTCCAGACTGTATCTGGAGCCTCTCTGCAGGGCGTCTGCGCAGAGACAGGACCAGTATATGCAAGCATCAGTTTCAGGGTTTAAACTAGAGTAAAAGATGAATGACCTGGAGTACTTCTTGGTTTAAAAGGGAAGTATTGGAGCTGCGGGGATGGCTCAGCGGTTAAAAGCACACTTGTGGCTCCGGGCAGAGAACTCAAGCTTGATTCCCAGCACCCACATGGAGGATTTGAGAGAATCTGATAACCTCTTCTGGCTTCTGCAGGCACTACATGCACAAGGTATTCTTACGTAGGTAGTCAAGCCACTCATAAACATAAATATAAATAAACCTTTAAAAATGGAAATATCCCATGATGCTCTGGGATCCATCTGAAGCACCCGCCCCCTCAGACCTGCCAGGGACTCAGAACATACAGGGCCAGTGAACTCAACCATGGCTAAGCAAGTGAGTGAGTTGTGCTCGACTGCACGGATCTTACTGGCCTAAAGAAACAAACAGGGGAACTCAAATTGGTAGAGGCAAGTCTGGACTCAAAATGGAGGGCTGTGATCCAAAGGAACCAGAACAGTTGAGAAAGCTGTTTATTGGTGGTCTGAGCTTCGAAGCCACAAATAATAACTTAAGAGAACATTTTGAGAAATGGGGCACTGTTACAGACTGTGTGGTAACGAGGGATCCCCCAAATGGAATGTTCCAGAGGCTTCGAACTTGTGACCTTCTCTTGTGTTGAAGGGTGGATGCTGCGATGAATGCTCCACCACACAAAGCTGATGGTTGTGGTGGAACCGAGGAGCCATTTCTAGAGAGTCCAAAAAGTCCTGGTGCTCGCTGAACAGTGAAGAAAAACTTTGTAGTATAAAAGAAAATACTGAAGAGTATAATCGAAAAGACTACTTTGAAAAGTATGGCAGAAACCGTCCATGTTATAGAACTCAGACAGAGTGGGGGAAAAAGAGAGGATTTGCTTTTGTGACTTTTGATGATCATGACACAGATGATAAAATTGTTGAGAAATACCGCACTGCCAATGGGTATAATTGTGAAGTGGAAAGGGCTTGCTTCTAAACAAGAGATGCGTCTGCTGACCACAGAGAGACCACAGAGAGGTCTCTCAATGGGCATAATCGTGAAGAAGAGGTGCAGTCTGCTGGAGCGTGGAGAGGGTGGGGAGGTGGATATGGCAGCTTATGGGTCACGGAGGAAACTTTGGAGGTATTTGGTTGTAGTGGAAACTTTGGTGGAAGAGGAGGCTATGGTGGCAGAGACGGTGGCTGCTGAGGTAGTTGAAGTGGTGACGATGGTTATAAAGGATTTGAAGGTGATGGTGGTAACTGTGGTGGTGGCCAAGGTTACAGTAGTAGAGGAGGCTCTGGTGGTGGACCAGGATATGGAGGATGGTGGTGGTGGACCAAGGTGGTGGATGTGGTGGATGTGGTGGAGGATATGACGGTTATAATGAAGGGGGAAACTGTGGTGGTGGTGGTGGGGATCTATAATGACTTTGGGAATTAAAGTGGATAAAAGCAATCAAACTTTGGATCCAGGGGTGGGCAGTCTGGATGGTAAGAGCTCTGGCAGTCCCTATGGCAGTGGCTAAAGGTCTGATGGCAAAGGTGGTGGCTATGGTAGCAGGAGTTTTTACAAAAATAGAAAAGGGCTATCATTCTTATCAGGTTCTTATCGGGAGAGAAAGTGAGGAGTTGTCAGGAGAGCTGCAGCTTACTTTGAGACGGTTGTTACAGATGCCTTAGAGGAACTGTAACCGTCCGCTGCAGCTTAGACAGGAAGCCCTTCTTGCTTAGTGCTGTGCTAGTACTGTTTGCAAAATGTGCGGCTATTGATTAATGCAGTGTAGACTCGATTAGGTGTGCATGCCTGAGGCCTTTTTATCTGCTGTACCTTTCTCTTTTTCTTTTTAGTGATACCAGAAATAAAAAAAAAAATTAAGGAATTTTTAACTTGAGAGAGGTGGGGGTGAGGAGGAGGAGGAGAGGAAGAAGAAGGAGGAGGAGAGGAGGAGGAGGAGAAGAGAAGAAGGAGAAGGAGAAGAAGAAGAAGAGGAGGAGAAGAAGAAGAGGAGGAGGAGGAAGAAGAGAAGAAGAAGAGGAGGAGGAAGAGGAGGAGGAGGAGGAAGAGGAAGAGGAAGGAGAAGATCAACAGTGACTGCAGAGATGGTTCAGGGGTTAAGAGCTGCTCTTCCAGAGGACCTGGGTTCAATTGCTAGGACTCACAGCTCACGACTCTCTGTAATTCCAGTTCCAGGGGGTCCACCACCTTCACACTGACATATATGCAGACAAAATACCAATGAATATAAAATTAAAGCTAAACAATTTAAAAAAAAAAAAGAAGGCTAACATGTACGGGCTTAAGCGCCTTGAAATACAGAGCAGCCACCTCATAGTAAATACTTTAACTATACCCTGCTCTGTGTATGTATGTGTTCATGTTTATGTGTAAATGTTGGTGTGCACGTGTATGTACATGCTGTATTGTGCCCTCAACGTCTACCTTGTTTGAAGCAGGATCTTTTGTTTTCCATTACAGCGTCCAGCAAGCAGGCTAGCCTGCTATCAGCCAGGGGTTCTCTGTCTGCCTCCCATCTTGCCGTGCGAGCCCTGGAATTACAAATGTGTGCTACCCTGTCTGGCTTTTATAAGGGTTCTAAGCCTCTGAACTCAAGTCTTCATGCTTGCAAGCCTAGGATCTTACCCACTGAGCCATGTCCCCAGCCCCCATAGACCTCTTGAGTCTCCTTATAAAGCGAAACTCATGGAATTCGATGATTGGGCTGGGAGGAGTTAGGGACTGACCCTAGAAAACAAACAAGCTTTTGGTTTGGTTTGGCTGCACTTATGAAGTGCACTGTCACCCAGCGGTGACCCCATCCTGGTGTGGAAAGAGCTAGAACAGTAAGGGGTTGCCACCCATGGAGAGCCACTAATCTGAAGGCCTTGGTGGAGAGTACGCTCACTTCCCCAGATGCAATCCTGCCTGTGTTGAAAGGGGCCTTGGGTCACCCTTTCTCTTTGTGCAACCAGGTCAAGAGAACAGTTTCTGCTTCTTCATCTGCTTCTTTCTTGAAAAACAAAAAGTTAAAGATTTTACTTGTTTTACTTTATGTGTGTGAGTGTTTTGCCTGTGTGTATGTCTGGGCACCACGCGCATACATGGAGGTCAGAAGAGGGTGTCGTATCCCTTAGAACTGGAGTTATGGCATCAACGGGAGTTCTGGGGACAAGAGCAATAAATGCTTTTAATCACCGACCCATCCTTCTTCCTGTCATCAAGGTTCCTTGTGAATTCTCAGGAAACAGATCTGCTGTGATCACCGTTGGCTTCTGTTTGGTTGTTTGGTTGGTTTTATTGAAACAGCCTCTAACCCCTGGCACCTCCATGCCCAGTGTGATTTTTTTTCCATCTCAAAGCTCCCCCTGGATTGCTGAGTGAGCAGAATAGCACTGAAGACGTGCATATGCCTGAAGGCACTCATCTCTTATGGTGGACAGGCTGTGCCGAGGACTAGCCCTGGCACTGTCTTTGTCCTTCTAGGTCTTTCTAAAAGCCCGTGTGAGCCACACTTTCCAAATTAATAAATTAGACTCATTATCTGGCTAGCACGTTTAACTTTCTTTCTTTTATTTATTTTTAATAACGTTTTCTCAAACTTTTTTTTTCTTTAAAGAAAGGGTCTCACTATGTAGCCTTGGCTCTGGTCTGTACATTTCTATGTAGATGAGGCTGTGTTTGAACTCAGAGAAATACACCTGTCTCTGCCCCTGTCCCTCCCCCTGCCTCTGCCTCCCCAGTGCGGGATTAAAGGTATGTGCCACCATACCCAGTTTTTTATTATGGTTAGTGTGTGTGTGTGTGTGTGTGTGTGTGTGTGTGTGTGTCCCCAACCATGTGCAGGTAGACTCAGTTCTCTTCATCCACTGTGTGAGTCTAAGAGATCAAACAGGTTGCTTGGTGGCAACCACCTTTACCTTTGGCTATCTCTCTGAGGCCCACGTGACTTCTGCCCTCTGATACAAACAGTGTGAAGCTGGATCTTGTCAGGAGCCCCGGGATGGATGCCCATGGCTCCTGGGAAACCCACTCCCCCGTAGACAACGGCTGGAAGCACCATCTGCTTGTGCCGGAGTCTCATGGCTGCGGGTATGACATAGACATCGGTCACAACCGCCCCTTGTTTGACTCGAGCTCCAGTTTTTCCAGGAAGCCAAGCAGAGAAGCACCGCAGGAAGCCCTTTCCCATGGTGAAGGCTCCCTAAGACCCTGCACCTTCACCTCTTGGAATGCTGTTCTGGTTGTTTTAAAACGTCTATCCACGGGCTGAAGAAGGGACTCAGCGGTTAAGAACACTGGCTGTTCTTCCAGAGGATCCCAGCTCATTCCCAACTCACACATGGCGGTACATAACCATCTGTAACTCCAGTTCCAGAGACTCTGACACCCTTTTGGCCTTCCTGGACATCAGGTACACAATTAGTACCCAGACATACATATAGGCAAAACACTCATACACGTAGAGTAAAATAAAAAAAATTAAAAATCCATCAATTCAACAACCAAAGTATACCCAATAACACAATACTGTCTGTTCACTGCCTGTGGAAATGGCGAAAACCACCATTCACTCAAATTCTGAGTTCCCAGCAAGGGTGTGAAGCTGCACCAAACAACCTTGGGTTTCTACCCCTTCCGCTTAAGTGTGATTCTTCAACAATAGAGAGCCAGACTTGGCCCCAGACGTCCTGCATTCAAATCTTACCTCCTTTCTCTTGGTGGCGGTACTGTGCAAGGTTTTCTTCCAAGCTCAACTCCTCCCCTACCAGCAGGTAAACTCAAATTCCTGCGGGCCCGACTGGGGCAGGGGATAAATACTGGCCCCTGAGTGATGTAATGGATGGCAAGAAAAGGTTTTCTCATAAGGAGATTAAAGGCTAATGGATGAGAACAGCTTCCCATAAAACAGGCACAGGCAAAAAAAAAAAAAAAAAAAAACAGGCACAGGCTGGAGATTGTCATAGACTCCACCAGAGTATGCAGCAGGGTTACCAAGGCTGTGTCTGTTCCTTGCAGCCTAGAAGGGGAGGGAGAATGACTCTGAGGCATCCCAGAGGCTGTCTAATGGCTTCCTTCTCACAGAAGGTTAGTAAGTTCCACTGCCCTCTGATTCTCTTTGGCTACCTGGGATTACAGCTCAGGAGCCAGCAGGCACCTACCAGAGGGAAGCACAGAACTCCAGGAGCAGAACCCCTGAGGAGCAGTTGGTCACAGTGTACTAAACAGAGCCACGGGCGTGCACGCAGCAGAACAGGAGCAGACGGGCAAACCCACGAGCTGTTCTGCAGGGCTCGCACCTACAACCAGGCTGAAGCCAGCTTGGGCTGATACGTTTGAAAGACGTTCCAAAACAATGCTAAATGGGTATGCTGTGCCTGTCAAATCGCCTTGTGAATGTTCATGTTTACGGCTACAGGTTAGTGAGGCTGTCCACTTTATCCGGACAAGCTTCTTTTCAGTGGTTGGCAGTTACGGCTGAGACTCATAACTGCTCAAGGTGTTGAGAACTGGTGGATGAATGGGGTGCTTGTATCACACACACACACACACACACACACACACACACACACACACACACACACCCTGTCCACCAACCAAAACCCAGGGATTGTTAGGGACAAAGAGGCAGAAACAAGGTGATGGCGTTGAGGTTCACTGTTTTCCCCACATGACCTGCCTGCTGCATTCTTGAGCTCCCAGCTTGTAGGACTGCTTGCAACAAGACTCGCACATAACTGGACCCATTAACACACAGTTGTGGCTTGTGAGGTCTCACTCTCCCGAGGATCTATATAGGAGGTTAATGTTTGCTGGAGGAAGGAGAATTTTTCTTCAACAGTATAACCGCTGATAAGGTACCAACGCTCAGGTAAGGAATTCTAACTAGTCTCATTGGATCTCCAAGGGGCGGGGCGCAGAGCTGGGGTAGCTGACTGTAGAAGGGAGATTAATTAGGAAGATAAAGGGAATGAGCTGAACAGGAGTGGGAGGGAGATAAGGGAGGGCAATGCACTGCAGAGGTGGTGATGTCCCACACCTTCAATCTCAGGAGGCAGAAGCAGGCAGATCTCTGAGTTTGAGGCTGGCCTGTTCTACAGAGCAAGTTCTAGAATAGCTAGTAGAGCTATGCCGAGAAATCCTGTCTCAAAACAATCAATCAATCAATAAGAAGGCAATGGGAAGTGAATATGACAAAAATGTAAAATACATTATATATGGGTATGAGAATGCCATAATGGAACCTACTATGATGTGTGATTAGTATATGCTAACAAAAATGTAGAAAACAAGACAAACAGCCCTCCAGGTATCCCAGTATAGGGCCTCTTCACTTTCCACCTGGCCTGGCATCCCCTAGCAAGCTCTGCTGTTCATTCATTTATTTGGAACTTCCAGCACCCTCTTGAGATGTGTAGATTAATAATTCTCATCTCTTCACTGAGCAGAGGAAAAGTTAAATTTTGAAGAAGTTATAGAAACTTGCTATAAGATCAAACCTTCTGGAAAGAGATGTCTCTAAGCTTCACCTTCTTATCAAAGGCATAAAAAGGCCTATCAAGCCAGGCAAGAAGCCAGGTAGTAGTAGCTGTTATCTGTTCTCCACATATGTTCTCTCTTTAAAAAATAACAACAGATTTCCCCTGCTCCCAGCCCTCTGCATGTGTGGTCGGACACAATAAAGACTACATTTCCCAGCATGCTTTGCACCTACCGCTGTGTGTATGGATCAACATAGGCTATAAGTAAAAGAGTGGCAGATGAAGAGTGTGATGGTTGGAGCCGAGGAAGCCATGTTGATGTGTACTGGTTGACCTGGGAATTTTATGTGAAGAAGTAAGCTGAAGTCTAAGCCTCTGTTGTTTGCATTTCTTTGCTCCAACCACTTAGCATTTACTGTGATATGAACCACAAGTAAGGACTGTGTACGTGGGTGGGCCTTCCTTGTCTCAAGGAAAGGAAACTGTGGCATAATGGATGCTAGCAGCTAAGCCGGGGTGTCAGGGGACATGTTACCAATAGTTATGCCTGATAGTGTCACCTATAGTCACCATGCACCAAGCTTACACATGCACATGACGCTCCTGCATCTTTACCGCACCCACATGGGAACAGCAGCCACTCTTGTCTTCAGAGTGATTTTTAAAAGCCCCAGACTGGAGGTCAAGAGGTCAGAGATCGAATCCCAGCTCAGCCTGTTCTGCCGGACCAAATTGCTCACTCTCTCTGAGTTGCATCTCCATCTGTGAAATGAAGACGCCTGGATCCACCTGCAGCCACTCTGCACTCTCTCCACCCAGACTTCTCCCTTACCCCAGCCGGATCAGTCTTGCTTGTGGGGTTTAATCTTCTTGAGTCAGAGACTCCAATAAGCCAGGAGTCTTTTTACAAGGGAGTGGTTCTGTGACGCCTGGAGGAAGGGGAGCCTGTGGCATCTGTGAACTCCACAGTGGGAGCCATTGTGTGGATGAAGGGCGAAGATCATGACGGGAGCTTTTGAGCTCTTGGCTGGACCTGAAAGGTCAGAGATGCCTGGGAAAGAATGGTTCAAGGTCAGCATGCCACAGTTCTGGTGACTTGACTCTACAACTGAGAAACCTGGGAAACCTCTCTGCTGGGTAGCCCAGGGCTGACATCATCCTGAACCCCTACCAAGTATCCGTAGACACTGAAAAAAACAGGACAATTAAACACTGTGCAAGGAAGCCGATGGCAGGTTGTGTTCCAATCCCATGGCCAGCAAGCATTCCTGAGTGTCAGCTTAAACTAGCTATCGAGAGGTGGTGTCTGTCAGGGGACTTGAATCCCTCAACACTCTCCAACCACTTTACTAGTTTCCAATTTTCTCAGGCAGCGAGGCCCACCCACGTATACAGTCCTATCCATCTCCCACCCACTGGATGCCTGGGAGCTGCAGGACAGATCCTACGTGTGGGGTCTTAATAGAATTCCTTATTTCCCTCTCAACCCAGTCTAGCCCGCTGTCTGCGAGCACACTAGGGCATCTCCTTTCCACCCACAGTGGCTGAGGCTCCTGAGTCAGACCTGCCAGAGGTTTCCTTCTTCTACAGGTATTTCCCAAGGTGTGCACGTTAAGTTTGAGTATCAGGAGGATTTAGACTCATACTATGGTAGTGTCTTTAGTATAATGGACACAGAAAAAACAAAAAACCAACCATCTGAACTAGGTAATGTCCTTGGGGTTGTTACTTATAATAATACTAAATTGTAACAACCATGTAACAACCGTGGGCTGGGGAGATCCCTCAAGGAGCAAAGGCAAGCACCAGGTCGAGTTTGATCTCCAGCATGGGAATTAAAACTGGGAGAGTATTTGTGATCGCAATGTTGGGAAGAGAGAGACAGGCAGATCCCTGGTGCCCTCTGGCCTGGCACCTAACCTAGTCAGCCAACCCTAGGTCCCACAGAGAGACCCTGTCTGAGAAACAGTAGACAGCTCCAGAGGAATAACTCCTGAGGCTGACCTCTCGCCTCCAGATGCACGCACATGTCTGCCACACTCATATGCACCCACACACAGCACACTCAGTGAATGGTGGGTGGGACAACTCCAGGACACGGAAGCAAAGACGATGTCTGAAAATGCTTTTATCTCTGCTCATGCTCCGGATGAAAGTGAGAAATACGATGGTGTCAAATACTCCTCCCAGTTCCCAAGCGTTTGTTTCTTCCGCAGGACCAGGTACCAGGTAATTCAGTAACAGATAGCATTGTAGCCAGAGGGTTTATACACGAGTGTGGCTAGCACAGGCAGCTGGCCTGCACTGAGGAGACTGAGGCCGGAGGATGATAAGTTCAAAGACAGTCTGGGCTACATCATATCTGTATCAAAAGACCCAAAGAAATGAAACTTGACAGTAAATAAATAAATAAACAAATAAATAAATAAATGACAGCAGGTCAGACTTATATTTAAGATGAGTTCGAAATAAAGCTCTCTGGGGAAAAAAACCCACAGAACACTTGATTCATTTAGAACTTGAGATTAATTATAGCCCAGGACATATTTATACAGAAAATTATTCATAATTTGACATTCCATATTAACTACATGTCTGGTGTTTTTATTTGAGAAATCTGTCAGCCTTATTTCAAAATCTTAAATTATTCCAAGCCCCTTTAACTCCCTACTCCATCCATCCTAGCCTGATAAGTCTTTTAAATCTCTTTTTTCCTCTCCGGTTTAGGTTTTCCGGTCTCAACCCCACGCTCTCTTTGTTCTGTTCAAAGACTTGCTGTTAGTCACCTTCCTAGAACATAAACCTGTCCTGTCCAAAAAGCCTGTGAAAACCGCCCTTCCCCTGCATCCAGGGGTGGATGAAGCCCAACCCCCTTCACGGGCCTGAGTCAGGCTCGGTTCCTCGTCACCCTCTGAAGCACTAGGGTTTTGCAGTCCGCGTTCACCAGTGAATCCTGTCATGAAGCAGTCTCCAACAGCCTGACCCACTACAGAAAATCTGATCAGAGTCTTCCGGTGTTAATCCAGAGTCATCCTTTCTGTGAATCCTCCCCAGCGCCCAGCTTCCCCCACCTCCCACGCCTCTGGCCACATCCCTGCTCCAGGATATGGGAGTTAGCCTGGTCTACGGCTCTCCACTCAGGCTGACAGCGACTACCGGAGAGGCTGAGGTGGGATCCTGTCCACAGCAGTAGCACCCTGGATCCCTTGAGTCAGCAAGAGATGAGAAGAGCAGAAAAGAGGGAAGAAAGATTAATAGAAGCGGTCTAGGAAGGGGCTCTTCCTCTCTTCTGTTACAGTCTGGACAAGATTTTACCTGAGCCTTGCAACAGCATGCAGCCTCCACTCAGATTCAGGGTGATAAAAGAGTTTGCATGATTGGCCCGCAAATCCACAACAGTGGGGAAAAAAAGTGGTCCAGACCCGTGTTTTCTAGTAAGAAGGTTGCATGTATCATTAACTCCGCTTCCTCCACGAGGTCCTCTCCGCTGACCCTTGTGCTCCAGGAGGAGGCCCAAGAAAACAAAGCCATTTCTCTTTAGCAGGTTACGGGCTCATTATTCCGTACATAGTGCCTGTATCCTGCTTACTGTATTGAATTGGTGATGGTTCAGGCTTTGCTGTTGATGTTTGCAGAAAAAAATTAAACGGGGGGTGGGGGAAGGACAGATCCTTTCATTGCTGCTGGGGCAAACAGCTGGGTAAACAAGACCGATATATTTTCAAAAGAATGAACAAGGAGTGGAATCTGGGATGGAACTGGAATCACTTGTCTGGTCCCCGGGACATTCCAGATAACCGGTTCTAGGAAGAGACTTTAGCTTGCAGAGTCAGAAACTCCAAAAGGGTTGTCAGGTATGATGAGTTCCTGCCGTAATCTCGGAACCTGAGAGGTGTCGGTGGGAGGATCAGGAGCTAAGGTTTTCCTCAACATCCAAAAGACTTCCAGGTCAGTCTGGAGCCTGGACTATGTGAGAAACTGCCTTAAAGAGAAGGTAAGTGAGGGGGAGGGACTGAGTGGGAGGGGGGGAGAGAGAGAGAGAGAGAGAGAGAGAGAGAGAGAGAGAGAGAGAGAGAGGAGGGGGAAGAGGAGGAGGAGGGAAACAAAGTAAGTTTGTTTTTAAGTCTTCAAAATATTATGTTAATGCCCAGCTATGGTAGCTCAGGCTTTTATTCCCAGCACTTGAGATGCAGAGGCAGGTGAAATCTCTGTGAGTTAGAGGCTAGCCTGGTCTACATACTCAGTTCCAGGCCGGCCAGGGCAATATAGTGAGGTCCTGCCTCAAAATATATAAGTGAATAAATAATGCATACTTTATTTACATAACATATATCTGTATAATACACTTTGCTCTCATTTAAGTCTCTTGAAAATTCAGAGCTTTCAGCTGCTCTTGCCTCAGAGCACATTCTGGGAGGCCTGACTACCCACGGCAGGTGACTTCCCCAGGGTCCACAGTGCCTAAACCACCCTGGTCCCTCTGGAGAAGCCCTGGGAAGCCAGGGGGACCAATGTGTTCCCCTAGAGGGAGTAACCAAGACCATCCCCACCCAACCCTTCCAACCCTTTCAACCCTACCCTCACTCTGTCTTACCTGCCAGAGCTTCTGAGAAGCCTCACAGCAACTAGGAGGATAACGGAACCTGGAAGCCTCCAACCATCCATCCTACAAAGTCTGGGCAAGGACCCCAAGCCACAAGGACTGGGAGGGTGGCAACCGCTACATAGTTCTTCTCCCAGGACTACCAGGAGACCATCTCAGATGTCGTGAAAGATAATATATTCGACAAGGATCACGATGCGATGGTACTGTGAACTTCCTGTATGTGTGACCATCGCAATGTCGCATACAACGAGCCAATCCCTGGACCAGCAAACTTGCCAGGATTGTGGAAGCCCATGGTAGAAGACCACCCATTCCAGAGGCCTCACTAAAGCCAACTGTGGTAGCCATCACAGAAGCCTTGCAGCTTGCAGGGTGGGGTCAAGATTGAAGCCTCACACATCCTTTATGCAGCGTTGAGAGTGACTTAGGGACAGGTACAGAAAACTAAACAACACAAGGTGACCAGCAGCGTGCTGGGTGTTCTGGGACGCCTTAGGGGGAAGTCCTCCCACTCGTCAGAAGCTGGGCTTGTGTGTGTGGAGCTTGGGGTGCAGACCCTACCGGTGCTAATGTTGTCTTAGTCTCCCATTTCATTATCAGTTGGTACAGAGGTGATCTTCTTAACACCTTATTAGTGGCAGTGTTAAAATGAACCGCCCACAAAGGGTAGGCTATATGCACCAATCATTGCTCTTCAGATCACCTGAGGAGGCAGGCAAGGAGAGCTTAGGGATTTGGTTGTATTTGTTGTGGTTTCAGCCGCTAATGTCAACGCCCAGCCAAAGACTAAGATAGCGTACACAGCCCGGAGCACTCCAGCTCTCCTCTTGCCACTGCTCGGCTCAGCCCTGTGGTTCATCTCAGAGCCTCCATGTTGGAAACCACCTCTCAAGCCAGTCATTAGACTGGATCATGACACAGGTGACTCTGACGTCCTTGTCTGAAGTTGGCTTTGTCTTCAGTCCTAGAAAACACAAGAGGCAGAATGCAGCTTATGGTTTGGTATTATAATGGTTCTTTTTTTATCGATGTCATATCTGTTTTCTCAGAAATTTTTATCCAGTGAGTCATATGCCTAGAGAGAAGAGTGACAGGGGTGGGGGCGATCTGTGGTCAGGGCTATTCAAGAATTCAGTTTAACACCTCCCCGCTCCCCACCTTGCCACTTCCTTAGCATAAAATTCACCTTCTCAGCCAGTGTCCAGAGCAGTAGTATTGACTTAACTTTAAGCTGTTGTGTGATAGCCCCAAGCCCAGCACAGTGGAACAGTGCAACACTGTAAATCTTAGCTGTTCAGGACATGGAGGTAGAAAAGTTACTTGTACCTGTCAGTTTGAATCCAGCCTGGGCAAACAGTAAAATCCTGTCTCAAAACTCAACAATGGCAAGCTTATCTTTTTGCTAAACAGAGATTCTGTACCCATTGCACAAGGTGGGGAGATGGGGAGGGGGGCTCCCTTTGACTGGAGAGATGGCACAGCAGTTAAGAACACTTGCTCTTGAGAGGATCTGGGTTCAGTTCCCAGCACCCACATGGCAGTCCATAACTACATGTAAGTGCAGGACCATGGGGTCCAGCGCCCTCTTCTGACCTCCTCTAGCACCAGGCACAGCATGGTACACGTACATACATGTAGGTAATTGACAAACACATAAATTCCCAGCTTTCTGGATAGAAGAGCAGGTTTAACGTCCATTCCTTTGAGAGGACATTGCTTAATATTGTTAGTTTTCCTGGAGATCTCTGGGCACAAGGAGGCCAGCAACTTCCAAGGTTTTTGGTAATTTAGAGTCCCTTGAGGTTCCATATGAATTTTGCAAGTCTTCCTTCCTGTCTGTTTTCCAAAAAGCCCTGTGGCAACCTTAACAGGGGTGGCATTGGACACCTAGATAGCTTTTGGCAATGTGGCTGTTTTAACAATGTAGCAGGTCCTGATCTATGAACACATAGTATCTTTCTCTTTATTTAGCTTTCTTTAATCCTTTCAATGTTTGTGGTTTTCTGTGTCCGGTGTTTACCCCCTTGCTAAGCCGACTCCTTCCTGCCCAGTTCATTCTTTTTTATGCTATTTCAAATGACACTGTTTTCTTGCCTTTCTTCCTCGGTTGCTCATGCTGTGCAGAAACAGAGTTCTGTGTTAATATTCTATCCCGCGGCATTGCTGGATTTGTTTATTGTTTCCAGCTCTGTTTTCTTGCTGAATCTTCAGGGTTTTATACAAATAAAATCACACCGTCTGAAAGCAGAGGTTTCTTTCCCTCTCCGGTTTCAGTATTCGTTATCTCTTCTTGCCAACTCCTCTGACTAGAACCCTGGGTGCCTTGTTGAAGAAATGTGGAAAAAGGAGCCCCCTCACCTTGCTGCTGACTTTATGGAGAAAACTGTCAGTTTTTCACTGAGGAGTATGATACTAACTGTAGGCTTTACTTTTTTATATTATAGGGCTTGGGGGCCAGCAAGATGACTCAATGGGTAAAGATGAGTCTAGTTAATTGGTCAACCTGAGTTCCATCCCTGGGTCCCATATGGTGGAAGGGGAAGGAGATAACCAACTCCCTTAAGTTTTCCTTTGACTTCCACATGTGTACTGTGTCACCACACACACACACACACACACACACACACACACACACACACAGAGTAAAATAAAATACTTATAATTAAAAATAAAACACAGGATTTGGGCTGAGAGTAAAAATGAATGATTATGAATCCTAGCATTGACGGTGCTGAGACAGGACGTTCATAAGTTCAAGGTGAGCCTGGGCAACTTAGTAAGACTCTGAAGAAATAAAACAAAGTTTTAGTGCCAGCAGAGGCAGGGGGATCTCTGTGAGTTCAAGGCTAGCCTGGTCTACAGAGTGAATTCCAGGACAGACAGGAGCTACACAGTAAAACCCCTCGAAAAAGAAAGAGTAGAGTAAGAATTAGGATAAAAGAAAACAAAGCAAAATCCCAAAAGCCATATATATTATATAATATATTATATGATATATATATAATATATATGGCTTGGAATTTATTGAAATATCAAATTTGGCAGATGCTTGCCTAGTGTTAGAAATGACAGCCCAGCTGAGAATGAATCTCATAGGCCAACTGCTTTCTTATTGTGTGTGATGTTAGGATTTTGATCTTCAGAGTTAGGAAGAAAAAAGAAAAGGAAGAAGAGAGGAAAGGCAGAAGGAAGGGGTGGAGAGAGGGAGGGAGAGAGGGAGGAATGGTGGAGGGAAGGAAGAAAGGAAAGAAGGAAGGAAGGGAGGTAGGGAGGGAGGGAGGAAGGAAGGAGGGAAGGAAGAAAGGAAGGAAGGAAGGAGGGAAGGAAGAAAGGAAGGAAGGAAGGAAGCGTGGGTAAGCAGGGGGTAAGCCCAGGATGACCCGTTGCTAATAAAAGATGTTCTTCTTCTGTATCATCGCCTGGATTTCTGAGCGTGGTTTATAGAGACACTAGGACACAGTTAAGGTGCATTCTCTCACACGTGGGTCTGAGGAGCGGTGGGCACTAAGGCTTTACCCAGAAAGTGTAACCGGAGTAACAGAAGATAAGCTACTTTCCTGGGTGGTCTTTAGAGCCAGAGCGGATGCTTTGCACATGCGCAGTAATGGATCAGCTACCACCATGAACGCGGGACATTCTTCTCCAATCTGTTGAGGGAGAACTTGGAAGAGATTAATTCCCATCCTAAAGTGCTTGATGGCTGTGGAGGCTTAGCCTAACTCTTGTTTTCTCTCTTGGTCTCACTCTAGAGGTATTTTCTCTCTAAATTCGAGTGCGAGGCAACAAAAGAAAAGGCAGCGTTCGAGGGACGGCGTCTCATTCCGAAGAGTACCAGAGCCATCTTGCTCCATGAAGACAGAAATATTGACAAGTAGAGAGCAAGACAGAAGCAACCACAGAAAGAGAAGAAACAGCATCTCCAACAGGACCAAGTTGCATTTGGGAACTGTAGCTTGCTTATTTGGATCCTGTTTCTTTTATTCATTACCTGACAAACTGGGTTGAGGTTAAAGGACAGAGAGAAAGAAGCTTCATTCACTTCAGCACCATCTGCTTTCGGAATGTATGAGAGAATGTGGTGGCTGCAGCCTATGCCGAGTTGGCAGTGTAGGATGTTAGGAGAGAAGATATACCCACATGTGGCTGATAAGGGGTGAGCACCATGAATGAGTGAGGAGAGACTTTATGTAGGGTTCCTTTTCAGTCTTGATGGTCTTTCTTCAGTAATGATCCCTAAGTCAGACCAAACATCCTTAGCCTACCCACAGTCAGCATTTAAGCCCCTGATGTTTTCTCAACACCCGACTTCCTTCTTGCAAACCATTCCTTCATTCTCATTTGCTTGCTCTCGTCCCATTACATAGCCTCAGTTCTTGGTGCCAAATTGTCTCCATATTTTCAGTCTTCTGTGCATGGATGAGGAAGGAAAAGCACCAGACAGGCAAAGAGATGGACCCAAGATGTAGAGCCAGAGAGGATTCGTTAAGCCTTAACACAGCTGCAGATTTAAAACAAAAAAATGTCAAGGGAACAGAGTGTTCCAGCTGATTTAACTTCCTGTTGATAGTCTCCTGGGAGAAGGGGGTGAGGCCTGGAGTCTCAGAATTGGGGTAGAGGGAAGGCAGGGGCTGGAGGGGCTGGACTTGCTTTTTCTTGGGTAGTCATTCACCCAGAAGTTTGGTTCCCATCTGCGAGACTGTTGACACTCATTTCCTGAGGCAGGCCATGGTCAGAGGAGGCTCTTGGAGCCCGATGCGCCCAACCTACAGAAAAACAGGATGTGAGCTTTCAGATCTGACTGAGCCATGAGATGCAAATTCCTCCCTGTCCCCACACCCACCCCACTCCCCAGCCACTGCCACCCACACCACTCTCCTTTCCGCTGCAGAGACCATTCCTCTCCCTGTGTGGCTTTCATCAGGGAGGCCTGCACCCTTTTCTTACCTTTCTTTCTTTCATGGTGGGTTTTGATTTTAGGAGTTCTGTACCCATGGCTGATGAGAATTCTCATCAAATGAAAGAAGCAGAAAGGTTGAGTAATTCTGCTTTCTCACAAAACCTACCCGTAGTAAACTTGGGCCTCAGACCTCCCTGGGGCCCCTAGCTTTTCCTAGATCACCCTTCTTTCGCTTTTTGTTACCACTAAAAAGCCCTTCCTTGTGTGAATGAAGGAAAAAGAAACAAAATAGAAACCAACAGACACACAATCACACATACAGACATACACACTCATACACAGAGACACACAAACTCACATACCTACACACATGCACACAGACACATTCACATACACACACACACATACACTCACACATACAGATTTACCCTCACACAGACACACACATAATCACATAGGCACACACACACACATAGACACACTCACAGAAACACACACACACACACACCACACCACCTATTTTCACAGGGAAAAGATCAATGGTAAAATACTGGCACACTAACACTCTGTGTGTAGCTGACTTTCCTAAGAGAAGATGAACCCCAGACCTGTGCCTGCTTAAAGACTGGTGTGTGTTCGCCCTGTTGGTAATGTGGTAATATACACTACCAGCCTGAGGGCGTCTTCAGCCTGGCCTCTGAGGAACACTCATGCTCTCCCCACCCCTTGTTCCTCAAGGCTCATATAGCCCTATCCCCCATGTTACCCCATCCCATTCTCCACTCCACCTTGGTCCACTTCCCCCTCCTCTTGTCTCCCAGGCTTCCCTGGACCAGTTCATCCTTGTCAGCAGGGTCTTCCTCAGGATCCAGCAGCACCCGGCTGCCCACCACTTCAGAATATGTAGTGTGGTATCAATGTATTAGGTTTCCTTTTCTCAGAGGAGTGACAGTCTCATAAGTAGGACCCCGAGCTTGTCTCATGGCACCTACGGTATAGGATGTACACGGTGAGGAACGTCTTAAGTCATAGACAGATCAGGAAGTAGGGAGGTAAAGAAGCACATCTGAATTTAGACAACAGAACTGTGACATACCCCAAAGGGCAAAATCATTCTGAAAACCTCAGCACCAAGAATCGTCAGTTCACACATGGAAGAAGAGGAATGAGTAAAGCGTTGATGTGTGGGAAATGTTATGAATGACAGTCCCTCCTGCTCGCACTAGGGATAAACTGTAGATACTTGTTTGTGTGTTATTTAGCTCTGGGGAACCTAAAAATGGTTTTCAAGATGGTAACCATTCAATATTGCAAATTTTATTCCAAATTGTGGTATGAAAATCATCATAGTCGTCTTCTTCCTCTTCTTCCTCCTCGTCTTCCTCCTGCTCCTCTTCCTCTTCCGGCCTGTGTAAGCATAAGTGAAGAATCGCGCTCTCCACCAGATCATCCATCATGAACATGAGTCGAGTACAGTCCATCAAGCTGGCTAGGGTAACCAAAGTGCTGGGCAGGACCGGTTCACAGGGACAGTGCGCTCAGGTGCGAGTAGAATTTATGGATGACACCAGCCGCTCTGTCATCTGAAATGTCAAAGGCTGTTCGAGAGGGTGATGGGCTCACCCTATGGGAGTCAGAAAGAGAAGCTTGGAGGTTGTGCTGACCTTGCTGCTGGGTCCTGGATATCCACACCTTAGCCCACGGAATGACTTGCAATTGTTAAATAAAGCATTTGTATTCAAAACATAAAATCACATCTGAACTTAGAATATTCAAGAACTTCTATACAGATTACAAAAGAGAAAAATGAAGTCTAACAAAGGCTTTCTCTAGAGGTCAGGCTGTGTCCAAACTCAGAGGCTTGTAAAAAGTGGGTGGAAATCACTAGGGGCTGGATGGCTTGGAACTGAGTGGCGACCTGGGAATCATGTTATGAGTGAAGTGTGCTACCTGGCCCAGGCCCTGTTTTTTTTTTTTTTTTTGGTTCTTTTTTTCGGAGCTGGGGACCGAACCCAGGGCCTTGCGCTTCCTAGGCAAGCGCTCTACCACTGAGCTAAATCCCCAACCCCCCTTTTTTTTTTTTTTTTTTTTTTTTTTTTTTCGGAGTTGGGGACTGAACCCAGGGCCTTGTGCTTGCTAGGCAAGCGCTCTACCACTGAGCTAAATCCCCAACCCCAGGCCCTGTTTTAAATCTGTGTTGTCCCTGCTGCTACTGACCAATGTATTTATTACAGTCACGTGACAGTGCTCCTCTAAGCATTCCTTGGGCCTCAGTGCAGTGAATTCCCTTATTCCTATTTTATTGATGAATCTGAGAGGCAAAATCAAAAGTCACAGCTGGGCCAGAATGCTGATGACCGAGCTGACCCTAAACCTCTGTATTCTGTACTTTCTGCTATGGCACTGTTAGCACAAGTCCATTTTCAGGGAGACAGGTGAGAACTGGATTACAAATGATGACGCTACCTTTTTGCGTGGAGCGAGCATCCATTCAGTGCTTAGTCACTCGTCCAGCATGTATGGGCATCAAACTTGAGGTCAGCACTGACCACGAGACCTGTGAGAATGAAGTGTGCCCTCGTTAGCCTTGTACTTTTGGTGGCGTGTGGAGAAAGTGTGTGGTTGTTACAGAGGCTTCCCAGTGCTGGGTTAGGTCAGGAAGACACTGAGAAAGCCTTCCCAGAGGACACCTCAGCGGGGAACCTAAATGAGGTGAGCGGGAGTTAGCTTCCTGCAAAGCAAGAGGAGCCAGAGTGTGGTGGTGCACGTCTTTAATCCCAGCACTTGGGAGGCAGAGGCAGGTGGATCTCTGTGAGCTCTATGTAGCCCAGACTGACCTTGAACTAACAACTCTCCCACCTCTGCTTTCCAAGGGCAAAGACTGGGTGCTCTCTTGAGAAGAGGCTTGAGGAGTAAGTGTTGTCTGTCGTGAAAGGGCACAGGTGAGTCCTGCGCGATGTTCAGCTTCGTCCTGAGGATTCCTGGGAACCATCTCTGGAGAGTGCAGAACAGATGAAGGGGACGGTAAGCAAGGGTGGAGAGGAGGAGAACCTTGGGAGATGTGCAGCTTTAGCCAAGACCAGCTCACTTCATGCAGAGGCAAGATGGAGGGAGAGGTTCCCCTTGAGGTGTCTCAGAGCCAGAATTCAGTACTGACTGATAAAGATGTGGGGAGCACAGGGCCAGAGCTGGTTTCTGTCAGAACAGATAGACAGTAGATCAGCACACACAGACAGACAGAGAAACTAACAGTGAGGATGCAAGGCTTTAGTAGACATTTGCAAGTGAGTACACTAGCATCAGGCCCCACGCCCTAATCTATGTGGAGTGGGGCTCATAGCTTTTCAGATCTCCTTGGGTCATTGCCACTGGAAGCTAAAGTTGAAGCTGGTGTGCAAGTGATCCGAATGACCTTGGGTCAGGCTCGAACTGGCTTGTTTAGTTGGCCAAACTCTACTCCTAGCCCTAATGTCATGCCTCAGAAGAGAAAGGAAACATCATCGGCTCGAACCGTTGGCTTGCCTTTGGGCTTTTACCACACTCTTCTTTAGCCTGTTGGCCAGTCCAGTGTGCTGTCTCTGCGTCTCTAACACATCCGGGTTCCCTCGTGGCCTCCTCTTCCTGCAGCCACTGTGCAGGCAGCCTCCCCTCAGAGCTCCAGAGCTGCCAGCTCTCTCCATCTGGCTTCCACTCCGTTAAATCTCCTCTCCAAAATTATAAAATACTCGGAAGGTGGAGGCCTGCCTGGTGATCAGGAGTTCAAGGTTTTCCTTGGCTACGCAGTGAGTTCAAAGGTAGCCTCAGTGGTGGGGTGCCTTTAGGCTGTAGACCGGCCATTTTGAGAAATAGCTTCCTATTGGTCGGTGCCATGTTTCTTCCTGATTAGGCTCAGGTTGGTCCCTTTTGGTTAAAATAACACCGAAGCAGTGATGGGTTCTTTTCTCATCAGATAGCGCAGGATGTGGTCTGTTCTCTCACTGGTGGGATTTGCTCTGGGCACTTGTGAACTTTCTTCTCCATCAAGTCACTCACTTCACTGTCACAGTAAAGTATCATTTTAGCATCTCCCCTATGAGCCAGGGAGAATGTCCTTATTGCTTGGTATAAGATTTTCCTGGGCTTCACTTAATGTGTAGGACTGCATCCATTCTGGTAGTGAAGACCGGTCAGAGACAAAGGTGTGGACTGTGTGCTCCTGTTACTGTGTACATTGCTTCTGGGCTGTCTCAGCGCATCCGAGGAGGAATGCACATATGCAGACACACATCCATCACTACAGTCATTCTACAGAGGGAGAACCACGAGCCCCACGTATGTGCTTCCTCAGTACCACCCCAGAGTTCATGCTAGCCCTCTCCTTCTGCACATTGGTTTGTTCTGTTAAGACAGAATTTCTCTATGTAGCTCTGGCTGGCCTCGAACTCACAGATATCTGCCTGTCTCTGCCTCCCGAGTGTTAGGATTAGAGGTATGCACTGCTTCGGTGAGGATACTGATTCCTACCTTCCTTGACATTGATGATTTCTCAATGGGGTCCATCTACTGATCTCCACGGGAAGGCCTGGTTGAAAACCTTCCTCAGGAATCCCCCCATTCCTCTTTGTGGTAGAATAATCAGGGGCTTTTAGGTGTTATGTTTATTTTACCACATTCCCAGATTTAGACCTGAAATGTAGACAATCAGCTCTTTGTAATTGTGATTCTGTATCCATGGATTTGAAAAATACTCAGGAAAAAAATACACTTCTATTGATCTCATATAGATTTTTGCTTTCTCCTTATTCCCAAATAAACACAATTACTGGCACTGCACTTCCACTATAATAGATATTGAAAGTAGTCTGAGGCCAGGAAGATGGCTCAGTGGGTACAGGTAATTGCCACCAAGCCCGATGACCTGAGTTTGACCCCCCAGACCCACATAGCGGACAGAGAGAACCAATTTTCAAAAGTTGAATCTGACCTCCATACATGGGCTGTGTGATATGTGTTGTCACACACACACACACACACACAGAGAGAGAGAGAGAGAGAGAGAGAGAGAGAGAGAAAGCACAAATAAATAAGTGTAAATTTTTAAGAATTAAGTAAACTAGAGATGATTTAAAGTATACAGAGCTCTGTGCATATCTTATATGCAAGTCTCATGCCATCATATACAAAATACTTGAGTACCCCAGATTTGGGTACCTGTGGAAGGGAGGGCCAGTATTCCTGAAACCATTCACTGTAGGACAACTGCATGTATGTTTTACTTAGTATTTATAGTCACTAGAGAATATTTTCTTCCTGCTCTAAATACTAAAAGTAACAACCAAGCCAGGCATGCTGGTGCACACCTATGACCACAGTTCTGAGAAAGGCAGGCCACAATTCTGAGGCAAACCTGGAACACAGAAAGACTATGCTGTGTAGTCTTAACCATCAACTTGACACAACCTAAAATCAGTTTAAGAAGGAATTACTTGGCTAGGGTTGGTCTGTGGGGAGATTGTCTTGATGGTTAATTGACCTAACCCATTGTGGGCAACACCATTCCCTTGGCTGGGCCCGAACTGTGTAAAAGTGAAGAAAGTTAGTAGAGCAAACACAAACGGATCATGTGTTTATTCTCTACTCTTGACTATGGATATGCTATTTTAAGGTCCTGCCTTGATTTCCCCCAAATAATGGGCTGTAACCTGGAATGTTAAGCCAATAACTCCCCTTCTCCTCTATGTTGCTTTTGGACAGGGTATTTTACTATAGTGACAGAAATGAAACTAGAACAGAGATGCTGCGTCAGCTTTATCAATCAATTAAAGTAAGTGATCAACAGCACTCGAAGGCCACTTACAAAGAGGTAGCTAATTGGAGGCCCTGGTAGTTCTGCATCCAATCAGTCTATTCAGATACTATTTATGGCATTCAACGATCTCTTCCACAAAGTCCTCTCTCCCGTAGGACCTAGAGTCGGTGCCAAGGTAATTGTTGAACGACTCTGACTTTCGTTCACATGTACAGATTCTGCCAGGCTGCTCTTCATCTTCATTCTTTCAACTTTCCACATGGTCATTCATCCAACATTTGCTGATAGTCCGTGTGTAAGGGCTGCCCGTACACGTGGGCGTTTCCTCTCCTGCCCTTTCCTGGCCCAGGCTGCCTCTCCGGTGTTCCACGGTCTTGCCTCTGTCTCTTGCTTAGCTGGTTTAGATCATTAGATTGTGTCAAGGGGAAACCCAGGTGGAGTGTGGAGGAAGCGGGCCCTCCTGAGTGAGTTAGACCCTGGAGGGTGGAGAGAGGGGACTAAGGGAGCCATTTTCTTCTCCCTTTGGCTGTCAGAAGAGCTGGGTGTGTATGAGTTCGCCTGCCTCTACTTTGGTTTCTGACGATCTACAGAGGTGGGAGGGAGGACAAGGGAAGAATACATCCCACACATACTCTGCATTTCTGAGCGCAGCTCTGGGCTTCCATATCCCCTTTACTCCTTCCCTGGGAGAAGGCCCCTGATGGGCAAAGAGCTCTAGTGTGGCAACACTTGTTCCTGGGAAACATGAGAGAGAGAGAGAGAGAGAGAGAGAGAGAGAGAGAGAGAGAGAGAGAGAGAGAGAGAGGCTGTGGTGTTTTCTCTGTGGCTCATCTGTCCTCAGGCTAGGGAGGCCCTGCCTGAGGAGGGTGGGGCGGGAGAGCAGCTGCATCTCACCTTGGTGGCTGTGATGTTATCTAAGCTAACGGTCTCTTCTGGGTAGGTACTTCCGCTCTCCTGCTTGAGGAGCAGAAAGACTCGTGCGGCTGTCTTTGAGTGGAAAGGAGCACCCGGCTCTAAGAAAAAGGGGAAATCAGTCTGACCTGAAGGCACACACCTGTCAGCCCCGTATCAGGGAGCCAAGGCAAGGGGATCAGAAATTCAAGATCAGCGAGACATTGCTTTCTTGCTTCCGTCATCTCTGTTCTAGAATCTGTTTGCAGCTGTGCAGATAGAACAAGGGAAACTCTGTCTTTCGAACCCAGAATCCCTGACTCAAATAAAAAGATTACGGGGTGCTTATCCATCTGAACTATGTACGTGAGACCACGCACTTTAAAAATAGCTCCTCTTTCCAAAAACATCTGCCACACCGAGAAGATGCAGACAATGAGGACCAGGTAAGAGGCTTTTCTAAAGGAATGCATTTAGAAAGCAGTGGACTGGAATCTAACCCTCCGTCTGCTTCTGAAAGCAGAGGCCTCGCCCCCATACTCTGCTGAGTTCAATGAACAGTGGCTGCCCTGACATCATGGTTTACAAAGTAAGGTTTAGAAGGCCTGTGACCTCAAGGTCTACAGACCAGCTGTGACAAGACACAGTCAGGACAGCCTTTGCAGTGTGGCTGAGTCCTCTACTGGTTTCCGGTGGTGGTTTCTCTTGGGCTCCTTGCACAGGGGTAGCACCAACATGCCCTGTCCTATTGTCCGCCACTGTGCTGCCTCTCTCTCTCTCTCTCTCTCTCTGTCTCTCTCTCTCTGTCTCTCTCTCTCTCTCTCTCTCTGTCTCTCTCTCCCTCCCTCCCTCCCTCCCTCCCTCTTTCCTTCCTCCTCCCTCCTCCTCCTCTTCCTCCTCCTCCTTCTTCCTCTCTCTCTCTCCCTCCCTCCTCCCTCTTTCCCCTCCTCCTCCTCTCTCTCTCTCTCTCTCTCTCTCTCTCTCTCTCTCTCTTCTCTCTCTCTCTCATAGTAGGTCCTGGTTAGGAGTACAAAGCCTACCGAAGCTCTACAAAGATATACAGGCATCCTTGCCAGCCAGTTCTCTGAAGGCATTTCCCCTGAGAAATGGGACCCTGAAGGGGCACCCAGAGCTACAACCCAGAGCAGACAGTGGCCTCGGCACAGATTCAACTCCCTACATCCCTCCCATGCAGCCTCTTTGCTGTCCTGGGGGCTGTACAAACCGACATTCCCTGGGGAGAGTTACTAAGCTGGGCCTTCTGCTATATTTAATAGGAATGGAGAAGAGGTCCTTTAGCAAGCAGAATGTAGGAGCAGATATTCCCACAATCCCCCATGCTGCATGCATCAGAGCAGATGAGGAGAAAACTTGGGAAACTTTGCTTGGATTCCCACCCCTCTTCATAGACACGTAGATAATAGATGGACAGACGGATAATTGTTTCCTGCAGATGGAATCCTGGGAGGTGGGCAGGAAAAGAGGTATCAAAGCAAAGGTGGTCCTATTAGTCTACTGAACACAGGAAGGCCAGGTAAGAGGTTAAGCAATACAGGAAAGGATGTGGAGGGGGAGAGGAGGAGGAGGAACGGAGGCTGGGAAAATGGGTATGAAACGAAGGAGATGGCGAAGAGGAAAAGACTGAAAAGGCAGTTCTAATCCGAGGGGCAGGGAAAGTAAAGAAGGCAGGCTAAAAGAGGGAGAGTTGAGGTGGTCTGAAAACGTGCAAAGCCCAGGGTCCTGAGAAACTTCGCGAGAAAGGGGGCGCGGCGCTGCCCTGCCCATGTTTGGGCAGATTAATGGAGTCGTGGCTCGGGCTCTTGAGTCCTGCCTTGGGAGGGACAGTATCTGTTTAGATTTGTGTCTAAATTTAAACCCCAATCCGGCCTCCCTCCCTGCTCCCCTCCACTCCCCTCCCCTCCTCCTGCGTCCCTCGGTCCCTCCCTCCTCCTCCTTCCTCGTTCTCTGGCGCTGGGCCCCCAGCTGGGGCAGTCCCGCAGCCGAGTGCAGCCAGGCGCGCGCCGCCGCCCACTCGCCCTGTGCCCGCTAGAGCCCAAAAGTACCCCGGGCTGGGAGCTGAGGGGACAGCGGGGATCGTGAGCTCTTAACCCGAGCGAGCGGGCGTGTCCGCAGCCGGAGGACTACCTGGAGGACATGGAGGTAAAAGACCGGGGCGAGGGGCCTGGGGGTCGGGGAGAGGTCAGAGCGCTCCTGCCCAGGTCGCTGTCCCTGCTCTCAGCAGGGAGCACGCAGCTAGACCGCCACCCGGACCGAGTCGAAAGAGGTTGGTCCCTGCTCCTTGGAGACCCCTGTGGGCCGGTGTGGGCTTGCCAGGAAAGGACCTCAAGGCGAAGGAGAGGGCCCTTTGTAGGGATTCAGGTGTTCTGACTGTGCACATTCATTTTTTTTTTTTAAGAAAATAAAACTTAGGCACAGCTAAAGTCATACATAAACGACTAAAGGTGTGAGCCAAGAAACCGCCCCCCTCCCCGGAACAGAGCTGGCAGTTGAGGCGAGGACTCTGTCCGCATGGCTTCCTCTTTTGATCAGAGCGTGGCTTTTCTGACCAGTTGTTCTCTTCCTTCTGATGTCCCTTGTTTCTGTCACATCTTCTTTATAACTTTCTGCAAAGTTCCCTTGCCGCCGATCAAATAAACTTACTTCTGAGAAATTGGAGGCTTTCCAATATGCCCTGCCTCCTGAGGTTGTGTACACCTTGGGGTGTGGTAGCCATATCTGAGAGGTATGCAGGGGTGAGTCCCAGACTTTCTCTGCACTTTTCCAACCTCAGTGGAATACAGCCCAGCCCACCACATCTTTCCATCCAGGGCGTACTGGTTCACCTAGCTCCTTCCTCCAGGACCACAGATTTCCAAAGAATGTCTCCCTTCAAACCCAGACCAGCAAGAGATGAGACCTTTTATTTTATCCTAATCGATCTCAGCAGGACCTGGGATTTTCAAAGAGGAAAAAGGGGCGGAAAAACCCCACAGGCCTTTCAGGTGATTCCTACTCCCATTCAAAAGGAAACTGGCCCAAGGTCTGCAGAGATCCCAGTGCACAGACGTCCAATCTCTCCCAGGCCCCAGTCTACTCATCTTTTCTAAGCTTCCCTGCCTGCTTGCCTTCTCTAACAGAATAGCAAGGCTGCACATTCAACTCGACCACTGGTCATACAGGAACAAGGATTGCATTCTGTATTCTGGGCACTTGGGGAATGCTGAGTACCCAGGATGTTGGGGTCTGAGATGGACTTTCTGTAGACATTTTCAAGTCAGGAAGTAGTTGATTAGAGTAGATAGACCACAAAGCATTCCAGATGGGTTCTTACATATGGTCAAGACCCTGCAAACTCAAAGCAGTAGGATTCTCTGTGCTGGCTACTAGTACAGGGCAGAGGAGGGAAATGGAGCAGGGCGTATTCAAGTTGCTGGACCAGGGAAAGGCTCAGAAAGAAACGCTGTACTTAGAAGCTCCCTCCTCAGGGAGAACTCGGGGTCCCTCGGGTGACAAGCTAGAAGCTGTGGGATCACTCACAGAACTGTAAGGGACCTAAGATGGAGGCCTAACTAGACTTAAGGGGGTGCCGCTTGAAGGCCCCAGTGTGAGTTCTAACTTTAGGGAAACACAGAAGGGCGCCCTTCACAGGACCACTTATTCCTCCCTCAGCTGAGGAAGAAACAGAGGGAGTCCAGGGCTCTGAAAGTATCAGCCCAGCAGCTTCCTGTGTGGCTTGGTAGGTGGGAGGCAGGAAAGAGAAGACTCCTGTCTACAAGTTGATGTATAGAGTAACGGAAAAGGGATTGGATGGAGATAGCCAGATTTCTGTGTGCCAAAGGCTGGACCAGCTAGCTAGCACCTAGCTGTTAAAGGAGGTAGAGAGGAAACAGAAGACAGAGGAGCTGACGGTTCTCAGCTAGGAAGTAAAAGTCAGTGACAGGTGTATTGCCTGCTCATGAGTGGAGCTAGGACCTGAAATTAGTGTCCTGAAGGAGGCTACTTACTTTACTTGAGAAGAAACCAAGTTACGTCATGTCCTCATCTTGAGCATTCAACCCAGATCAACAGGGCCTGCTAATCACACTCAGAGTCTACCCTGCACTTGCCTACCGCAATGTTAGGGAAATCTTCAAATCCCCGTGACCACTGTCAGCCGCATTAATCATACCTCAGCCTACAGGGGGCCTCCCTGGAATAAACAAAGCAAGGTAGCACTTGACCTGTGCCTTTTTAACACTCCCAATTCAGTCGAGGAAACAGGACCCACACATCCTGTCACTGTGTGGTTAATGAATGCTTCTGCAAGAGTGACATGTGCAGGCCAGAGTAGCTGCTGCTCAGGGCGTGATTGGGTAGAGAAACACGAGGACAGGGTGCAGGAGGAACACACTGGCTTCATTCAGGGAGGTAGGATGGTTGGTTGGAGGGGAAGATAGAGGTTCCTAAACGAATAAAAGTGAAAATAACAAGATAAAGCCATTGAACAAATGAGGTCCCCCTCTAGAGGTGACGCTGGGGGCCAAAATCTAAGCCACCTACAAGTCGTTACTTTTTCTCCTTTCCTAGCTTCGCTCCCAACTCCTACCTTTTTCTAATTTACCATTTTCAGACCTCGAAGGCAGCTCATGAGTGGCCCTGGATTCTGCCCCACAGATAGTAGGAAACCGAGAAGTTCTGTATGAGGTGGCAGACATGATGCCACCCACTGCGTATGCAAGGTGCTCAAGCCCCTCTGAGGCTCTGGACAATGTGTAGCCTGACTCCCAGAGAAGGACAGAGAGTAAAGACATTGTGCTGGAGGGAAAGGGGAACCACACCTGCATTTGGGTTCACCAGGGTGTCCAGGAGGGAGGACTGCACAGCATATGTGAAGTCCTGGGTTTGATCCCTAGCAGAGGAACAGAAAGAGGGGGGAGAGGAAGAGGGAGAGAGGAATAGAGGAGGGTAGGAAGGAGGGAGGGAAGGAGAAAATATATCTCAGTGTAGGAGGGGCTGTCTTACTGGAGGGTGGGTCTCCATAAACCAACACAGAAGCCAAATTTCCCAGTAAAATTTGCCTAATAAATTAATAGAAACTCTGTAGCTCAAATGTTACCATCTCCCAGAGGCCCTCGGCCTCTAGAGAGCACTTAACTAGTCCCACTAGGGCTGGCTCTTTGGCTCCCAGTGAGGAGGAAGGGACCATACTTTACATATCTAGGGTCTCATGAGCACCAACTAAGACATATCGATTGGGTGAATATGTTATTGGAGCTGAGAGACATTAGAAAAGAGAGAGAAGGAGAAAAAAGAAAGAAAAGAAAAAGCAGGCTTATTTTTATTTTTATTTATGGTTACTTATGTTTATTTGCTGGTTTGCTCTGGACACTATTTCAGCACTGTGAGACAGGCAGACCTCTGGCTATGAAGGTGTTGTCTCTAGAAACAATGATAGTGAAGGCATTGGAGATGGGAACCCAGGGAAAACCCTCTTCTGGCCTCTGAGGGCCCTTGCATGAGCGTGTGCATACACATAAGTAATACTTTCCAAAGACGTGATCTGAGAATGGTGGTGTACACCTTTAATCTCAGCACTGGAGAGGCAGATGCAGGTGGATCTATCTCTGTGGGTTCAAGGTCAGCCTTGTCTACAAAACCAGCTCCAGGCCAGCCAGGACTACACACTGAGACAAACCCTCTCTGGAAGGGGCTGGGGTGTGTGATCAAGTGAGTGCATTTGCCTACCTTTTAATTGCAACACAGGGGAGCTGGAGGCAGCATAGCCAATAAAGATTATCTTCAACTACATACTGAGTTCCAGGCCAGCCAGGGCTTCAGGAGACCTTCTCTGAAGAGCAAACACACACACTCACACACACACACACACACACACAAACACACACACACACACGTCATACACCATACTGCACACACATACTGCACACACACACAACCAAAAACACACACACACACACACACACACGTCATACACCATACTGCACACATACAAACACACACACACACACACACACAAAACAAGCTATCTTTTCATCCTTATATGAGTATGTGTATATGTGTGTGTGTTTATCAGGACATAAGATCCCATGGTAGACGGTCATGAGTCACCATGTGGTTGCTGGGACTTGAACTCAGGACCTCTGGAAGAATAGCCAGTGCTCTTAACCACTGAGCCATCTCTCCAGCCTTGTAACCTATGTCTTAGGTTCATGTATTTTTACCTTGTTAAACATTTGCTAGTTTATTTTACAAACATTTTAACAGATTAAATGTTTTATTATTATTATTATTATTATTATTATTATTATTATTATTATTATTATTATTACTACTACTACTGAGAGAGAGTATGGGGCTTCCAATGCTGTACTGTACATGTGGAGATCAGAACTTTCCATAGTCGGTTTTCTCCTTTCACATGGGAATCCCGGGGTGAACCCAGATTTTCTTGGTTACCCAGCAAGTATATTTACCCACTGGGGCATCTTCCCAGCTCTTCTACCTTATTTTTTTTATCTCATTTATTTATTAGAGGGGAAACTCCAAGTTTAGGTAAGAAAGATTATTTGGGGATGTCCCTGCGACCCTTGCTGGTTTTCCCCATCCTGTCCCTGAGCCATGGTGTGCTGGTTGAGGCTAGCGGTCATAATGGGGGACTGTTTAACCTCTGAAGGGGGAATTAGACTGGATGGACTTGTGAGCAAGCCGGGATACCCACTCCTCTCGTGCTCCTGCTGGGTGGAGACCCTTGCAGTCACTCGGGCTCCCCTTAGCAGACATCTTTCATTTGCTGGACTGTGAGAATAAGATTAGTTTTGGGTAGGCACGCGGTCAAGACCCGGCCCTATCACGGAGGGGTGAGAGCATTCCTGGAGCGGGAGTCAGGTTTCAGAGCCTGATCCTCAGCAGGCTGCCCACAGCAAGGAGGGCTGGAGCCTGGCTCCTGCGGTTCCGTGGGAAATCTGAACGCTGCCGGCAGCTCAGCAGAGCCGTAATCTTATCAGAGCCACCGAAGAAAGCCTTTCGGTTCCAGAGGAAGGCAGAGAAACAAGACAGCCCCTAATTGCCCTTGCCTCACTAGGAAGGATCAAACTGGACCCTGAGGTATGCTGGGGCCGTGGGTGCAGTCGGACCTTTGGAAAGCAACAACTTGTGGTTCTCCTCTTATCTGGGGAGTAGTTTAGCCCACACTTTGAGAAGTCAGTCTCATGAAGGTTGATCACAACAGCAGCATGTGGCTCGAATATCCCCTCCCACACACAATGGTGTCAGGTGGACACACCTCTCAGAGATACCATACATAGGCAGAGCACAAACATTGAACCACCACCGTCACTGCATGCCCTAGGACCCTCTACGAACCCATCTCCCAAACAGAGCCAGACCAGAGAGGACATTGCCATTGTCCTTTGGTCTTTGGGACAGTGTCCTTTCCACCTATTTTTCCCCATTGGGGCTTTCTAATTACTGGCTATGGGGACTTGTGGACATTACCTAGTGACCCTATGAAGCTCCCCATGTAAAGTCCCACATTTGGGTGGATCAGACCCTGTTCTAGTGAGAATGTCATTCAAGACTCAGTAGGTCCCTAGGAAAGGTAGCGTGGACTTGCAGGATTCTTACCTCTCTAAGTCTCTCCACATGAAATCTCACCCTCAGTGGACCTTGGGCGCCCCCAGCTAGAAGCTCTTAGTTCTGGCCATTAGAGATAACACAATCTTCCTAGATCATAGATGCCCCTGTGCCATCTCAGGGCAGTTCTCGGGGTCTGTGGATGGCAGCTCTGTCTCCAGCGAGTCTTCTACAGCCTATTGGTGGTGGTTTGCAAGATAACAGATAGCTGGTTTTGGTTATTTTGGTTTTGGTTTTATTTGCATGCGTGCATACATGTGTATACTCAGGCTGAAGTGCATGTGGAAGCCAGATGTCGACACCAAGTATCTTCCTAATTGCTCTCTGTCTTGCATTTCCCAGACTCTCACTAAATCTAGAGCTTGCCGATTCAGACGTGTATCACCTGACGCACACCCCCTTGTGACCTAAGTGCTGGGGACTGAACTGCAGTCTTCATGAGTTCAGGGCTGGCCTCTGATTCACTCAGCTACGTCCCCAGCCCACGGAGCTGTTTAATTAGGATTAACCAACACATAATGATCATTCACAGCCTGCCAGGCACTGGGTCTCTTCCTGTGACCTATCTCTCACCTTGCTGAACCTCTCAGAGGGGAAACGAACACTTAAACCCTTAATTGCAGAACAGGATGAGAGCTCGCCCACTGGAGGAGGGGTGCCACACCCAGCCTGGGGCTCAGGGAGGGCTTCCCATGACGGGTGACCTCTAAGTTGAGTGTTGAGGGAGTAGTAGACATGAACCAACAGCAGAGTGTCAGGAAGAGAACATTCCAGGCAAAAGCGAACACCACACTATACCTGTTGATCCCTAGAAGGTAACAGGAGATGACAAACTTTGAGAGGGAGCCCTGAGCCGCAGCAGAGAAATGTAGATTGTAGTTACTACCATTAACGGCTCTTTTCTATTTGGAGAAACAAGATCTACACATATGACAGGACATGTTTAAAAAAAAAAAAAACAACAAGATGCGATCTTGATAAGCTGGAAGGTGTGTGGAGTTCAAAGTCGGCTTCTTCTGTGTGGGAGAGAAAGCAGGCTTCCTCCTTGGGCTTCCCCTCCAGGTGCTGCCCCTCCTTCATCTGACAGCCTTGGGGGTTTCAGTCTCAGTGAGCTCACTCCCGTCTGCCACTCCTACTGGGAGGTTCAGTTTGACACAGGGTCTTGGAACCCTGAGAGGAGCCTTTAATCCAGCCCACCAAAGCCATCTTCAAAACCACCTCTTCTTTTCTACTAGAGGCCTCAGAGCAAGTCATACACACACAATGTATTTTGATTATATTCACACACACACACACACACACACACACACACACACACACACACACACTCCTGTCCCACTCCACCTGCCGCCCCACTCGTGTCTCGCATCGAGGTTGCACCTCCTGCTCATTCGGTGAAAAGCCAGTTTGCTTCTCACTGTCTCCAGGCAGCCCAGGGATGAGCCAGGTGGACCAAGGAGCCACGGCAGACCAAACGCATGCACGTTAGGCCCACCCAGTTAAAACGGAGCGACGGAAGTGAAAGGCTGGGCCTGTGGTTGCTGTTACACAACTCAGGCACCCGCCAGAGAGGGCATTTCCATCACATAAAATGCCATCCGCGCAAGGCTTCCACCTCCTCTGAACCTCCCTCCCTGCTCGACCCCCATCCTGAACGGTTCATTCCAGACTCATGAGCTACAGGGCCACTTACTCCAGCCTGCTGCCCCACCCCCACTCTCTCAGCCCTCTAGACTACATTCCTAGGCCTCAGGTCCCTGGCTTGTCATGCTTCTGAGATATGAACTGATGGATAGTGGGAAATGCACTCCAGACAGCCACTGCAACGGCAGCGTGAGCAAACACCTAAAAGCTGTTGTCATGGTGATTACTACACCATGTTACAGACTTACTATGTGCGGGTGTTTTCCATAAATGTATCTTTTTATTCCTTATAAAGTCTAACTGCATCTGTTTTCTGGAAAAGAGAGGTAAGGGCCCGTGTTGCCAGAAGATCTAGAAAGTAATGAGCACAAGTGCCACAAGGGTACCCCTCATGGGTGGGGTCCTAGGGCCCCTATGCTTTCTCTTCTGCCTGGATCCTCTTCCTTTAGCCAGCCTAGGCAGCTCAACACTTGGAGTTTTTAAAGACCTGGATCAGCTGAATTAATTCGGATCCTCGTCTAAAAGACATCAAGACGACTCCATTGTGTCTCTGGTAGGGCCGAGGACGCCAACATTCATGACAAGGAAGTGGAATTTTGAAAGTTCATTTTTGTTGTTAAGGTTTTTTTTTTTTTTTTTTTTTTTTTTAAAAACAGGGTCTCCTATAGCCCAGGCTGGCCTTAAATTCTTGATCCCTCTGCTTCCACCTCCCAAATGCTGGGTTTATTAATGTACATTACACCGGTCATGGTGGTGTGCACTTTTAATCCCAGGGGAGACAGAGGTCAGTGGATCTCTAAGCTCGAGGCCAGCCTGGTCTACAGAGCAAGTTCCAGGACAGCCAGGGCTCCACAGAGAAACCCTGTCTTGAAAAAAAAAAAAAAAGCGCATTAATGGACTTTTAGAGGGTAAGAGTTTGGAAAGTCAGAGGACTTAGAAGGTTCTTCTCCCTCTACTTTAAGGTGGGGTCCTTAAGCATGGCGTATGGGTAGGCATGCTGGAAGTCAGTAGTGGCTGAGTCAGAACTATGGCAAGGGCCTTCTAACCCCTGGGGCTCTTGCTACAGGACAGGTCTGATCCACAGGCCTCACCTGACTCACACGTTCTTTGCTCTGTGCAGCTCAGAGCCTCACCTCCCGCCATCACTCTTCCGTCTTCCAACTTCTAGTGTTCAGTGTGTCAAGGTTCTCCCGGCAAATCATTATTCTCAGTGGGAGTTGGGAGAATAACAGTTTTCATAATCACTGTTTTATTCAGAGTCAGGAGACCACGAGCCAAGGCTAGAAAAGGTCTAGCCCCTTCCAAGTGCAGCACTGGTTCTCTCTCACTGTTTCACTCTCACTCCTCTTCACCTTGAGGGAGCTTCCTCTGGGAGATTTGTGGTCCCTATTGGCTGGTCATGGCCATGGCCCCTCAGGATGGCCTGACTTTGTATACTCCAAAGAGAGAAAGGAAGGCCTAGAAGTTTTTTTCTTGTGGAAATGTGAGAGAGGCTCACCGGGATACCTGGTGCTCTGGGCTGCTGGGACAGAGGGAGAAGCCACAGTCGAGGAAGTTAGCCAGTGTGTGCGTTTGCTGAGTGTGTGTATCTCTACTAAGAGACAGCCATGACCTGGGGTTAGCTGGACCTCACTCCTTATCAAGGCTCCGAGGAACAATCCTCTTCACCTCTTTTTTCACTCTTGGTACTTGCTGGCTCTGGCTTGAGGCTATGTCCCTCTTCTCTCGTGTTCCTAACAGGGATATGTGTCACTGAATTATGACCCTTGGTGACAATTCAGGATTATGATCTCCTCATTTCAAAATCCCTTACGTCTGTCTCCAAAATCTCTTTGTAGAAATAAGGTTGTATTTACAGGTTCCAGGCATCAGGGGGTGATTATGTGGTTGCGGAGCCACTAATCACCCCGTTTACAGCAGAGAACTTGTTATTCGTACAGCAGTAGAGGGCTTGGGGACGGATAGGGAAAACCCTTGGTTTTAGGTTGTAGTGTAAGCATCCTCCCTGCTAAGCTCAGGAGGTCAATGTTTATTTAATGAATATAATAGATATTCGTTACCATTTACTGTGTGGCAAACTTCCTACCTTCTTAGGTACCCCATTTCCACTTTTGTCTTCTTTACGTCTAAATGGATACAGCGCTTAGCTACAGTTTTTCATTGGGAGAGCTGCTGTTTGGAAGGGGAGCCCCTGGGGTGCAAAAGACCATTTCCATGAGCCACCCTCATCTCCTCCTGACCTTTTCTCCTGCTGGTGAGACTAGCTGGGTTGGTAGGCCAACAAGAGCTGATCAAGGGAGCTCAGCACCACCTTCAGAAAGGAGCAGGCCCGGCGAGATGCTAACATGACATTGTACCTGACGTCTCGCTCACTCCATGGTCCAGTCTCTCGTTGCTTTTAAATTCACTCATTCTTTGATTCTCTTATCTAAAGACATACGCTGAGCAGTTAGCAAAGAGAGCTGGGAAGACAGAACAGTTGCTCTCAAGAAATCTACCACCCAGAGGGGGAGAGGGGATCAGCGATAGAGCCAGGACAGCAGGATGGTGAGGAGATAGCTCCGTTCCGGGAGGTTCAAGCCAGGTGAACGTTGCTGTAACAAGGCCACAGTTCTAGTCTAAACAGCAAGTGTCTGTTCATTCCAGCAGTGCTATGTCACCCCTATCGTTAGGTAGGCCTCTCCCTCATCATCAGTCCTTCATCTGAGCCTGGAAAGGCGACAAGTAGCCACACAGCTTCTCACAACCACAAGAGCCAGAAAGTATAGTTCCTCCTACCACCTCCCACGCTACCACGAGCTAGAAATACTGCATGGTGCTTTTATAGGCCGAGGAAGTCTTACTTCACAGCACTGCCCATCTCTGAGCTGGTCTGGAAGCGAGGCTGTGTGTGTCCTTCAGGCTGCTGAAGGTGGGAAGACTGAGGACGTCCGCAACTTTACAGATCACTCTGTCTCGGGCTCTGGGGATTGGCAGAGCTCTGTGGTCAGATCTGCTCTTCCTGGTTGAAGCAAAAGTTGCTTTGCAAGCAGAAAGCTTGTTCCCAATAGTGTCAACTGCGCTCTGTGCTTGGGGGATGGTTTGGAAAGGCAATAGGCTTGGAGCGGAAGTCAAGAGTACACACATACCCATTTCTATAGGGGACCAGTGGAAACATCTATACCTAAGTCATTAGGTATGGCTGCTTGGACAGTTTCTTAAACATCGTGGTCCTGGAATAGCCAGCTTCTCAGAGCATGCCGTCAGGAGATGCAGTTTATAGCTTTATTGGCTCCTGGGATTTGAAAACCTCTTTGCCTTTTGCAACAGCACAGTGCTGAATCACCCCAAAGTCTTTGATTTTAAACTCCACCTCCACTGCCATCATACTGGGAACCTTAGCCTCTCCTCTGCTTGCAGTTACAGGACACCAACGATCACCATTCTTTTCCATGGCCCTTGCTCATAAGTCCTGCCTTTTGTGCCCACAGAAAGGTTAGGGAAGGTCACTGGAACCTGGCAGTGATGTTGAAGGACGTAGTCCAATCGTTAGATTTGGGGCAAGCCCAGGATGGCGCTGCCCCAGAGGGAGATGTGAACTCTGAGTTTCGGGCTCAGGGTAGATTTCAACCTGAGAGTCTGTTCTCCATCAGCAAAGCTAATGTCTCTTTACCATTCAGGCTGTCTTAAAAGGAAGTCTGACCTTGCATGTCATAGATAAGATAATGGACGGTGTCAACTTGAAAAGCTACAGAGCCACAGATTCGTGGTGGTGTTAACAAGACTTAATCAGTTAATGTATGGAAAACTGGGACAACCCTGAATAGGTCTTGTGGTATAGGTGTCAGAAGAGGAGGTGGAGAGGGGGACATGAGCAGAATTTTGAGAAAATAAGGATTGTAATATAAGCAAGGACATTGTCTCAGCTAATAGTGGCTCTGGAGGCCGAGCATAGTGGCTCTCACCTTGAATCCCAGAATCCTAGTAGCAGAGGCAGGACTCTCTGAGTCTGGTCTCCAAATCGAGTCGGCCAGAGTCATTACAGAGAAACCCTGTCTTGAAAAACCAAAACCAAAACCAAACCAAACAAACCAAAAAAGGTAGGTCTGGGCCAGAAGTATAGCTTGGTTTATAGAGCATTTGCCTTGTATGTGGAGAGTGCTGAGTTCAGTCCCTGGCAGGTATGGTGGTGTATGCCTGTAATTCAAGTACTTGGGATGTAAAGGCAAGAGGATCAGGCTCACTGTGGGTTGGAAGCTGGCCTGGGCTAGATAACCTGCCTCAAAACAAAACAAGTCAAAGGTTCTGGGGCCAGTAAGATGTCGTAGGCACTAAAGGGCTTGATGCTCAAGCCTGATGACCTGAGTGCTATCTTTGAGTTTCCATTTGAAGATGGAAGGAAAAAACCTATTCCACAAAGTTACCCTTTGATTTTTAAATGACTGCTGGGGCACGTAAACATCCCTGTGTGCACATATCTTATACAGAGCAACAACGAAGTTCTGACCTGTGCCATGCAAAAAACACTTCTTCTCTAAAGTGGAAGATCTAAACACACTGGCTATAGACCTATGAGAAGACACAGAATGCCCTTGTCCCTGCAGGCAGGATCACAGATGTCCTGTGGAGCCACAAATGGCCACATGCAGAGACAGACAGCACTGCCCTGTAAGAGCTAAAGAGCCTAGGTCCAGGAGCCAGGTAGCTGAGATTCAGTCTGACATCACCTCTCTCTCTCTCTCTCTCTCTCTCTCTCTCTCTCTCTCTCTCTAAGACGTATTTATTTCTTTCATGTGAGTATAGTATTGCTGTCCTCAGACACACCAGAAGAGGGCATCAGATCCCATTACAGATGGTTGTGAGCCACCATGTGGTTGCTGGGAATTGAACTCAGGACCTCTGGAAGAGCAGTCAGTGCTCTTAACCACTGAGCCGTCTCTCCAGCCCGACATTACTTGTCTTAATTAGGGTTTTACCAGCATGAACAGACGTAATGACCAAGGCAAGTCTTCTCAAGGATAACATTTAATTGGGGCAGCTTACAGGATCAGAGGTTCAGTCTGACACCATCAAGGTGGGAGCAGGGCAGCATCCAGGCAGGCATGGTGCAGGCAGAGCTGAGAGTCCTACATCTTCATCAGAAGGCTGCTAGTGGAAGATTGACTTCCAGGTCATGAGGGTGAAGGTCTTAAGCCCAAGCCTACAGTGACACACCTATTCCAACAAGGCCACACATCCCAATAGTGCCAATACCTGGGCCAAGTATATACAAACCATCATATTACCATTCACTAGAGTGTGAATGCCTATGCTCTTGATTCCCCATCTGTAGAGCGGAAGTCTTTAGAGAACACTTTTGAGTTAACATTAATGAAAAGGGCCAGGCGTGGAGTCAGGGAGGGGCTATTAATGGAAGAGAACAGCCCATGCATGCAGTTGGTGCAGCCTTGCCTGGGACACCAGGACATCTGAAGGTCCCTTCTAGCCCCAGGGTCAGTGACAGGCACCTAATTACTGCAGACCACACACAAGCCCACCTCTCAGGATTTCTGCAGACAGCTGGACCTGGTGTGGAGTAACAGATCAAAGCTGCAGGCTCCCAGAACAGCCCAGGCCTGCCAGAGGAAAGAAGATTCTTGGACTTAGATGCATTTTAGAGAAGGAAAGGGAGGAGAGGAGACAAGTGCATTTTATGTCTTCAACCTGGAGATGTGATTAAGGGAGGAGACAGGAAGCAGGGGAAAAAGATCGATCGCCTTTGATCTGGTTACAGACCTCAGGAGATGCCTAAAAACAGATACACCTGATAATTTAGTAATTTAATATCTTCCTCTATCTGTCTGTCTATCTGTCTGTCTGTCTGTCTATCTATCTATCTATTTTTTATTTCATTCATATCCCAGGCTGGCTGGCCTGGAACTCGTGGCAATCCTCCTGCTTCATTCAGCCTCCCAAGTGGAGATCTGTCAAGCGTGAGCCGACAAACCTGTCTTTGCCTTTTCTATCATAATCACGGCATGTGCTATGGTCGTAACCTTTACAGAGTGAGGAACACTTGCAAAACTACCACGCACGATTTTGTGTAGTTTTTCCTCCGTCAAAATTTTATGGATAGAACATTCAATCTTACAGAATCTTAGCAGCCCAGATGATGATCTCCTTTTTCCTAACTTATTGAAAACAAAAAGTGCCCAAGCTTTTCACCTGAAGGAAGCACTTCATAGCTACTCTTCGGCAAGTCTGAATCGCAGCTGTTGCTGCTTTCGTGCTTTGAGGCCATAACCAAGTGAAATAAAGTTGCTTGAGCACGGACAGCAGCATGACAGTAGATCCGATGTTAGCCAGCAGGCGGGTAGCATATACAGACCGGATACGTTGGATGAAGAAAGCAAAATTTGTAACTGATTTGTTCTTTCTGTCTGGGAGTTTCTATTTAGTATTTGTGGATTATAGCTGACCGTGCGTAATTGAAAGAAAAAATACAATCAGGCCCAATGGAATGTATAGTCTGCCCACCCTCAGCTTCCCCTCTGCCTCTCATATCCCCAGGACACTCCACCCACCCAATGCCCTGCCGACCTTCTGTAGGGAGGTCCCCTGGGGAGCAGAACAAAGTGGGGTGCCCAGGAGCACAGCAGGGATGGGAAAGTAAACATCAGACCTAAGCCCATCTCCCCCTCTCAGCTGACATCAATCAAGAACTTCTGGCTAGAGTTAGAGAATCAAATGTTTTCATATATCAACAAGGGTATTCTGATTTCTCCCATAGTCACTTTACTTATATTAAAAAGGAATTGTTTTGCCAAGTTGGATTCAGAGTAGCTTGAGCTGCCTGTCCAAAGTAACCTCATTAGCGACCTTGGGTCTTTCCTGAGGACAGTCTCCAGTGGCAAGACGCAGCATTCTGTCCTTGGCATGCTCTTGTTAAATATTTTTGTTAACGATTTAAACGAAGCCGAGAAAGAATCCAGATGACCCACAGCTGGGATGCTTAATATGACACATGACACATTCGAGTTCAAAATGATTTATATAGGATGGGACTCGGGGCCAAAGCCAACATAATGAAATTAAGCAGGGATAAATGTGAGGTCCCCCGCTTAGCTTTAGTGTAGGACAGACCTGGCTTGGAAAACAACGTCTGTTGGTTCAGTCAGTCTGCAATGGTTTCACGGATAGCTGCATAGAGAACGCTGTCTGATTCTTGGAGAGAGTACGATGTAAAGGCAGTGGTGAGCTGGCGGTGTGGTGGTGGTGGGAAGGCCTGTGCTCCCAAAATGAAGCAAGGGGACAGGTGTACTAGGTGCTGTGGAGGCAATGAGGCAATGGTGTTGAAGATTTGAGGAGAAAATACATTCTCCATTTATACAGCTGAAAGTGTGTGCAAATGTATGTGTGTGTGCATGTGTGTGCGTGCGCGCACGTGTGTGTGTGTGTGTGTGTCTAGATGGTGAAAGGCCACTGGTCAGTGACCTGCAGGGTCTCCGATGTGTAAGGTGCATACATATGGCCGCACACAGGGGTGGACCAGTAGGAGAGCATGAGGCAAATCTCTGTACTGATTAGAAAGATAGCGTCGACCAGTGTATGCCTCCTCTTGTCTATAATGAGGGCTCTGGGGCTCTTAAGGCCCAAAGCTGTGCTGGCAGGCTCTTGGCTGGCCCCGGTGTATTGTGGGTGAAGAAAGGAGAGGCAGAAGTTTCAGTTGAGGGGCTGAAGCCCTAGTGAGAGGTGGCCTTGGGCTTGGGATGGCAAAGATGCTGCAAACTCATCCAAGGGAAGGATGGAGGTAGAGCTCCAGTCCAATGCTCTCCCTCAAAAGAGAAAAGAAATGAGAAGGGTGAAGAAGTGACGTGTAGGAGAGGAGAGGGATGGAAAGAGAAGGGGAAGGAAGAGAAGCAGAGGAGAGGGGAGGGAAAGGGAGGAGAAGGGAGGGGAGGAGAAGAAAGGAAAAGAGAGGAGATATGTAGGGGAGGGGAGGAGAGGGAAGGGAAGGAGAGGGGAGGGAAGGGAAGGGGAAAGGAGGGGAAGAAAGAGGAGGGGAGGAGAGGAGAGGGGAGGGGAGGAGAGAAGAGAGGGGAGGAGAGATCAGGGTGGGGAGAGGAGGGGAGGTGGAAAAAATAGCATAGAGAGGGGAGGAGAGTAAAGACAAGAGGGCTCACTTTCAGGCTTTATTTCCATCAGATAAAGTCTGTGCCTACTAGAGCTTCTTATCCACCTGGGTGACCCCTGGAATCTGTGGGACCCCTCTCCTCCCCTCAAGCTCCAGAGGAGAGTGTCTGCAGGACTGCTGGGCTGTGGCTGGGAGGCTGGGGAATGGAGAACTATTTGCTCACTACACAAAATTGTCCTCTGGCTGCCTTTGGTAGCTGCCATGCTACTGTTCCATGTGGCAGGTAATTTATAAACCCACTACCAGGTACTGGAGAAGTCCACACGAGGCATGTTCTCATTATTTTATTCCATGATAAAGTTGCAATTAAGGGGTGGGGTCCTTCTAGAAATCCCTAGCACTTGTGTTCAAGGCATTTTCCATAGTTTCTAGACACAAAATATTAATGTATTAATAAGGGTCGGAAGCAGGGGTGTCCTGAGACCAAGGCCAGCCTAGACTACGTGACCCAGGAGGGTCTCTCCTCCTGTTCTGTTTTTGTCTCAGAGCAGAGGTGGGATGGAAGGAATTCGATGATCCCACTAAACATGACTGCACCCAGCTTTGTGTGTCTTTATTATTCTTAGCCACATGCATAATTATGTTTAAATTATTATTTTTATTATATGTGTATGACCATTTTTTGCATGTATATGCGTGCCTGACAAAGCCAGAAGAAAGCACGGATCCCCTAGTTATAGGTAATTGTGGGATTGAACATGGATCCTCCAGGGCTCTCAGCCGCTGAACCATCTCTCTGGCCCCCACTTACACAATTGTAATAAGTATATGCGCGTGCAACTCTGCACTGTAATCTTTTTATTTAAAGTGATTTGCAAGATGATGTCCTTGTTCTTACAAAGTTGTGTTTCCGCTTTAAATGTCTTTGCGATAGTCTGCTACACAAATACACCATCATTTATTTTATTATTTTTCTATTTTTGGGTCATGGCATTTGCTTCTACTTTCTCTGTGTTATAAATAACATAGCTATAAACGGCCCATGTATCCTTTCCTTCTTTTAAGCGATTTCTTTGGAAGCAATTCCCAGGAGTGGAATTAATAGGCCAAAGGATGTGGATATTTTTTATGGCTCTTGATGAGCATTGGCCCTGCCTGCCTTCCTCCACACAGCCTGGCTGTACCTGGTCTACACAAATTGCAGGCACAGCAGAGCAGACCAGAGAGGGAATGTGAGGGGAGAGGGACTCACAAGCGTATCCAGCAGGCAGTCCGCTCCTTCCCTCCCTGCTGCCCGTGAGTCCTGTGGTTTCCGCTGGGAGGGGAGAGCAAGGCAGGGCAGGAAGGGGATGTGGACACTCTGGGAAATGAAGCAACCATTTGGTACTTCCTGCTGAAGCATCTGCAGATGGGGGAAATAGCAGGCTGGTGTGGTGTGTGCACACATACCTGTGCGTGTGCATGTCCGTGTGCGTGTGCGTGTGTAGCCAGGGATAGAGCAAAACCAGAGTACTGAGTTAATGAGAAGGGAATGCCTTCTGGAAAATCCTTCACAGTTCAGTGTGGTCTGTCTGGGCTGGGGAGGAGCAGTAACCACTAGCTCACTCACTCGATGGATAACCCGTTGACAAGGACCCACTAGGTCAGGTTCTTTGCTGGGTCTGGACTCAGTAGGAAAATGACTTGGCTTCTGTCTTTTGAGGGGACCAGGCTTTGCAGTCTAGCGAGGGAGCCAGAAAGATGACAGATTGCTACAGTGTGATCAGGTGTTCGAGTAGATCTGACCTAGGTATCCTGTTCAAGGGAAAGGAGCAGATAGGGTGTTCTGCAAGGGGAGGTGATCCTAAACTCAACCCTACTTGAAGGACAAATCAGGGACAGATTGCAGCAGGATCACACAGGAGGATAGAGCCTGTGAATGTACCCTACAGGTGAGCACATTACAGTGAGACGCTCCTGTCAGACCTTCCTAGCATCACCATCAGGGCGTGGGTTTAGAAGGGCCAGGATTTCTGCACAGTCTAGTTTCAAGGGAAAGTCTCAGGGGTTAGCCTTAAATCAGTGTCCAAATAGCCAACACCCTCTTCCACTTAAACTCATGGGTGTGGCTGATGGGTTACAGTGAGGAAGAACTCTCCCAAGCCACTCTTTGGGGTTACGGCTCATTTTAATTGAAGAGCAATGGGGCCAGGAATTGTGCAAATACACTAAGCTCCCTTGGGCAGTGCAGGGAGAGGAGTGGAGATTGCAAGTTAATGAAGACCTTTGTGGCTGTTCAGACATCCAGTCTGAAGGCCAGGAGAGCTGGGCTTCATGGGGGACTGGGGAGGGAGAGGCAGGAAAAGGAGAAAGGAGTAAGGAGGACCATTCCTTATTGGGACAGGACTTTTCCACCGAAGACCTAGAAGACTAAGAAGCCTGGGTTTTAGTGGGGACGTTGAGGTGCAACCATAATTTTAGACTTATTTCCATAGCAACAGCAAGCATCTCACCTTGGGCACATGTGCAAGTATTGGTGTGGTGCGTATGATGCGAGAATGGGATCTTAACGTCTTTAAAGTCTAACTGGACCTGGTGATACTAGACAGAACTCCATTGCTAAATTGCTATGGAGTGCTGAATCGGGCATGTAAAGTCTAGAGACCTCACCAGGATATAGTTTTTTTCCCCTGCCTGGATTGCTGGAAGCATTAAATGAGATAATATATTCATAGGCAGAGACTTGGGAGAATCGTGAAGTTCTCCCACACGTGCAAAGTACTGTTACCACTGTTCTTTCAAACATGCAGGGAAATATCTGGAAAAGATTTAGTTCCTTAACAGGAAGCAGGTGCCCTGAAGCCAGGAAAGGTGTTTGGGAGTGGGGATAAAGCTTCAGGACCTTCACCTGTCTGGGGCTCAGCCTCCCCCCTCTTCTTATGGCTTCCCTTTGATGTTCCGGAGGCGGTTACAGATGAGAAACTAGGCTGGGCAGAGCTGACAACTCACTTGGAGGCTGAGACTGTTGAAGGCGACAGCCAGAGACTTGCAACACTTTCTGACTCTCCCCAAGAGGGTTGAGCGCTGGTTGGTGTGAGACGTGCAGACACACCGGTTGCCCAGCCCTCAATGGCTGCTTGCCCAGTCATGCAGTCGTAAACTGTCCCAGTCACCGCAAAGACCAGCCTAGAGATCCCCCTGTCCAGGTAAAGAGTTTAAATTCTAGAAAACAGGACTCTAGGTAAGGATAGAGCAAGGTAGACACACATCCTGAGTAATAGCCCAGCCAAGGGCTCTGCCTTTGCAAAGTCACAGGTTTGGGTAGGCTGGGGAGACAGCACAGGCAGTGAGCAGAAGGTCATGGTGGGGAAGGCGAGACCTCGAAGCTTCTGCCAAGCCACTCTCAGCGGCTCAACCATCAGATGAGCCTCTTTCTCACAGTCCTGGAGGCTGAGCGTCTGAGATCAAGGTAGATGAGTTGTCTCTTCTGAAACTGCACCTCAGGGTTTGTACATGGTCATCTGCTCACTGTGTCCTCACATGGTGTCTGTGTGTCTATTAGTCACCTTTCTTGTGAGAAAATACCTGATACAGGAGGAAGGCTTTATGTGGGATTACTGTTTCAAAGGTTTCAGTCTCTCATGGAGGTTGGGGTGAGGGTGGATCCTCCCACAACAACATCAAGCAATAGAGGGGCACAGGAAGGAGCCAAGGAGCCAGGGACCAATACTGGGGAAGAGCACACATCCTCCACACACACTCGTCCTCCCTTTCCCCTTCCCCATGATCTACTTTCTCCAGCTAAGTCTCATCTCCCAGAGTTTCCAATTCCCAAATGTCCTAAGGACCAAGATATTCAACACAAGGAATCTGGGGGATCACTTTTCATGTTCAAGCTAGAATGATGTGTGTGTCTGTGTCGTTAGCTCTTCCTCTATGGCTTCCCATGTTGGTTCCGACCTCTGTTCCTTTGTGTCTAGCAGTCATATGGAATCGAAGTAAAAAGGAAGCACCCTTGGGGGCTGGAGGGATGGTTTAATGGTTAAGAGCACTACTTACTCTCACAGAGGCCCCAGATTCAATCCCCAGCACCCACATGGTGGATCACAACCATCTGTTCCAGGGAATCAGGGACCCTCTTCTAATCTCCATGGGCATCAGGCACTCGTGTGGTATACGTGAATTCATATGACAAACACTCATATACACAAAAATAAATATTTTTTAAAAAGAGATCACCCTCAAAGACACATTTTAATTTCATTATCTTGATAAAGACCCTATGTCCAAGTGTGTTCTGAGGTACTGAGGATCAAGGATTCAACGGGGGAGCTACAAAGGGCTCAATCCAACCCCTAACAATGCCCTGAACCTCACTGTCTAATGTGGATGAGAATGGGAAGGTCTGGCTGGATGGTGGTAGCCCGTGTCTTTAATCCCAGAACTCCAGAAGCAAAGGAAGGTACATCTTTGAGTTCAAGGCCAGTCTGGTCTACAGAGTGAGCTCCAGGACAGTTAGGGCGACACAAAGAAACCCTGTATTAAAAAAACTAGAGAGAGAGAGAGAGATAAGGTCCCAGCAGGATTAACCTCTTTAGCCATCCTACTGGAATTTCATTCTCCTGTGATTATGTGAGAAAGCCAGTCTTCCCATTTAAGAGAGGAGAAGGGAGTGCAAACGTGGATGTGTTTCCATGAACTGGTCCCCTTCTCCCTTGTACCTACTACAGTCCTCACTCTAAGAGAGGAAGAGACATAATGAGTCTCCGTCAAATGACTCCAAGCTAGTTCTAGCCCCCATCTTTATCAGAGGAGTAGAGCCTAAATGCTTCCTATCGCCCAGCCATCCCCAAAGCCTGTTCCCAGAGGAGAGCCTCACTGGGTTACGAGGCCCAAGTGGAAGGAACTCTCCTACCCCGGCTCCCACTTTCTTCCCAGCTTCTCACCCCGCATGGGGCCACCATTACTTTCCTATCCCTCAGACTGGAAAGAATTGAAGAGTAAAGGAAACTGAACCCCTTTAAAGTTGAACCGTCTCTAGGACCATACACGTGAAGGTAATTTCAGCCCCCGGGGCCAAGCGAAGATGCCAGCAACTGTCCTTAAAGACATCCATGATTGGATTGCTGGCCCTGAGAGGTGTGAACAGCCCCAAAGCTAGTAAAACATCGCCATTTTTACCTTCTCCGTCATGCTTGCAGTTTCCCCTCCAGTCTTGGCGCCACATCCCTTCTGCTCGGTTACACTGCACACTTACCATGGGGTTTCCAGCCATTTTGTGGCTGTTGTTGTCGTTGGTGGTGGTGGTATTCATCTCACGGTGCAGGAATGTGGTATGTGTGTCGCGTTCAGCAGGAGCGTAATGTTTTACGAGCTTTGTGATCTGTGACTGAGTTCAGACCTCTGAATCCCAGCAATCAGATGGTTTCTAATTTTTTCATTTTTATAGGACTAGCACCGCCATGTACAACAATGACATGCTTTCTCCACTTCCTCAGTGCCTATTCTAACAGGACGGCATAGCATCTCAGACCTCTGAATGAGGCTTTTCCAGGTGACTGCACCAAAAGGGGGCAGAACTAACCAATGTGTAATGCTCACAACAGTTGTTAAGGAACCAATTCTCACCATAAGCTGGCAGCATTGGCCTCTAACCACACTGACACTTTGGTTTTGCCGCCAACCTGATGCTCAGCCTTCCCAGGTAGGAACTGTGAGTTGGTGTTTTCTCACTTGAGAAGGTTGCTTTCTAGAGCTTGCTTTGCCCAGATTTCACACCCAGGGACATGGGAGTCCTCTGGGGAGCCCTTTGCCTCTACCGTCTCCTTTAGACTCCAGCAATGGTGTGCAAGCCCAGATGCATGTGAGGAGCACGCAGGGAGACTGTCTAAGTTCGCCAAGCCCTGGGAAGTGTTGGAAATAAAAGAGTGGAGCTGAGCAGACTGCTGGCCTCAGTTAAGACACAGCGAACCGAGTCACAGTAGCTGGGAGTCTGAATCCCAAAGCCCCTCAGCCTTCTCCGGTGGCTGATGTCTTGAAGTCAAATGAAGTCGTTGCAAGTCTGTTGTACACCAGCCTCTTTTCTAGGCACATGGGGAACCCAAGGTAGAGGCCATGATGCCAACCTTTGTGAGAAAGTTACCAGCTAATGAAAGGGACAGAGCGCCAGTGTGGCAAGCAAGTGGTGTGAGAGAGGATGCGGAGAGGAGCAGTGGTGAGGCAACTCAGGGAGAACTTCCACATAACCTCTGGGAGAGGGGGCAAGGAGCTGGGTCATGGAGGATACCAAACAATCTAGCTAGAGACAACAGGGCCAAGGCATCTGAGGAGCAGGAATAGCATGTGCAAGCATGCATGCGTGTGTGCGTGTATGTGTGTGGAAATGCAGTGTGTCCAAGGGCTGCAAGAGGCACGTGATGGGAAGTTCAAGGACCTGGAAAGGTTGGAACCCCAGCTCCACCACAGATCTGAGGCCCTAGGCAAGCCATTTAGCCTCCCTGAGTTCCAGTCTCGCCACCCACATTGTGATCAAAGTGTCTGGCTTGGACGGCCTTGGTGAGGATTCGGTGGGCTTGTTTTATGATTCTGCCACGTGACAAATGTTCAGCGAGTGTTGGCATCTGCTACTGAGGAAACGTGACCTTCTCAGAAGGAGAGACGAACAGGGGCCTTATGTTCTCAGTGGGTCAAATACCTCTTACTAGAAATGCTTGGGGAGCAGAATTTTTTTTTAAGATTGGTTCTCCTTTGTGTTTGTTTGTTTAGAGACAGACTCTTACTATGTAGCTCTGGCTGTCCTGGAACTCGTTCTGTAGACTAGGCTGGCCTTGAACTCACAGAGATCCTCCTGCCTCTGCCTCCTGAGTGCTGGGAATAAAGGCACACATCACTATGCCTTTGATTCTGCTATTTTAAATTGTGTGTAGGTCTGTGTGGGGTGTGTGCTTATGAGAGGCTGGAGGCATTGGCTGCTCTGGGGCTATAGTTACGGGTGGTTCTGAGCTGCCTGACACGGCAGCTGGGAGCTGCACTCGGGTTCTCTGGAAGAGCAGCCTTTAGCCACTGAACCATCTCCCCAGAGCACAAAATTATTTTTAATCCTAGACTCTTTTCAGAGTCACATCTGTGGCTATCTTGAGTTTGTTCTTGCATCCCAGAAAACTCAAGAGAAGGCTGGCGGTAATTTTGTGATACAGATTTTATTATTTTATTTTTTATTTTATTTTTTGGTGTTCCTTCATCTTAACCTCCTCCTATCACATGAGATTGGGTATGGGATTTTCTATTTGTGCTGTCATGCTTTCATCCGAAGAGTTTTGGGTTATGGAATCACTTCTGATTAAGGATTTGAAGATTCAGGCTGTTCGTCCTGCCCAAAGATGTTTTGAGCATACATGGAACAGGTAAACCAAGTGAGATCATGACTGAACTCAGTGTTGAGGATGATTCTCTGGGCAGCGGAGGGAAGAGCAGGAGCAAGAGAAGCGATGAGGTGAGCACCACCGGTGGCCGGAACTGAGGGAGAGAGGATAGCAACCTGGGGTCAGTGGCACAGCGATGTGGACACTCGGCCAGAAATAGATGCTAAGGACAAAAGTGCTAGGCTTGGTGATTTCTTGCAAGTGAGACATCAAGGAGCCAGCACGATCTATTTCTGGATTGCCACCCTCAGTCTGAGCCTGAGCTCAGCCAGGTCCTGTAAAGACAGCATCGTGTCCTCTCTGGACAGGGTTGTCACCGCTGTGCTTGGTGACCCCAGGGACAGACTTCCTGGGATTGAGAACACAGTGGAGGAGGAACATAAGGGCCCCTTGTTTCCAACGCTGGCTGGAGGCTGCATATCTCTCCAAGGAAATGAGGTTATCTTAGCTTCCCCTAACACACCCTCCTGTAGAAGAAGCCCGAAGCTTAGGGACTGGAAACCTGTTCCAAGCCCGTCCCTCACAGACACCATCAATCATCTGGATGTTAAAATGTGTGGTCCAGGCCCAGCTCTGCCTGGAGAGGGCTGTGCTTTGCTGAGAGGAAATGGCTCAAACCAGATATCGCTTTGTTTGTTTTCCCTGTGAAGAAAAGAGACCATTTTCCTCTCATCTTTTATTTATTTATTTTTTTGAAAGGGATCGGAAGATATTTTTAATCCCTCCAGCTTCCTGCTGTCTACAGGTGTTTCCTATGGGGTTGCTGTGGAAACGACCGAGTCTATGACGTAATCTGCTTTGTTCTCAAGGCTCCAAAATCCCTGCTCTGACCTGTGTTGTTGGATCCCCTCTGGGCAAGGTGCAGTGACTGCCCTGCTCCACCAACCTTGCACCCCATCTATCCCCACCCCATTGCTCCCACCCCCATCACCCTCTCTCACATCCGCTCCCCACCCCAAGCTGTCAGAAAGTACAAAATGGAGCACAGGTGGAAGCCTCCATCTCCATAGCTGGCTGCAGAGTCCTGGGGACTGGGGACTGGGGACTGGGGACTAGGGACTGTGAGGAGGAATGGCGCTATAAGACAACCCAGTAGAACTGTTCTTGGCTTCTCACTTCAAGACAGCTCTTCTGTTACTACTCAGGGGACCGGTGAAAGGCCTTTTCCTCTGACATTGAAAACACAGACTTCTTCATTTAAAAACAAAAAGTTGCCCAGACCTAAAACTTAATGGAAAACACCAGGTCCTCCATGCGCCAGAGAGACCTGTTACAGGGGATCCTTTTATAAAGCGAAGAGACAATTATTAAAATACAGCTTCCTTAGTTTATTCGTTTACAGCCTATGTGGACGTATGGCACCTCAAGACTTCCTTTTAGATGGAATAGAACTAATGTTCCTGGAATATTTTTTATGTGGCTTCTTTTAAAGCCATTCTATGAGACAGGTCTTTATTTGTTTGTCTTTCCTTTTTTTTTTTTTTTTTTTTTTTTTTTTTGATAGTTTTTCTGTACAGCCCTGGCTGTTCTGGAACTTACTCTGTAGATCAAGCTGCCCTTGAACTCAGAACTCAGAGACCTACCAGCCTCTGGCCCAGTGCTGGAACTGAAGTTAATCCACCACCACACACAGCTGAGATGGCTCCTTCGTCGCTTCCCTTTTTGCGGGGATGGCAGAGTCTTACCATGGTAGATCGGGCTGGCCTCAAACTCACAGAGATCCTCCTGCCTCTGCCTCCTGAGGGCTGAGATTAAAGGCATGCACCACCATAGCTGGCCAAATGATTCTCTTTTTTTATGATTTATTTTTCCTTTAATCATGCGTACGTGTGTCTGTGTGTAGGTATGTTCATGTGAGCGCAGATGTCCTCAGAAGCAGGCAGGCCATCGGATTGCCTGAAGCTGGAGTCGCAGGCTGTCGTGAGTTTCTCAGCTGATTCATTCTGCCGATGAGGAAACTAAGGCTCCGAATGTTAGGAGGTCTGATAGTTGTTAAGGGACAGGAGGAGAGTTTGAACCCAGGTCTTTTATCTGATCTGGAGTTTTATAGTACAATCCAACTTAGAATTCAAGGAGGAAGAAATAATACCTTTCGCATCAATCAATATTAAGAAAATAATACAAGCTTATAAAATTAAAAATAAATTAGTATCATAATTAAGCCAAAGACTGTCACATAGAATTGGGGAGGGAAATGGGTTTGCAGGATGACAGAATTCTTCCCATGAATCAGTGGTGGAAACTGGATACCTGACTTGGCCAAATGCACCTTTCCCACCTTCATTACCTGTTGTAATCTTCTACTGAGAGTCAGACCAAGTTGTTCATCTGGAGCCTTCGCTGAGGTAGCATCCACATTCACTTAGATGGCCATGGCTTACCCACACACCCTTCTTTTACGTCATTTGCTTGGTCTCTGAACACCCCGAGACCTCTGACCCCACGGCAGGAGAGAGGGGCATATCATGGACTCAGCCCGCCAAGGTCACCACCCCAGCCTCAGCATGAAGCTCAGGTGTTGGGGAGAGGCGTCTCTCATCTAGACAGAAGCGGGGCTTTGCTCTCAGGGCGAGGCTGTGTTCTCAGAGTAGCACCTGCTGTCTGTAACACCAGCATGTAGAGCAGAAGTAGACCTTGAAGAGTCAGGCTTGCACGCTGACAGACTCAACAAGTTTTGAAGCCTGTGCCATTGGGCCACCATGTGGTCAAGGAACTAACCCCGCAGTACCATGTAGCTCCCAGGATGCAACGAGGGCTAAAAGCGGATGTCCGTAACACATGCACAGGAAGTGTTCCTGTCTTCTTTCTCCTTTCCCAAGCCGAGGACTCCATGACCTCCTCTGGGGACATAGTCTGTTTATTGCCAGGAATATGAGTTTAAACTGGGTTATTCAAGGCTCTTAGGAAGTCAGGGGTGTGGGGACGAAAGGAAATTACCTGTGATCCTACTTCTCTCTGGAAATTGTCTCTTCTGAGGGGATGGTAAGGTCAAGTGGCTGTTTGAGCTTCAGACTGACCATAGGAGGAGGAAGAGGCAGGATTTAAAAATATGTCCGGTGGGGGGGGGGTTGGGGATTTAGCTCAGCGGTAGAGCGCTTGCCTAGCGAGCGCAAGGCCCTGGGTTCGGTCCCCAGCTCCGAAAAAAAGAAAAAGAAAAAAAAACTATGTTCGGAACTACTGCAAGTTGACTTAAGTTTTGGTTTTCCTGAAACCACCTCCAGGGTATACATATTTACATTTAGTACCGAAATATCTTCATGCAATTATTAGTAACTCTACCTCCTCTCCTCCTCTCCTCTGGGCTTGCACGCCCGTTCTGCAGCCACCTGGGGCTAAGAGTTGACATTTGAGAGGCTGGCGACTCCCTCACTTGGGTGTTTTCCAGGTTTTGCTCCTGAACCACCCCTTCCTCAGAGGACAGAGCTTAAAAATCTCACTTCAGCAATTCAACTTTTACTTCTATATTTAATATTTTAATATATTTTAGCAATTACCTTTTTTCCCAAGAAAAAAATGTATAATGGACACCTTTATAATCAGCTCCTAATGGCTGTCTCGTTCTGTTTGCCAGCATGCATGTGCTCAATCTCATACCTTTTCCCATGACCGGGATTATTCCCACAGTCCCTAGAAGACCCGGGTATGCCTTTCTGCAGAATGCCTATGTTCATGTAACTATCCAGTTGTGCGTGTCTGTACACATATGTATAGTTGCAGATATGCACGCACGAGACACAGGCTTTGCATATACGGTTGGCTTCTCTGTGTCGGAGTCTGTATGTGTGTTTTTTGTAGAAGTTCAGAATGTTCTCTTTCATGCCTTCTCACGGTTTTGTAATAGCCTCTTATGTGAATACACTGTAGACTGTTTTCCTTTTTAGGGTATTCTCTCTGTCACTGTCATTACTTTACTTGTGTACACAGTGCCGCAGTGGCCTCTGCGCCCATTCACACGGGGCTTTTTTACAATCCGTCAGGTAGACAGAGCATGAGGCTGAGCCGGGAGGATTTGTATAATCTAGTGTAATAGATGTTTCCAAATTGCTTTCCCAAAACTGAAACAGCTCGTACTTCCTCCAGCAATGGATGAGGACTCCCCATGGCCTCTGGCTCCCACCTCCTCCTTCCTGCCCGTGTGAAAGACATAGCAATCTCCGTGCAACTTTAACTCGTGTTTCCTTATAATGAGTCTGGGCATCTTTTTATGGAAACTGGCTTTTACATTTGCATGTTTGTGTACACACACACACACACACACACACACACACACACACACACTCGCTTTCCATGACTAACGTTGCTCTTTTTGTTTGTGTTACAAGTTCTTCCCCAGGTCTACTGTCTTCCCTTTGTGTATAGTAATTTTACCATACAAGTTTTTAGAGACTGGAGAGATGGCCCAGTTGGTAAACTGCTGCTCTGCAAGGACCTGAGTTCAAATCCCCACACCCCCACACAGCAGCTGGGTGTGGCAGTGTGTACCTGTAACCCCCAGCCCTGGGGAGGCAGAGACAGGAAATCCCTGGAGCTTCCTGGTCAACCAGTCTAGCTGAATCAGCAAACCGCATGTTTAGTAAGGAACCTTGTCTCAAAATAAGGAGAGTGATGGAAGAAGACCCTGCTGGCCTCTGCATGTGTGCATGCTATGAGTACACGTCTGCACACAGGTGTGTACACAATGCATGAACAAATAGACATAGGCCACATACCAAAAACAGCTTTAAAAAGTTTTAATAGTTATAGACGCTTCTGCTTTTTAACGTTGTTTTTTTTTAATAGCGTCTAGGATCTCTGTCTCCGTTTAAAAGGGGAAGCACGTTGTGTTGGCACTCATGTGACATGCACGCTGCTGCTTCATCCCTCCTCTCAGCTGAGTTATCTCAGTTTGCCTTTGAAATCCTAGAAACCCCAGAACCAAGTGTGGGAATTTAGCAAAGCTTGCTGAGTCCTGTGGCTGCAGCCCACCTCAGGCCTTGTAAGTCCTGTGGTGCAGACCCCCTCAGGCCTTGTGAGTTCTGTGGTGCAGACCCCCTCAGGCCTTGTGAGTTCTGTGGTGCAGACCCCCTCAGGCCTTGTGAGTTCTGTGGTGCAGGCCCCCTCAGGCCTTGCTGAGGCCTGTGGCTGCAGCTCCCACAGGCTTCAAGCCCGCTCTGACCAGATCCCATAACAGATACCAGTGTGGTGTAATTCTGTGTTTTAGCCACTGTCTCCCTTTCCCTCCTCTGTAATCCCTCCTCCATGTGCTCCTTAGATGAGAGTCCCCATTTCCCAGCATTCCACTACATTTTGCCCTTTGCTGTGGTGGACTAGATATAGAACATCCCTGAACTCTCTATGCCCCTGCTCCAAACATGCCCAGTATCGCAAGGTCCTTTCTGGAGGTCTTGGTAGGTCCCCGCCCTTCCCTGGACACCCAGCACTCTGTATGGAAGGATGCCTGCAGCACTGTGGGGTCTGCTCTCCTGTTTTTGTAGTCTCTCTTTGGGTAGTAAGATCCAGGTCAAGAGTTTCTCCTTAAAAGTCTCTGCAGCTTTTGCCTCTTCAGAATAGCTTTTGCAAACACTTTTGCATTTGTAGAATAGTCAAGCTAACAAATACTCTGCACACACACCCTCATTCGATTTTTTTTTTTTTTAATTTATTTTTTGGTTGTGCATGAGTGGTTTTTGCCTGTTTGTCTGTGCACCATGTGCATGCAGTACCGTCAGAGTCCAGAAGAGGGCATCGTTCGATCCCTGGAGCTGGAGTTATAGAAAGTTGGGAGCCACCCATGTGGGTGCTAGGACTGAACCCCACCCAGGTTCTCTGCAAGAGCAGTTTGCACTCAATCTCTGAGCCATCTTTCCTTTGACTGTCATACAAGCCCGTGATGGGAAGAGTTAGCGTCTCTCCTTTAGAGACAAGGTCCTGAACATCCCAGAGGTGAAGCCATCTGTCTACAGTCATGTGAAGTAAGATTGGCATCAGGTTTTTGCTTCCACAACCCCATCCATAACTGCCCATAACTGCCCCAGGTCTGTCCCCTCCTCATTCTCTCCCTGCTTCCCCTTCCTGGAGAGTCTGACCTCTCTTCCAACCTTGTTGAGGTAGGCCCTTATTTCTGCTATGCTGAGTGCCCTAAGCTAGCTGACCTACAAACTCCCGGGCAATCTCCACCCCCGTATCATTATAGATGTGCTGAGATTACAGATTCACACAGCCACATTGAGGTTTTCGGGCTTTAAAAAAGTTTTTCAAAAACTTTATGTATCTGAATGTGTATGTATATATACGTATGGATATCTAGGGGGTGTGTGGGTGTGTGTGTGTGTGTGTGTGTGTGTGTGTGTGTGTGTGTGTGAATGCCTTGCATTCTGCAGTTAACCTACAGAGGCCAGGAGAGGGTGTTGAATGCCCTGGATCACAGACAGTGTGTAAATCACCCACTGTGGGTCCTGGGAACTGAACTCAGCTCCCTGGAAGAGCAGGAGGCACTCTCAACCACTGAGCCATGCCTTCTGCCTCATACAAGCTGCTTTTTCTTGTGGATTCTGGGATCAAATTCAAGTTGTCAGGTTTTGCATGGCAAGTGTCTTTACCCAAGGAGCCACCTCACTGCCCTGTTTCCTGACTTCTAGCTTGTGTCGTTTTCCAGGCTTTAACTCCCACCCGGACTGGGGTTTAATCTCTACTTTCTTCCTATCTCTGCAGTTGGACTGTGGCTTATTTCCCTGTAAACACACCCCTTACTGTGTTAATTGACTGCATGTCATTTTTCAAGAATTTGTATAATCTCCAGGGGAAAATATGAGGTTTGCTTCGGACTCTACTGAAGTATTGTCTTAGTTCTCAGTTGTCTTAAGATCTCCATGACCATAAACTCACAGAAAGAAGCCTAAGCTTAATTTAGCAGATTCTGATTCTGAACAGTCTGGGGTCGTAGTAACTAAAACCAATCCAAAATAGGAACAAGAAACTGGGGGCTGGGTCTTTAATGATGTTTTTAATTCTCCCATTGCATTATTTCATTTAATATTCACGGTCCTCTTAGATATGCAATGCCATAGATACACCCTCACTTTATAGAGAAGGAAAATGAAAGTCTAAAGTCACTGACACAGAGGCAGACCATGCTCTTCTGGCTGTTAGAGCCTCCTGAACAGATCTTGTCACCTCTGCCCATATGTAGGCTGACTACAGGCAGGCCAGAGTGGGCCGTTCCAACCTCACTGCCAGCACTCTCCTGACCCAGGTGACAATGATCCCACCCCCATTTCTATGCTCTGCTTTCTGAGAGGACGCAGAGGTCCTTTCAACTCCAGGTCCTCTGTGTGAGAACTAGGCTAACCGCTACTAAGAGTGCAGAGACTCTGGAAAAGCCTCATCTGTGACCAGCCTGGGTACCATGGAGACAATTAGGAAGTGTGTGTTCTAGGGCAAGGGCATAAGCATTGCCGTTGTTACCCACTGATCCACTGGTGATTTAAAAGGAAAAAAGGGAGGGAGGGAAAGAGGGAGGGACGGGGAGAGACAAAGAGGGAGAGGGGCAAGAAGAAAATAAATTGTCTGTGGGTCCCATGGCAAAGTCCCTATGTATGGAGCATGTTGGCTGGACTCCAATGAGAGAGCTCCCAAGGACAGTGGAGGGGGTTCAGATGCTAAGGGCAGTTTAGCTGCAGGAGGCTGGATTATTTCTTAGACCTCATAAGCATTGCTTCTTGAGATGGGGCCAGTTTCTTTCTGGCCCTTCTTGCCTCTGGGTTTCCTATGAGGAGTATAATGCACACCTGTCTGCCAAATCCTGATCTTCAGCCAGCAGGACAGGCACTGCTCTTCCTTGGTAAGGGACCCAAACTCTCCCTGTCCTCAGATCAATCCTTGATGAAATGGGACCGAAAACTGTGGAATCACTCACAGAATATTTAACCACTACAGACGAAGAGATAGATTTGAAGTCCTCTGGAGAACCACCTTGTCCCAGAGTAGGTTAGGGATCATCCCGAGAGGGAAACACTCAGGGCAGAACATGAGATGGTAATGGGTTTCTTAGCTCTTTGTACACATGAGCTCTGATTCTTAAGTAACGAATTGGGCAGGGGCCATTCTCCCTCTGCCCTCTGTTGCTATTCCCGTGACCCTGATGAGTTGCTGGAGTTTAATGGAGATGTGCAAACCGATTTGCTCAGAACCATCCCTGGCTGACCGCGTCTCTCCACTTTCACCTCAAGGTCCGGATCTATATTTATAAGACCTTCAGAATGTTGGTTTGCTGAGGCATGGGCTATTTCTTCATACATCCATTGGCAGGCATGTGTTAGACACCTGCTATGGGCCAGGCAACTGGCCTAGAGGCTGGAACTAACCACATTGTATCTGTGCTCTGTGCTCAGGGGTGACAGCAGGAGAGACTCTCCCAGAGATGTATCTTAAAGGACCTCTTAACTCCAGCCACACAAGCTTCCTATCCCCAAGAACTTCTTCTCAACAGTCTTTTATGTAAGTCTCTGGTTGCAAGCACACACACACACACACACACACACACACACACACACACACACACACACGGGCATGTACACACACCGTGCACCTTGTTCACACCACTTCTACTTATCTTATTTAAATGTCACATCTTCTTTCTCATGTGCGTTCCTCACCCTTCCTCTCTGCATTTTTTCCTTAATAAACTGTAAACGGAAGTAAAATTAATGATGACTGCTGAATGAACGTCTTCACAGTACCCTCCATTATGAAAGGAGCTATTTCTTGGCATGCCCCGAGTACTTGGAGGTGCAGGGCACAGGCTGCAGGAAGCTTGGATGCACAAGTCTAAGCCAAGGTAGGACAAAGAAGGAACAGCTACTTCTGCCCAAATGTGCAGATGAGTGACAGCGCCTGGCACAGTTCGTGCAAACGCCCAGTGTCTTGGGGGGACTCCGTGTCAGTTTGCCAGGTGAGGTCTCTGTACGCCTAGGCTCACAGCATTCTCCGGGGCCGGACAGTGTTTTGCCAGAGTTGTTATGCAGGCTTGTGGGTTCAGCTCTTTATTTAAAATAATTAAGGTGGTATCTTTCTGTTAGCTTCTCTCTCTCTACTGGACAATTCCACTTCTCAGAGCAGATAGGGGCCAAGCCCACTCAGTGCACAGAAGACATTTTCTTCTCGTTTGCCAACATCCAATCAGCTGTGACTTCAAACACTGAAAAGCCTTGCCCTAGGGGGCTTCTCTGGGATTTTCAAGGAACCATGGCTGGAGTTACACTAGGCAAGTTAATCAAATAGCCTTATTTTGTAAAACCATCCAACAGATACATATTGATTAATGGGGAACTATTTAGCTTCCTCCCTTTTGTGCACTGGCCTCTGGTGGTATAAGCCCAAGCCCCCTGGCTTCCAGACGAGCCCTCAGCTGTGGTCCGAGTCTGCCAGACCTGTCATTTTCAGATAGCCCTGTCCTAACTGTTCCTTACTGCGGCTATGAAAGTACTCCTCTGTGGGACACAGAGTTCTGTGCACATTCCCCAGAGTGACACCAGAGAACATTGCTGTCCCTGCCACTTAGGGAGTGTCACCTGCTAATAGCTCTCTGCCTTAATTTCTCCAGTCACAGGAAGCCAATATTCGTCCTTCTATTGATAGACTCTATTGTGTTGCATAAGCTCTGTGAAGCTGTGTCCATAGATGGGTCTGGTACTTGGAAGATGCTCCGGGCGCTGTAGCTACTGGAATTACCAATGAGTTCTTCTGCCTGTGAACTAGGTCCACAACTCAGACGGGAGATATTTTAAGGGACTTTCTCCTCCCCACATCACCCCCTATGAGGCTCTCAACATTAGGGATTCCAGGAGTCAGTACCACTCACTCCTGTGGGTCCCCCAAGCATGGGACATCCTGAGAACCCCTGATAAAACCCCCATTCCTGGCTGTGCTGGCAGGAGGAAGCTCCTGTAATAGGAGAGGCAGCAGCTGCCTGGCAGGCAAGCCTGGTCCTTGGGAAATCTGTTCTAATCTTAGAAGGTCGTCTCCACCTTCTGCTGCGGCAGGCAGGACAAATGTCACAGACCTCGGGTATATATATGCTGTCACCACTGTGGTCCCCAGAGAAGGGTTTTTGTGGTTCCCTCTAGGTGGCTGCCCAGAGAACTCCAGGCTCATGGTGGGAGGGACTCTCCAGAAGGTCAAGTATATTTGTAGAGTCACCAGTGTGAGCATAGCACAGGGCTGGGAGGCTTTGAACAGACTCTGGAAAGAGACGGAATATATATTTTACTTATTGATGGTGAATGAATTGTCTAGGTGCACCTGACCTTTTGGCACTGGGACTTGATGTTGCCATCTACAAAGTTCACAGTCAAGAATTGTGGGAGTGAGTTTAAAAAGCAAAAACAACTTATGTTTTAATCTTACGTCAGGCTGCACTGATGACTACCCTCAACTGAATGTGGTCCGAGGCCCTCCATCCCCACCTGTCTGCAGGCTCTGCTGTCACCTTGTAGTACCAGCCAGGCTTCAGCTCCACACACACACACACACACACACACACACACACACACACACACACACACACACACACACACACACACATACACACACACACACACACACACACACACACACACACACACACACACACACACACACACACACACACACACACACAACATACACACACACACACACACACACACACACACACACACACACACACACACACACACACACACACACACACACACACACACACACACACACACACACACACACACACACACACACACACACACACACACACACACACACACACACACACACACACACACACACACACACACACACACACACACACACACACACACACACACACACACACACACACACACGTATCCCCGTGCAGACACATGTGCACGCATCATTTAAACAGTAAAACAGACATCTTCAAAACATGAGGAAAGAACTATCCATTCTCACAGTGTCGGCCTTGAGGTTGAACAGCAGATCCTTTCACATTTCAGCCCACATCAGCCTAAGGAGTGAACCGTGTTCTGTAGTCCATCTGACAACTTCAGTTAGCACGTCCCGTATGGTGAGAGGGCACCAGAGGAATGAGCCTGTCACCCAGGGAGCTCACAATAAGCCCTGGCTGTGACCCTGCGACACGCTCATCACCTCCTTCGCGAGGTTGTTCCTGTGCCTTTTCCTCCGAGCTTTTGGTGTAGGTGGTAAGCCCACCCAGCACAGTGGCCGGCCTTCTCATCACCACCAGGCCTTCAGGTAAACCAGAGCTCTTTGAGCGCCAACACTCTAAATGTTGCCCTTTAATCCATTGTTTAATATATCCATACCTGGGTTATTTATCTTAACCCATAAGCACTTCACCACTGTTAGGCACACGCAGCTGCGTCCAACTTCTCAATGCCGAGTGACTGAATATAGAGCCTTCTGCTGCTTCTTGGAGCAAACTCCCTCCGTCCTTGAAGACGTTTAAGGTTTGGTGCCTAACTTATAAACACCTCATTAGCTCCTTCCCCCAGAGGCTGACTGAGAGACTCCTCCAATACATCTGCAGCTACAAGGCATGCTGGGAACAGGAAGAACCTATCCACAGGGGATGCAGAACGCAGCGAGGAAAGTCAGCACAACAGACACAAAGTCAGTTTTCCTCCCCATTAGCTTCTCTATCTCAAGTCAATGGTTCCTTTAGGCTGAGTGTTAAGGATTTGCATTTTTAAGTAATAATTTGATTGAGATATGATCGTATTTAAAGCAGACAGTTAGTGCTGGCAAGATGACTCTGGTCAGAGGCTTCCAAGTCGGACAGCCTGAGTTTAATTCCTGAAACTTTAGTGGGAGGAAAGAAATGACTGATCTCTAGCATGCACACTGTGTGCGCGCACACACACACACACACACACATACACACACACACACACACACACACATACTTAGTAAATAAATGAATTTTCCAAAGTAATGGGCAATTAGAACTGGCATGTTGGCTCAAGCCTATAGTCCCAGCACTTGGAAGGCTGAGGTAGGGGGATAGCTGTGAGTTTGGTACCAGCCTGTGCCACAGAGTGAGAGCTCTCCCAAAGTTTGTGGGGGCGCACAGTGAAATGGTGTGTTTGTGTTGTGATTTCTCTGTTCACTGGCTAGTGAACATGAATCTGGAGTTCTGATCCAAGGGCTTTGATGTGATTTAGAGATCCACACATAGCCAGGGTTTTGGGAGGTGGGGCAGGGCTCCTGTGAAATTTTCCTAGGGATGGTAAATGAGTCAAGGATGGAGAGACAATGTCTGCTGTGCATGCACCTCAGTGATAAAGTAGCTCAGTGGTTGGTGCGGGACGCCATACTCCTAATGGAGGAGTACAGCATCTTAGCCAGCGGGGCCTTCTGTACCCCAAAGAGAGCAGAAGAGAAGATTAGGCATTATGAACACCTATCAGCTCATACAGGCAAGGGGCTAGCACCATAACCAGCGTTCATCAATTAAACCATATGGGCAAGCAGCAAGTGAACCCTCATCAGTGAACCCTTTCTATGTGCCAAGTCCTATTCTAAGCATTTTAAATATAACTCATTAAATCCTGTCAGTGGCTCTATAACATAGTACTATCGTATTCATTCCCATTTTACAGATTGGGAAACTGAGACATGAAGTTTAGACACCATTGTATCCAATATGGCTGGGAGTTGACTTGCCTAGAAGCATAGGGAGAGAGGAGAAAAGAAAGACATGAGTACCCAGAAGAGCTGGGGACAGTTGGCCCATGCAGACTCTGCTGGAATGGTACCACCGACCCCTGCAATCCAGAGCCTCAGCATAGTTATTATGCACAGCACAGGGGGGGTGTAAGGATGTGTTTGTAGGGGAGCCGTCTTTGGCTGTAACCTTCCAGGGTGAGGAAGCTGCAGTTGTACTTTTGCACACACTGGTTGCTCTCTCATCGACACTCATATTGGGCCAGAAGAAAGATTTGCCCAATCCAAGCCTAACCCACATGGGAAAGGCCCTCCAATTCCCTGTGAGTCAGAGGCCTTGATCCTTGACATGGCCGGCCCTCACTCAGGACCCCACTGGCTCAGGACTTCACTCGCTCCCTAGAGTTAACATCTGGGGCCACCGAATGGAAAGTTAAGAGCCAGCATTAGAACTCAGTCTGAAACCTGACCTGCTCCCCACACAGAGCAGGTAAAACCGTCAACACGCCCTGCCTGGAACACAGGGTTCACTCCCAGTCAAGTGGGGCTGTGTGGATGTTAGTTTCTTGCCATCCATGGAGAAGGGTGGTGCGGCTTCCAAAAACCAGGACACAAGTTGCACATTGTGCTGAAGCAAAGGCTGCTGGGTATTACTAACCTCACTTACAAAACAGGAAACGGATGGTCAGGAAGGTTCTGCTGGTCCACTTTCCATTGCTGTAGTAACAAACACACACCCAGGCTGAATCAACTGCTAAACCAGGACAGGTTTGTTTACGTGTGTGATCTCTGAGGTTCCATGGTCAATCAGCCTTGCTGCTTTGGGCCTGTGGTAGCATACTACGTCACAGGGAGAGCGTACGGCAGAGGAGACTTGCTCATCTCATGACAGCTAGGATGCAAAGAGAGAGAAGAGGTCACAGGTCAGAGTCGTAATATTTCCTGCTAGCACATGTCCCCAGTGGCCTCATGCCCTAGCACTAGACCCAACTTCTCAAAGCTTTCACCCACCCCCTCACAATATTAGGCTGGAAACCAAACCTCCAACACATGGGCTTTACAGACATTCAAGGTGCCCCTACCCTCCACACATGAGGAGCGTCCGGAAGCCGACATCTGACTCTGAATGCATTGCTCTCATTTATTGTCCCTGTGCCCTTGTAAGCCTAAATGCTTTCTTTCCAATGCTTGGGTCACAGCTCACAGTTGGTTTTTCCCCCAGAAAATGTATCTCCCAGATTACATTGCTAAACTGAAGCACTGCTGTGGCCATCCTTTTCCCTGATACCCACCGATGTTACATGGGCATCCACCCAGCCCCCAACCCTGCTTACATTCCTACCATTATCCCTGATGGCCCCCACTTGATGGCCTCCCCAGGCCTCCTGCCCTTAGGCACCCAGGACTGTGTCCCATAGTCACCCCACTAGGACCAATGAGGTGCAATACCAAGTCCCAGATAAAATAGAAAGCCCAGAAACCCACCCCTCACCAGTGCCTGGGCTCCCATGCTGTATTGGGTGTTTTATGTGGGTTTTCTCTCAGAGGGAGTTGCAGAGGCCAACTTCCATTTTCAGGTCCTCAAATCCTACAGGTGGGCAGGTTGGAGATATCTGGCACTTTCTAAATCTTGTGTGAAATAAGTAAGTGTCGCCGCATGCCCGTTTCTTTCCTTCTGTCAAGAGTCGTTCACTTCCACCTAGTGTTCCCCTAGAGTGGGTGTTCATAGATTAAGGGCATCACTGGTTCCCACAATGCATTTGACAGTCTCTGGTGATGCTCAAGAGAGAATGGATGAATCGGCAGGGACGAGGAACACCACACTGTCTATGTGGAACATTTGGGGGTTCTTTCCCCCTATCCACTTGAGTCAGGAAACCTGGCAGTGCCCTATCCTGTGGACAACCACATGTGATGTCTCCCCTGGAGTGACAGTGGTGATCCACCTTCTGGAATAAAGGCCACCTCATGGCGGAGGAGACCAGCAGTGCCCTACCTTCCATCTCTGCCCTTCCCTGTTCTGAGTCTCCTCTGATTTGATCCAGCCTTGTGGCTTCAACTGCCAACTCTACCTGGGTACTCCTGGGTACTCCTGATGTTGTTTCTTTCTTTTATCTCTAAACCCAGGTGTGCATTCACTCTCTCTACTGTGTCTTTTTTTTCTTCTCTACTGCATCTTAACTAGGGTGACTTTGAGGCGTTGCAAACATTCATGATCAAGAAAGTACTATTCCGTCCCCATCTGTCCTCCTCACTCTTCCTTCCACAACCAGCCTTCCTTAACCTAGAAGAGAATACTCAAGTGTCCCATTGTCCCTAACAAAAGTCCAAGAGTTTATTTCACTTTGTCCCCCCACCCCACATCTACACATGCTCCATTAGTCATTCTCCTTTCTCCCCATCTCCTGGCTGTATGAATGGTCCATTCCGCTGTCACCTCCTCGCTGGACCATGCCCTGCCAGCACATGCCTTCCGCCTCTTACCCATCCTCATAGTCTTCCACATGTAGCTTCTTCATGAGTAACCACTGGCTCAAAATGAACTGGCAACAGCTTGTTACAATGTACTCAAAATGAACCCGCAACTGCTTGTTACAGTGTACCCATAAGGGGATGGCCCCAGACTTACTCTGACCTATCCCTTACCTCCCCATCTGACTCTGGTGCCCAAATTATCCCTGCTCACTTATCTCTGCTGTCCCTTATCAGGTTCCTGTTTGCCCTTCTGTGCGGAACCCTTCCTGCCTGGGATTTAACCGATACTCCCTCCTTGGAGATACCTTTCTGAACCCTCATGGAAAGGTGACCTGCTTTGCCTCTGTCATGTCCTTTCACAAATCACTTTGTTGTTAGTCTATCTTTGTTGTTGCTTTCTCTCACAGGAAAATTCTGGAAGGGGAGCAGCTGTTCTACCTTATTCGCTTTTACACTCAGAGCCTGAGACATGCCCTCTAGTGAAGGGGTAGGGCTAGTGGAGACTGGGGTGTGGGAAAAGCTGGCACTCCAGAACCCAGGTGGCTCTCCCACCAGCACTTACTCGGGTAACAGAAAATTACTCTGCAGTGTCGTTCCAATTTTCTCCTCTAGAAGAGGGAGGACTCACACAGTGTGAAACCCACAGCTCTGAGGACAGAGCTTCTCACAGAGGCAGGCAGGGTAAATGGAACCTGCCTAGTCTGGTCCAGTAGCCTCTCCATCCTCCTAGGATGACAATAAGGGAAACAGTGAGATAAACTAAAGAGTGAGGAACAAAGAGAACGAACACCCCAAGAGTCTATACTGATCCTTCCCAAGTGACAGTGAAGCAGCTCTGTAAGGGTTGGCTACTCTTCATGGGAGACGGCACCATCTTAAGATCCTTTTCCTTTCTGGGGGACCAAAGAAGCAAGCATCTTTTATTGCTTATGAAACTCTGGGATCAGTGTTCTAAAGAGCAAGGAACCTTCCTATTGGCTGAGAGCAAAAGTTCCTTCACCCTCAGGCAGCGCTCTCTCGTTGCCATGCACTATCTGCCTTCCCGTCATACCTTGTTGCCCTAAACTGTGGCCCAGAGACTGGTAGGCACTTGGAGTTTGCCACCACTGGGAGGGTGGAGAGGAGAGGAAGAGCCAGGGAGGTAGCAGGCCTTTCCTCAGGCCCATACACAAAGGTTCTACTATGGTCAGCAGCCTCCGAATTATTTACTAAGCATGGCAACAGTGTCCAGGAAGTTCCACACAGTCTAGACATAGGCTCCTCAGTTCTCAGAAACTCCCCCGGTCGTGGAAAAAAAAAAAAAAAAACCACCACCACAGGTAATTTTGCTCAGGCCCTGCTGAATCTGACCTTTTCTTTTTTTTCTTTCTTTTTTTTTTTTTTTTTTAAGTTTTTTTGAGACAGGGTTTCCCTGTGTAGCCCTGGCTATCCTGGAACTCACTCTGTAGATCAGGCTGGTCTCAAACTCAGAAATCCACCTGCCTCTACTTCCCAATGGCTGGTATTAAAGCTGTACATCGCCATTGCCCAGTGTTTCAGACTTTCTTACAAGTGTGGTCTCAAAGGCAGTTGGCAGATCCAGGCCTCCATGGTGGTGGGAAGGGTACAGCAAGTAAGAATCGAGCCCAGAAAGAGGTGGAGCTTAGGGTTACTACCGGGTGTGCTCCACAGGGTGTTAGGGTGTCAGGGACTGTAGGAGCAGGTGCCCAGGTCCCACACTGGCAGATAAGGCTGGGTGAGAGAGGAGCAAAGAGCCCAAGCTCTGAGCAGCCTTCTGCATTTCAGGCCCATGCTAGGCACTTTATGAACCAGAAGAGGGGAAAAAAGATATTTATCCAGGGATGCTGAAGGTGTTAGGAATGCCTAAAAGAGACACTGAAGTCTTTCTTAAAACCGGGAATATATGGACTATAAGTGTGGCTCAGTTGCTAGAGTGCTTGCCTCTCATACACAAAGCTCCGGGTTCAATTCCCAGTGCCGATAAAACTGGGCATCTTGGTAGATGAGGGTAAGTAATCCCAGCACTTGGGGAGAGGAAGCAAAAAGTATAAGGTTATCCTCAGCCTCGCGGTGTATTTGAGATCTGGGTTTGAAATTCCCCTGGTGCAGGGATACAGGACAGGAGGCAGTGAGAGGATGGCCGCTCTGGCCCGGGATGGCTTGTATGCTGTTGCACCCACTGAGGGAGTTTTGTGACTAGAATCGAAATGCAAAGATCTCACAATCTCACATGTGCTGGGCCACCAGCCTGAGGACCATGCTTGTCCCCTAGCAGCTGTGCACCTCAATGGCTAATCATGATTTTTGATATTTACGTAATAGCCCTTGACAGTTCTTCAAGTGACTTGACAGGATATGTTACTTAACCTTTGCTGGGGGTCAGGGTCAAATATCCCATGGTTAATTGTACTCTGTTTCTTCTGTGTGTCCCTGGCTAAATGATGTATGTCTCCAGGCTTCAGTGTGTTCCGTGTGCACTAAGCAGTCATCTCTCAGTGTTCTGAAGTTCAGGAGAGGAGGTATCCTGGAGATAGGTGGGGGTGAAACGCCTTACCCACTAAAGAAAACGCATTGCCTAGGGAGCCTCTAGAAAGCAAACTCTGTGTTAGAATCTTTTTTTCCACCTGATCTGTGAGCCCTAAGTGTTTCCAGAAACCTTATGTTCCCTTGTTGCTGAGCCCCTTGCCAAGCACAGTCTTGAGACAGAGAAGTTCTGGTGTTTTTGATCCCTCTATAACTCTATTTTTAACTGGAATGTCTCTCCCTGCACCACCAGCCATCGGCGCCCGGGAAGTTGGGGTAGAGTGCACAGTCAGCAGGGCCGGAGCAATAAATAGTGGTGGACAGAGGCCATGCTGGTATGTGGCAGGAAGCTAGACAGATGGACAGAATGATCGCCCGCATCTTTGCCAAGGGTAGCTCAATTCACCACACTCTGACCCTAAAGCCTTTCTGATGTTCCAGCACAGCGAGTCCTGGGTCTCTGGCCACTATTCAGGCAGCCAGTGGGACAGTCAGACAGGGGTCAGTCCCGAGCCCACCAGCAGTCTCTTGGGAGGGAGCGTCAGGCTTCCAGGGCCTTCCCAGGACTTGGGAGAAATGTGAAATCCTGAATAGAGGCAATCACTTGGACTCTTCCTTGAAATCAACCTTGGTGTTTAGACTGGAGTGGGGATGAACTTGAGTGATGCAGCTGACAGGAATGAGGTACCTGACTTTGGCCCCAGGGTATCCATTCCCATCCAGTCTGAGGCTCCATTCAGTCTTCCCTGCCTCTGCACAAATTTCCTTCCAACCAGCCATGCTCGCTCCCCTTGGTTGCCAGGAGGTGTCAGGGGCCAAATCAAGTAACTGGGAGACACTTTTAGTACCAGAAGGAGGGTCGTGGGTATGGCTGTGCACAGGGGACATGTGGTACAGAGATGGACGGTTGCTGCTGGAGCAGGGTATGATCCATCTCAGAGGCCATGAGGCTCACGCAGAGGCAAAGACAGCAGCCTTCCCAGGACAGGAGGAAAATGATAAAGTTCTCTGTCTATGTTTTATAAATAATAATAACAATAAAACTACAATCATAGTGACAAAAACAAAACAAAACAAAACAAAAAACCAACAAAACAAAACAACGAAGACGCCTAATAGTTCCAGGACTGAATGCATAAGACCAAGAGGAGGGGCCGGCAAGATGGCTCAGTAGGTAAAGGTGATTGCTACCAAGGCTGATGACCAGAGTTCAGTTCCCGAGATCCACTGGTGGAAGGAAGGTCCTGACTCCTGCAAGTAGCAAACAGGATGAGAAGGGAGCTGCTAGGACTCAGCTAGAGACTCACTCCACCCCTCTCATTGCTTCAGCAGTAAGCAGTGCTGATGTGTCTCTCATTGGGATGCTCTGAGTTTGGTGACCGAATGGCAGCGGGGTTGGGGAGTGGGGAGTGGAGAAGGTGCAGGGTTATTATAATTAGGATTGCCTATGCGCCCAGCCTACAGGTCTGCAAGTTGTTCTCTGGCCCACACAGACACACTGACACACACACACACTTTAAAAGTAAAAAGAAAAAACCCAAAAGGATCTGGGTATGGTGGTACACACTCAAAACCCTAACACTTGAGAAAGAAAAGGTAGGAGGGCCATAAGTTCAAGGTCAGCTTAGTTTACAGAACAAGACGACCCTGCATCAGAGAGAGGGACACACACACACACACACACACACACACACACACACACACACACACTCACGCACAGAGAGAGAGAGAGAGAGACAGACAGAGAGACAGAGACAGAGAAGAGAGGGAGAGAAACAAAGACTCAGAGACAGAAAGAGATCCAAAACCAGGTTATTATGTAGACCATGTGTATGTAGCAGACATGAAGTGCCATTTCCAGGGTCACCTGACATCCTCTGTGGCACAGTGACAAGTGGCACATGTGATGGACTATGTCCTTCAAGCATCTTGTCCTGAAGCATCAATAAGTTTACTGACCAGAACTGGGGGCTGGACCACAGCCAAGTGTCATGACAGGAACCCTGCTCCTTGCCCCTGCCCTGCCATTATAATACAGTCAGTCACCAAACTCAGATCAGCCTAAGGAGAGACACTGGTATCACCCCACCGAGGCCAGACTGCTGAAGCAGTGAGAGATGGAGTGAGTCTCTGGTAGAGTCCCCCTCGCCCCGCCATGGCGTCTACTACTGCCTCTCAGTCAGTCACTAATGTAATAAATGGTCACTATTGCCCAAGGCTGTCAGTTAAGTAGGGAAAACAAAATCATGTACATTTAGATGGGAAAATTCTAGAAAGAGTAAATGCTCTCTCCATTTCCTACAAAGACCCTGGCTCAGACAGCATTTTTGCATTCCTACTGCACCTCCACTTTTCCGAGTCATTAAGCAGGGGAAGGGGATTTGCAGGCTGTTGTTGATGGGTCCCATGTCTGGGGTGGCGGATCTTTGCAGAGTAAGAGACCTTGCCCAACTCCCTCCAATCCCTCGACATCTGTCAAGCGCTTGTTTTATTTGTCTCCAAGGGCACACCCAGAACCTCAATACATTGTAGCTACTCACTAAATGTTGGTGACTGAATAGGAGGAAGACGAGGAGGCTAGTTGAATATGGGAGCTAGTTGCAAAATACTGTTAAAAATATCTCCTCATAGAATTCCTGAAGGGACCACAAAACAGGTGCCTTTCATGGCACCCCATGTGACCTTGCTGATTACCGTTCATGTCTCCTTTGTTTGCCAGGAAAGACCCTCGGAGACCAACTCCAATGTTGACAGCTCAGCGCAGCCTTCAGTGGCCCAGCTGGCTGGGCGGTTTGGGGAGCAGGCAGCTGTGGCTAGGGAGGTGAGTCTAGATGCTTGGTGCATCCTCTTCGGGAGGGGCCTGGAGGAGGAGAAGCCTCTCAGTCCCTGAGGAGAAAGAGGGCTGGAGGAGCCTTGGCAATTACCAAATTAGGAAGAGAAGCCACAGAGGGTCTCTCTGAATGTGGAGAATTTGCCACACACACACACACACACACACACACACACACACACCCCACACCTCCCCCCCCCCCCCACCCCCACCCCCCCCACCCCCCCCCCGCCTTGGAGCTTGGGCAAAGTCTTTCCCTCCTGGAGTGAGGCTCCCATTGTGGTGAGGGGGGGTGATAACCAGACAGTATAGATTCCCTTTTTTCTTGATCTTCCACCCACCCACAACCGGCAGTGATCCCCTTTGCCCAGCCTGGACTGGTTCACACACACTCAGCTCCTGCCTCCAGCCTAGGAAGCAGAAGATAGGCAGGACCTCATCAGATCTGGAACTGAGAATTTGGAAGGAAGCACATTCCACGAAGAAACCAGGAATGAGGAAGAAAGGGACCCAGGACTAGGAGATTCTAGAAGAATCCTGCCAAAGACGAAAATATTTAATAAAAAAAAAGTTATGCTTTTGACAGTTGTACTGGATTGTCTCACGTTGTTGGTGGCTTCCATTAGAAGTGAGCTGAGGGGAGCAATGTTAGAAGAACCAAGAGTTCAAGTCAGCCAGGTATGGGTGTATACAGCTTTAATCCCAGGACTGAGGAGGCAGAGGCAGGAGGATCTCTGATTGGAGGCCTCGTCTACAGAGTGAGTTCCAGGATAGCCAGGGCTACTGAGAACTGCCTTAAAACAAACAGAACAAACAAACAAAGCGAAACAAACAACAACAACAACCCCTCCCCCCCCCAAAAATGAAAGGGAGTTACTTCAAGGTCACCCTCAGTTCCACGAGGACGTCAAGGCTCTGCCCAGGCAGGAGACCCTCTGTCAAATAGCAGCAAGGAAAGTAAAAGGAGGCTCCCGAGGTGGGGGAGGGGTCTGCCTGGATGCTGTGGACCCCACAGCAGCCTAGCTGCCTTGTTTAGGTACATGATTGATTTTCCACTTTTGTTTTCTCAATTAAAAATAAAATTGACCCACGGTCTCTAGAGAGGAATGCTCTAAAGGACAAAGGAGATGGTCTAGTTCTGCCTCTCAGCCAGAAAGGCAAAGATGTGGATGTCATCTTGCAAGGTTAGCTCAGGTTGGAGGGGGGAGAGGGCTCAAGTACAAGAGGGTGGTGTCGCTGACCTGAGCAGGAGAGGGGATCATGGGTTGCCAATGCACAGCTGGAGGACAGTCCCTTAGATAGTCGGGCCCACCACCATTCTTGCCTCCTCTAGACATCCCTAACCACTCCTGACACCAGTTTCCGAGCCTTCCTCTTCCTCCCTATTGCCTGATTCACTGCCTCTCTTTCTCTCTGTGTGTCGTCTGTCACTCTCCCTCTAGACACCAGCCAGTAAGCCAACAAGAAGGAAACCGCCCTGCTCCCTCCCCCTCTTCCCCCCCAAGGTAGAGCTGGGCCAGAATGGTGAGGAGGTAAGTGCCACCCGGGTACACAGCTGCTGCCTGTGGGGTCTCATCTTCTTTGCAGGAAAGAGCTACAAGCGTCACCGTGTTGGGCCTTGACATTCCCACCAGGATGGCTTCACCGCGGGTACAAGAATGAGTCTCTCTCACTCCCTCCCGGATCTTTTACTGTAGAGACTAGCTTTCCCCTGAGCCTCCTTAAGGATCAGCCAAGGACCAGAGCCATTTTTCAGTCCCCAAGGGAAGGGTGGTAGACGAGGTGTAGATAGGCCCTCGCGGAGAGGAGCTATGCCCTCAGAGGCAGAGCCACCGTGGTAGAGAAGTTCACGACCTCTCCGCATCCTTGGCAAAGGCTGGCCATTGTTCTGGGTCCCTGGAAGAGAACCAGAGCACACAGAGGGCCTCCTGGCTCTTGGATATAAATAGCTAGTGCTGCCGACATAACGAAGGCTCTGGTGTTATACATCATAGCCAGTAATAGAGTCTCAGCCGTCACACTGCCCGCTCTTATTTATCTAATTGTAGCTGTTGGAGTGGCTGCTGCAGGCCCCAACCCAGCAGCTCGTGAACCTTTGCTGTGGTCACGGTCACGGTCCTGCCAGAAACCAATTTGCATGTTGTCTTCAGGCCCGAGAGGCCAAGCCCAAAATAGAGCAAACAAGCCAAACAGCTCAGCTCCTGAGTCCCACCTCAACCCCCTTCCCGCCCCCCTTCTTTCCGGGGACCAGCATCCTGATAAAAGGCACCGAACTCAGGACATGCTGTCCCCTACAAAGTGAAACGGTTGATGTAGATGAATGATTTTCAAGCCCTTTTGTCAGCCCAAGGCTCACAGGCAGAAGTGCATCAAAAAGCAGAGAACCTGGGCCAGCAAGATGGCTCAGCGGGGAAAGGCACTTACTTGCCACCAAGTCCGATGACCTGAATTCTGTCCTTAGTAACCACATGGTAAAAGGAAAGAACCCAGTCTCAAAAGTTGTTCTCTGACCTCTGTGTGCATGCAGTGACACATGTGTGACACATGCACACACACACACACACACACACACACACACACACACACACAAAACAAATAAGAGCTAAGTATAACTAAAGAGCACTGAACTTAGCACTTGGAATATGGCTCAGTGGTTAAGAGCAGAGGCTGCTGGTTCAAGGGACCTGGGTTCAATTCCCAATACCCACTTGATGGCTCTGTTACCCCAGTGCAAGGGAATACGATGTCTTCCTTTAACCTCCCTCCATGGGCACCAAAATGCAGGCAAAGCACATACACATCAGTTGTTTTGTATTTTCAGTTAAAATAAATGAAAGGGTTGAGAAGTCATAGCTACCCTCAGTCAAGTAAGCGCGGAGTCCTGAGTCCACCTGCTCTGGGGATAACTTCCACTCTGCCGAACAAGGGTAGTCTGGTGAGGTGAGAAATCTCCAGAGCTGAGTTTAAGAAACTCCGTGGTTTGGTTGGGTCCCCTCAAGTGCTGGCATCATGGTGCTGTGGCTGCATGGGGTTCCCAGCCCAGGCAACTTCTCTTTTCGGAAGGTCAGCCTCTCCTCGTGGCTGTTCCCTGCTGAGCTTGGCACCTCTGCTGTGGTACAGTGGGCTGTGGTGTGACCATCTAAGCTGTCCCCTGATAACCTAGGCTTGCCCCAAGAGGACTCATTGCTCCACACTAATTCCTTAGTTCTGTAAAAAGGGGATGAGACCATCAGCAGAGAGAGAGAGAGAAAGAGAGAGAGAGAGAGAGAGAGAGAGAGAGAGAGAGAGAGAGAGAGAGAGAGAGAGAGAGAGAGAGAGAGAGAGAGAGAGGAGAGAGAGAGAGAGAGAGAGAGAGAGAGAGATGAGAGAGGAGAGAGAGAGAGAACTGGATGTAGAAGCTTTGTTTGTGGGAATGAAAACAGATAAAGTGGGTCGTGTTTGTAGTGTCTGGATTCAAGGACTTCCCTTGAAAAGTTAAAGGCCTGTAATGGCCAAGGGGTGGGATGGTGTTAGGTTGAAGATCCTGTCTAGAGTGAGATGCTACATGTTTGGGGTGATAACATTGCCCCCCAGGGCCAGTGACTTTCTTTTTGCCCTGAAATTTACAGAGTATGGTATCACAGAACACAAGAGTGACCCCAGCATTTCAGAAAGTGTCACAGAAGGACTGCTAATTCAAGACCAGACTTGTCTATATAGCAAGCAGAAGGCCAGGATGTCACCGTGAGAACTCTGTCAGAGAGGGGGCGGGGCACAGTTAGCCTGCCAGGGCTGAATGGAAATGTTACAAGACTCTGTAGTGCTTGCCGCTTACAGGAGCACCGATGTCCCTCAGGCACGTTGCTCACACACGGGGATGGGTACGATGGCTGGGACTCCTATACCTTCTGGGTCTGAGATGTGAGGTTAGCCCCCAGAATTTCGCCTACTGACTGCAGGCAAAGTGACAAGCTACCTTTCCTGGGAGAATCAGACACCACAGGGTGTTGGAAGGACATGAATACCATTCCATCTGAAAATATCAGGTCAACAACTTATAGATGTCATAACACATTGTTGGGATGTTATAGCAATACACATATATATAAAATGTATGAATGCCAACTGGTTTATCTCCCCCGACTGTCTTAGTCCCACCACTGGCCTGGCGCCTGTGATTAAATTCTATAAACTAAATGCTGCCATCTGCTGTCCATGTTGTGAAACTGCATTAGTGGTTGTACGGGATTCATTCTGCTTTGTAGTCAAATCAGTAAGGGGTCTGAACTCTGACATCTGCTAGGTCTCTAGCCCTGAAGTTAAGAGGTGCTGTTTGTTGGATTTCCACTGTCTCCAGAAGCAGTTTGAAGAGTTTATAATAATACCTAGAGTGAGCTTTGATAGCAAAATTTTCTGTAGTTTATGAAACTGTAACTTCTAACTTTAACTTAAACTTGTAACTTTGTGACACACAGAAACTAAGAACCTCCCAGTTGGGACTGGAGGATCCTAACACTCATAGAAGCAAAAGGCTCCAGGACTGACTGCCTTAGTAATGTGTCTGACTCACAGGGCAGAGGCAACCTAGCACTTGAAGGGAAGCCTCCAGCACCCTTCCTTAATGCCATCTCTTGCTAGGACAGCCATCCATCTGGCCACCAAACTTGGAATCAGAATGAGGCAGGTCTCTGAGTCCCAGCATTTACTGCCCCACTGCAGCATGCTCTCCCTTGACACTGGCCACGGAGATCAGCCGAGTCGGTCTCTCTTCTTCTACAACTATAACGTGCCAGACATCTCAGAACATTACCCAGATGTCAGCAGTATTTTTCTTCTTACGGTGCCCGTACACTCATATATGGAGATGGAGTGTGAGGGTGGGGTGGCCCCAAACTATTGGAGAAATCCTTCCGGTGCTTGGCCTTGTCTATCACCGTGAAGGCATCCTCCATGTCTTCACCATCACTTAATCATCGTACGGCTGTTGTCATTCTTGCCCTAGTAGCGGGAATTTAGAGTAGAACAAGGAGCCAATCTTTTTATGAACATGTAATCTGGAAGCAGGAATGATTCGTGGTGTACACTGATCACAAAAGTAACAAAGGACACATAGTATAGACAACAGCCTCTGACTGTTATGGGAAGAGACCAAATTACCTTCATCTTCTCATAACTAACACAATACATGTGGGACTGGTAGATACTTGACACACACATCTGCCTGTTTAAATGAATATTCTGTGTCTGGGGAAATTCGGCTACATGAACCATGCTGTTGGTGGAATTTTTCAAAATATTAATCCAATGGAGGGGTTTTAGTAATACCTCTGTCTAATCTCATTCCCAGCCTGTGATTTATTGTTTTGTTTGTGACAAGAGAGTGAATAACTTTTTTTTTTTTTGCCTTTTGTCTGAGAAATTCCCTCCAATTGTTGACTTGCCTTGTAGAAGGCCATGAGGTGAAGGCCTTGATCCCCACAGATGGAGTTTTTCCTCCTAGTGACAATGAAGTCACTCTTCCTGGGGTGGGAGTTTTCCTGTGATGTGAATGTCTGCCCTGACTTCAAACTCCAGTGGCCTTGCTTGTGTGCGGTGAGGGGGTGGGGACAGGAGGCCTGTCTCAGCCAGGCTTGAGTGAGGTAAGTGGTAGGGTACCAAAGCAGTGGCAGCTTAATAGCCGTTCTCCCTCCTCCCACCTCCCTCCTCCTTCTGGCTTACTTGCTTGTTTTGGTCTGTTTGTCCTGTAGAAATCACCATCCAGCACCGGCCACCCACCTAAAATCAAGGTGAAGAGCTCACCTCTGATTGAGAAGCTCCAGGTAGGTGCAGAATGCATCCTGTCTCACACACACTCCCGCTGACGTCTGTGGTCCTACCCCTTCCTTCATGCTACAAAAACATGATACAAAAACATGCTACAAAAACAAAAGCAAACAAACAAAACAAGCCTGGGCTCAACAGCGCTGCTTCTCAGCTTGTGCGTTTTCTATATTTAATTCTTGCCACAATTCAGTCTTGTCTGTTTTGGGCATCCGTCCTTAAGGACACATTAAATGACTACCTTCCTAAACACACACATAATGTCCTGTGGGCTGGGAGTGCTAACCACCTTACGGGGATGCTCAAAGGCATCGTCTGGCCTGAGGGGAGCACTGGGGAAGTGTGGGGTAGTAGACAAGCAATGCATGAGAGTGACCAGAAATCCTCTGTAAAAGGCTGTGGAGGTCAGGCTGTGGAGGTCAGACTCAGAAAGGTGTTGCTAAAGGTCATACAGTAGCTGTTAAGAGAAAGATCCGACATTTGGAGTCGGATGTGTGGGACTTTCCGTTGCTCTATCTGCTTCTCTTGCCTGGCCCACTCTCTGGGAAGTCCTACACTGACCGGCCCAGTTAGGTGGGGGAGATTCAACTGTTCGGATCTGGAGCTACAGAGAGCAGGAGCAAGAGGTGTGCCCCTAGATGGCGCTCAGACTTTGTGGACTGGTAGTGTAGCACCAGTGGCCAGAGCGCTGGCTTAGTGTGCAGAAAGCCTAATTCAATTCAAAGTTCAAGTCCTAGCACCTCAAAAACCAGCACAGTGGAAGAAGCCTGAAGCCTGCAACCCCAGCACTCTAAAGGCAGACAAAGGAGGCTCAGAAGCTCAGGCTCATTCCCCACTACACAGTGAGTTGAAGGCCACCCTGGGTCCGTGAGACCCTGTCTGGGCTGTTCATACACAGTCCCTCTATAAACTTCCTGCTCTATCATCTGTAAGGTTGATTCGGGGCCTCCCACCTGTTCCCCCACCAAATCTGTAGGTTTTTAAGGCTTTAGTTACCTTCGAGTGACCCTCCCTTTGGTCTTTGGTCTCCCTTTATATCCATGCTTATCTGGTTTCACCTGTATTGTGATGGCTACAAGGCAGACACCCTGAAGACTGATGTGTCCACACTGTGCTCTCCAAAGACAGAACTCCACCGGGAGGCTCGAGGGTCAAGCAGACCTGCCGTGAGCCTCAGGCGATTAAAGCCAGCTTCCTAGTGTGTGTCGGGAGACCAGCACTGAGTGTAGAGTTATTGCAGAGGCAATAGCTATGCACAGCAGACAGATAGGGAACAAATGCTACTGGCTAATGGGAAGATGACATGGGTCTGAAATACCGTAAGAACCCAAGGGCTGCTGGGAGGTGGTGGTGCACGCTTTTGAGCCCAGCACTCGGAAGGCAGAGTCAGGCAGATCTCTGAGTTGGAGGCCAGCCTGGTCTACAGATCAAGTTCCAGGATAGCCAGGGCTACACAGAGAAACCCTATCCCAAGAAACAAACAAACAAACAAACAAAGGAACCTGGGAATTGAAGGCGCTGCCAACAATTACTCGTTGGACCACTGTAACCACTCATTGGGGCTGTTCTACTCCTCGTCCTCCATCATCACCACCACCACCATCATCACCATCATCACCATCACCACCACCACCACCACCACCACCACCATCATCATCATCATCATTTTCATCATCAGATAGGGTCTCACTATGTAGCCCCAGCTGCCTAGACCTCCCAGACTGACCTCAAACTCATGGAGATCCACCTGCCTCTGCCTTCTGGGTGCTGGGATCAAAGGCATAAACACCACTATAACAGGCCAGGGCTATTCCACTCTCGTTGGGAGTGTCTATACAGAATCCACTTCATCATGATCTGAGCATCCAAGAAGGTAGCCTACTGTGAGCTAGGTATTGGGTATGGGTAGGCCATGCTTTCAGAACAGCCATAGAGTAAGAAACAGCAGATAATTGGTTGGGGAGTTACACACAAGCTTCCCGTTAGCTATCGTCAACCAGCTGTGAAGCCAGTGAAGTAACACAGCAGAAGCCCTCATCGTCTCCCCTTTCTTGACAGGCCAATTTAGCCTTTGATCCGGCAGCTCTTCTGCCTGGGGCTTCACCCAAAAGTCCCGGACTCAAGACCATGGTGTCGCCATTTCACAGTCCCCCTTCCACACCCAGTAGCCCTGGCATCCGATCCCACCCAGGTGAGGCAGAAGAGGTGCCTGTGAGCTTTGACCAGCCTCCGGAAGGTACTCACCTGCCCTCTTACAATAAGGTAAGTTATGGCTCCCTCGTACTGTGGTCTGCCGAGGAGACTACACTGTGTGTTCAAACTTTCCACTATTGCAAAGAGACATCACCTGCAGTGTTTGGGATCCCTTCTCACAGAACCTGGAGTTCACCATAGGCTAGACTGCCAGCTGCAGGGATCTGCTGTCTCAAAATGCCAGCCACAGGAATGCACTCTCAAAGGTTGCCTCCCTTGTCTTTCACGTGGGTGCTGAGGACCCAAACTCGGATGGTCACCTTTCACAGCAAATGCTTTGCTCACTGAACTGTCTCTGCACGTTTGTTGGTAGAAGGAAAACATTTCCATCTTCCTGCAGCTCACCAAGTCGTTTTACAAACTTTCTAAGACTGTGACCTTTTAATATAGTTCCTTGGGATGTGGTGACCCCCAACCATAAAGTTATTTTGTTACTACTTCACGACTGCAAATTTGCTACTGTTAGGAATCATAATGTAATATGCAGGATACCTGATATGCAATCCCTGTGGCAGTTGTGACCCACAGGTTGAGAACCACTGCTCTAGATTCTGATTTATAATGAGCAGCAAAGAACTTTACACCCTCCTAGGAAACTAAACGAACCTGTAGTGGGTTTTTTTTTGTTTGTTTGTTTTGTTTTTGTTTTTGTTTTTTGTTTTTTCTGTTTTGTTTTGTTTTGTTTTGTTTTTTTCTCCTTCAGCACACATGGTCCTCCTCTTGGCCTTCTAAAAAAAATTTTTTTTTCTTTTTCTTTTTTTCGGAGCTGGGGACCAAACCCAGGGCCTTGCGTTTGCTAGGCAAGCGCTCTACCACTGAGCTAAATCCCCAACCCCCCTTCTAAAAATTTTAAGATAATATTTCTTCATATCTTCTTCCAGGTAAGGACTAGAGGCTCAATAAAAAGACGTCCTCCCTCGCGGCGATTCCGAAGGTCTCAGTCGGACTGTGGGGACCTCAGAGATTACAGAGCTGTGGAACCATCTCAGGAAAACGGTGCCAGGGAAGAAAATGGGGATGACGTGTTTCCTAGCAAGAGCAAGGACCCCGGGTCCCCCCAACCCAACCAGGAAGCCGGGGCAGACAGGGTAGAAGGAACCCTGAGGTCTACAGAAAAGCCACGGAGGAGGAACACGTGCAGCAGCACAGAGAAGCCAGAGGAGCTGGTCGGGACCCCAGAGGAGGCGAATGCCGGAGCGAAGGCTGGACAGACTCCAGACACAGCCAGTCAGGGTCATCCAGAGGTTCAAACCTGCAGCCCAGAGGCTGAGAATGGGTGTGGAAGCCCACGGGAGGAGACAGCCCCTGGAGAGCACACAGACACTGGGAAGGCCACAGAAGGGACAGCCTCTGAGGAGAGGGTAACAGAGGAAGAGGATGGGCTCGGACAGAAACGCCCAGATGCAAATATACCCGAGGAGGGAGCGGTCAGGGAGAAGGTCCTCCAAACTTCTTCTGGAGAAGCGGAAGGTACCACTGTCCCAGAGCCGGAAGCGAAGCAGAAGGAGGAGGCGCCTCTGGAGCCAAGCGGCAGCCCAGGGGCCGACCATTTGGCGGGAGAGTCCAGCAATGAGATCCAGAGTGAGAATGCAGTCTCCACGGTAAGTGGCCCTGATGGTTCACAAGGTATCAGGACCAGAGCTGCCCCAATCAGCTCTGTATGCAAAGTCACCAGTCTCCCGTCCCCTACCCGATGCTGACTGAGACTGCCTGACGCCGCTGTGAGAGCAAGAAAGGGAAGCGTGTTCTGGGTACGCGTGCAGTGAAGCAGTGACTGATGTTGACGTGTGTACTGAGGGGGTGCAGGGTGCTGCTTTTGGGGTCCTGAAGAGGAAGAGTCTGTGTGGAGAGTAGGGTAGGACATCAGGGACACTTCCAAGCCCAGATGGCCTCAGAGCTGTGTCTTTAGAGGAAGCTCTGCGTGGTATCACGCAGTCACAGTCAACATCCCATGTCACATCTGAGTAGGGAGCCAGGACAGTCTCTGACCATCTGTCCAGCCACATTTTCTGAACCTTGCTGGCCGCCTGTCTGTTTCAACTAGCTCCCAGAAATTCCCCTTAAAGTCACCTTTCCACCTTAGGGGAATCCCAGAAATCCCTTGGAAGTTTCCCAAAACTCAGTGCCCCTCCCCTGCCTGTTCCTGACGATGTCCACCCATCTTTATGTTCTCCTTTCATTGTGTCAGCCGGTCCCTCCCTCAGCCACCATGTGCATCCTACTATGGTAGTCTCTTGTCTGCCTTCCTACCATCCTTGATAGGGTTCGTTCTTTACCCAGTAACCAAAAGGTGGGTAGGCCGATGGCTAGTTGGCTGGCGGGATCCACTCTTGGCAAAACATCTCACCTCTCTTACTAGGGTTTCCAGACACATCATCACAGGCTCAGTGGCCTAAAACGACAGAAATGAACTGGCCGTGCAGCTCCTGCCTGTCATCCCAGCACTCGGTGTGAAATGGAAGGCCAGCGTAAATTCAAGGCTAGCCTGGGCTACATAGAACAGCCTGAGTAAAAGTTAAAGACTCTGCCTATAAATAAATATGTAAATAAGCACATACGTATAAACAGACAGGCAGGCAGGCAGGCAGGCAGGCAGACAATGGAAATGTATTTTCTCACAGTCCTAAACATCAGAACTGGGACTCCAAAGTTAAGATGTTGACAACCTGAGGCCCCCTAGAGGGCCAAAAGAGAACCTGTCCTTCCGTGGCTTGAAGATGCTTCCTCTTTGTCACCTTTGTCACCATGGCTGTGTGACCTCCCCCTTATCTATGTGTCCCCGGTCTCCTCCCCTTCTCTTACAAGCCACCAGTCTTCAGATGCAGGACATGTCTTAAAGCCAGAGTGACCTCTCTGTGAAATCCTGCACTGCATCTGTAGCTCTCTGCTTTCCAAGTAAGATCAAACTTGGTGCAGGGATGGACGCACACTCCCTGCCCTGGCTCTCCCCGGAGCTGTGCTCTAGCCATCTGCCCTCTGCTTTCTGCAGCACACCACATTCATTCTCCACTCAGAGTTATGTCTTCGCAGCCCCCTCCGGTGAGAACACTCTTCTTTCTGATTCTCATGGGACCACTTCCAGCCCATCCTTCAGGTCTCAGATGAAGGTGACCTCTTCCCTAAAGCCTGTCTTGTGACCTCTCAGGCAAAGGAATCTGCTCCCACTCCAGAGTTCCCCTCGCCCATAACTCCACTGTGTCATTCTCCTGGATTTTTGTGCGTTTTGGTGTACTCATTTCATTTTATGTGTATGCATGTTTTGCCTGCATATGTACTATGTGCATGCCTGGTGCCTATGGAGGCCAAAGAAGGCATTGGATCCTCTAGAACTGGAGTTAGGGATGGTTGTGAGCCACCGTGTGGGTGCTGGAAACCAAACCCAGGTCTTCTGTAAGAGCAGTAAGTGATCTTAACCACCAAACCGTCTCTCCAACTCCTCTCCTGCTTATTTTGATTGGCTCTTGTATATTCCTTCCTTGTATAATCCCAGAACTTACTGTAGGATCGGGGATGTGGTAGGTCTTTAATAACATGTGTAGAGAGAATGAATAGTTTTTAATTAACTCATTAGTTTCTTGAGACAGGGTCTTAGTCTATAGCTCCAGCTGACCGGGAGCTCACTGTTAGTCCAAAAGGCTTTGAACTCAAGGAAATCCTCCTGCTTTAGCCTCTTGGGTACTGGGATGGATGTGCGCCACTATGTCATTGAAGTGGATGGATTTTTGAAGGGGGATGAGAATACCTTGGCCCAAAGTAAGTGGCTCATAATGATAGAACAGCAGGTACAGGAGGGACTGCTGTGCTCTGAAGGCTTCCCAGAGGCCTCATGATGTACTAGCATGTGAGAAGAGAATGTCGCATGGACTCCCGAAGGGGGACAGATTTAATATTTTCTAACTGAGCATTCCTTAAATTAGATTCAGTCACCAGGTTCAGAATCTTCTGGAACCTGGACACTCCACTGAATCCCCAGAAGATTACACTAAGTTCCCAAACCTTTAGTCCTCTTTGTATCTAAGGGATCCTCTGCCAGAGGCTCCAAGGTCATGTGCCCGGGCCGGGAGGCCCCTGTTTTCCTTTTGCCTCCAGACAGCAGCATCTCCTGGTCCTCAGGTGTGAGAGTCTCCTGGGCCACCGAGTGGGCAGGACTTGGCTGTGTCTGGAGAACCTCGGGTAAAGGGTGGCTTTTCAAAGGGAACCCAGGCAGGTGCTATGGGACAGGCTCTCTGGTCCTCTCGCCTGCTTTTTACACTCTGTGTTCCTAACCCAGAGAACCCTGGCCAGGGGACCAAACTCCTCAAAAGCCCTCTCCCTGCAAATAGCAGCTCAGACAGAGAAAGAAGAGCCTCATTCTCCCTGCCTCTCCACTTGTTACCCTACTCCCCACCCCACCCTCACCCCCACTTCCCCACCCTCACCCCATCCACCCCCCACCACTGAGAGGCAAAACTTTAATACTATTTAGCCCACCCTCCTGACTTTAGAAGGGAAGGCACCATGGGCCTGGACATTGTCCTAGGACAGCTTCATCAATGCTAACCTATTAGGTCCCTGTTCATCAGAATAAACTTTACGAAGGACCTCAGTCCGAGTGAATTATCTGTCTAACCTGTGAGGGCTATTGCTTCCTGTCTTCTTTGGTGCCTCTCAAACCTCACTGAAGATTAAAGTCAGAATGCCTCAGACTCGAGGGCAAAAGGATTCCCCAGAGGCGGTAGTTGCGAGGTCCCTTGGCACATCGCTTGGCACCCATGCCTATCCCGGTCTTTCCTGGGGCTGGCAGAAACAGGCAATGTACAGTAGCAAGTGGTTTCCCACTCCCAATCTAATGCCCATCTTGTGCTTTGACTGATAGAAATCAGTTGATCAAATACACGAATTCCAGTTGCACTCGTTGTGTCAGCACTGATTAATCGTCCTTGTCACTGTGGGACAGACTGCGGGTTCAAAGTGGGAAAACGCAGTGGCAGAAACAAGAACAAGCATGGTCTGTCTGCCAACAGACAGAAGCTCATAGGAAGGATGGAGCAAGGTGTTCTTCCAGAAAGGGGGGGGCTGCAGGCAGGGGTATACAGGCAGGAGGGATGCAGGCAGGGGGATACAGACAGGGAGCTGCAGGCAGGGGGTGCAGGCAGGGGGATACAGACAGGGAGCTGCAGGCAGGGGGTGCAGGCAGGGGTATACAGGCAGGAGGAATGCAGGCAGGGGTGCAGGCAGAGGGTTGCAGGCAATGGGATGCAGGCAGGGGGATACAGGCAGGAGGAATGCAGGCAGGGGGTGCAGGCAGGGGGGGTGCAGGCAGGCAGGGGGTGCAGGCAGGGGGGCAGACACAATCCATAGGGTTCTTACCATGCAATCATGAGGATCTAAACCCAGATCCTCCATATGATGTTTTTAACAAAAGGTAGACAAAGTAGTGCATGGCTGTGCATATCTTTGATTGAGCCCCTGGGAGGCTTAGGCAGGAGAATCTCTGAGACTAAGCCTTGCATGGACTATACAGCTGGTTCCAGGACAGCCAGAGATATACAGTCAGACTCTGTCTGCACAAACAAACAAACAAGATGGACAGGACCTTTAGTAAGACGCCCAACATCTGCCTTTGGTCTCTACACACAAATGTGCATCTATATGCATTTCTACATCTAGACACGCATCGTGTGAACCTGTATATATCACACACACACACACACACACACACACACACACACACACACTATTGAGCACATAAGTGTTGAATGTAAGGTGTGATCTAAGGGACTAACTTCCTCCTACTCCTTACAAATAATTTAACCTCTTATGCTAAAAAATTCCAACATGTCTGGACATCCGGGTCGTAGGACTTGGGACTCTGTAGACAAGGAAAGGAAGCGCTCGCCAAGTGCCTTGACACGCACAGTCTCAGCACTTGGGAGGTGGACACAGGCAGAGCAGAGGTCAAGGCCATCCTCATGCACACATCCAGCCAACGGCCAGCCAGGGTTGCAGGAGCACTGGACCAGACACTTAAGTTTGCCAAAGACTCACATCCACAAAAGGCAGCGGGGATGTCTCTGATTCATCCAGCACTTTAATGTGCCAACCCTAAATGTGGATGGCCTTCCTTACCACCTAACTTGATTGCTTCTCCTATCAGTTTTTGCTTTCTCTGTTGGCTGTCTTGAAATTTTTTCTTCCACAGCAGGAGATGCACATCCTGAGAGAGCCTGTGTATTTATTTGTGAATGTTTATCTGAAAGTTCATTCCCCTGCCTGGGTTCGCTGTTTCCTCTTCCTTCCCCTCAGGAAATTCGAGGGTCACTGAATCTCACCACTGGAGCCTCGTACCCCTTCTGGTTCCCGTTGGGGCACCTTCCCTACACTCCGCCTGAACCCGGTCCACACAATTGTCCTTCCCCAAGATCTGTTTCTCCTCCCTTCCCAGGCCAGCAGCCATGTGTCTTCCTTGTGTCTGCAATCACAGCTCACTCCCTCTGAATCCCTGGTCCTCAGACCCACCCCGTACACAAGCACCAAATTTCTCTTCCTCAAATCAGCTCTGCTAGCCACCGAGCTCCCCCAAAAGCTTGATACTGCTTAGAAGGAACTCAGTTCACACTTCCGGGTTTAGGCTCACCAGGCCCAGCTATAATGATTGCCTGGGAGCCCTCTCACCGCACCTCTAACGCCTCCTCCCTGGGCATCCACGACAACCCCAGCAAAAACACTACAGACTTAAAAGTCTCATTCACTGGGATGGCCCACCCTGGGCACATCTGTCGATGTGTTTATTTACCAACTAAAAACTGGTGGAAATGAGCTCCTAAGAACAGGAGGACACAACGGCATCTTTTTGGGTGAGCACTGGACCAACAGCCCCTGTGTCGTCCTTTCAATCGACATAGGTGGTCTGCTACTTCTCCTTTGCAGTGCTGGGGACCAAACCCAGACCTCGTGCACAGCCAGGCCTCTCCCTCTGCATCACTCCAGCTGGACAGTCTGTTCTTTCAACTCTTTCTGCTGCCAAAAATCTTGCATGGTGATTCAAGAAGGATGATATGGAGTGGGAAAGAGAAGAGGCAGCGGGGAAAGCAAAGCTTTTTTCGAAGAAAGGTTTAGTAGCCGGTGGGGCTCAAGCTCTAGCCCCTGGGACTGAGTCCCAACTCGACCATTTGCTAGCTGTGTAACCCTGGAGAGTCATTTCCGTCTCGGTGCCCTAATCATTTCACCTATGACATAGAATCAATAGAACCACCTAATTCCCATGAGTTGGATGGAGATTAAATGGGCGGGAGAAGAGTTACATCAGTCTGCTGGTTCACTCCTACCTCATGAGTGTCTTTCCTTATCCCACATTCTCGAGGAGCTCTGCTGAACTTGTTGTGTCTTTTTCCCCCTGTTCACAGGAAGACATCCCCGTGGAGGATACCCGAATGTGATGAAGAGCTCAGGGTACCAGTGATGGGGCCACTGGAGACATCTCCTTGGAAACAGCAGCAGCAGTAGCAGCAGTAGCAGTTGATGGAGCCGCGGCAGCAGGGGAACACACCGAGCATCCGGAGGCAGCCCAGAATGCAGGGCAGATTGTCTCCCGTAGGCTACACCAAGCCTTGTCAGAGACGAGAGCTGAGGACAGTAGAGTTTTGTCAACCTGAGTCTGCGCCATCCGATGCACTGACTCAGAGTTAAATATATTTAAAGCAGTTTGCTGTGGTGTCTACTCCACGGCAATCCTGGCCTTCCTGTTGCCCCCCCAGGCCTTCCTGCAGCCGACCTCCCAACTAGGCTCTTGTTGAACTTGTGTAAAGTTACGGTCTTTTTCTATTGTTCTAACGTTTTTATGGTTCTCAGATGTAACTTAAAAAAAAAAAAACAATTTTAGGTAGATAAAGAAGACAGCCTTGTGGAGAATAAAATCCTCTGAGTTCCAGAGACCTGAAAAGGTATCACAGCCCTCACTATGATCTTTCTGTTTGCTCCACATGGGAAACAGCTGACCAGTTTCCAAAAACGAAGCAAGATATTTATTAAAACATGTAAAAATCTTGTTCCTGTCTGCTCCAAGGGCAGGCACTTTCCCTGTCCCACAGCCGGAATGATGAGAACAAGGGAAGTGATTGGTCCATCCCATCCCAGGCTGCCCTGTTACAGGAACTCCCTCAGAAAGGCAGGGTATCAGACATTGTGACTTTGTGCTTCATTTCCCCCCTGAAGGTGCAACAGTATCTGCCTCCTCCAAGCACTGGTTGCAACTCTCCTACAAGGTTACACTTGAACAGGAAACTGGCTAACCTCTGGGACGGGTGCTGAGTGTCCACAGCACAACTTACCTTCTGAGAGCATCCTCCCTCGTAGCTTCTCTATGAAGCGTTTGTTTGTTTGATCTTGATTTTTTTTTTATATATATCTCACCATGTAGCCTTCAACTTACTATGTATCCCAGGCTGGTTTTGAACTAGTGAGCCCTCTGCCTCTGCCTCTGGATTGTAGGTACGCATCATCGTGCCTGGCTCTCAGTAAGCATTTCTCAATTCCAAGTCCGAGTTCTTCTCCCAGACTCAGGAAGCATGAGTTGGGGCCGTCACCCCGTTTTCATCAGGAAGTCCTGCTTAGTATCCTGTCTGGGGACAAAACAGGGTTTGTAGGGATGGGGGTCAGTCTGATATCCATCTCCCCATGCACTCCTGCTGAAGAATTGTTAACCTAAATAAATGTTGAGTCTTCGGGATTGGTTCTTATTCTGAATTCAGTAGTTCTGTGTCTCAAGGTGCAGATCCGTACTCTAAAAAGGGATGGTTTTCCTGGAAGTTCATTAGAGCACATCAACCCTGGCTTCAGAAAACACTCTCACAGACAGAAGGGCAGTGCCACAGGTGGTGCCACAATTTCACATCCGACTTACAGGTTTTCTAGTTCCAAGATAGTGTTAATATATGGGACACGTTATTTTTCAAAACAAATTTCAAAGTGGTTTGTAAGTTGTCGCAAACGTTCAACCTGGTCAAGACTGACAATATTGTATACTAAGCTTTGAACTTTAACAGAATTCATGGGGACGTCTATGCCAGACATTTTATTTGAAATCTGCATACTGTCTACCTACTTACTTATCTGTCACCAGAGATGTCTGCCCCCTGAGGAACACGCGATTTTATTTGTGTACCTTAGCGGATTGTTTCCATACTCACGGGACTGCACGGTGGACATGGGAGTGGCAGTTGTGAATAGCTTATGATTGTGTGGTGGGAAAGATGCACAGAAGCAAGGGCAGGCTGTAGATAAAGAGGAGACTGTGCTCTCCTAGAGGCTCTGAGCACACAGTAGCAGATGAGAAATGAGCAGCTTTGAAATGTGGTGACATGGGGTTGGGGACTTAGCTGAGCAGTAGAGCGCTTGCCTAGCAAGCGCGAGGCCCTGGGTTCAGTCCCCAGCTCCGAAAAAAAGAAAAAAAAAAAGAAAGAAAGAAATGTGGTGACATTGTGACACCATAGGAACATGGCTGATGGTGCCAAAGGTACCCTTGTCCACCCTGCAATCCCAGCTCCTGTTGCTTACATCATTTGTTCTCGTTCAAGCCCATTCCATTCCCAGGGGCTCTTTAGTCCCAAGAATCCTCTTGGTCGTGTGTCCTACAGGGCAGATATTTTCCTGTCCTCTGGCGATGTTTGCTGCCCTTTCTGAAGCAGCCAAGACCAAGCGCTGCACTTCTATAGCAGACAGGAAGGACTCCACATTTGGGGGGCATTGAGGCAGGGTCTCTCTCCAGTGCTGGCTGTCCTGGAGAATACTGTATAGACCAGGCTGGCCTCAACCTCATAGAGATCCTCCTGCCTCTGCCTCCTGAGTGCTGGGACCAAAGGCATGCAGCGCTTGCCTAGAAACAATATTTGGGTTTAGAGAAGCTCACCTTCACATAGAATTAGTTAAATGGGTGCCTTAGTGTTTCTATGGCTGCGATGAAACATTGTGACCAAAGCGTCTTGGGCAGAAAAGCATTTATTTGGCTTACACTTGCATTATCATTGGTTGTCACTGAACAGCGTCAGGACAGAGGCTCACACAGGGCAGGAACCTGGAGGCAGGAATTGACGCAGAGGCCATGGAGGAGGGCTCCACCCTTCCACATCATCACTAATTAAGAAAATGTCCTGGAGCTGGAGCCCTGGCAGTACTTAAGAGCATTGGCTGCTCTTCCAGAGGTTCTGAGTTCAATTCCCAGCAACTACATGTTGGCTCACAACCATCTGTAATGGGATCCTATGGCCTCTTCTGGTGTGTCAGAAGACAGCAACAGCATATATATGTGTGTGTGTGTGTGTCTGTGTGTGTGTGTGTGTGTGTCTGTGTGTCTGTGTGTGTGTATGTATATGTATATGTATATATGTGTATATATACGTATATATATAGAGAGAGAATAAAAAATGAATCTTGAAAGAGAGAGAAAGGAAGAAAGGAAGAAAGAAAGAGAAAGAGAGAGAGAAAGAAAGAAAGAATTCCACAGCTGGATATTATGGAAGCCTTTTCTCAGTTGAAGTTCCCTCCTGTCAGCTGATTCTCTCTTGTATTGAGATGACAGAAAACTAGAAAGGGCACTAGGTGACCATAAGAAGCCACAGGGGCTGATGACGCCACTGTTGCATAGAGATCACCCCCAACAAAGCCAGCCATGCAGGTTTGGGCCTGGGCTCTTGTCAGCTAGGTAGTGGTTAAATATGCGTCAAGTAAAGAGTAACGCATGATTAGAAGACAGCATTATTTTCCAGTTAGATTAAACAAGAGTTTAATGTCATGATGAGCTGGGAATGCAGCTCAGTCTGTATAGTGCTTGCCTAGAACCACAGAAGGATTGGTTATCTTGAGTTCAAGGCAAACCCGGGTTACTTGGTGAGTTCGAGGCCAGGCTAAGAAAAATAACGAGGCTGTTTAAAAGCAAACCAAGAACAAAAGCAAGAGCAACATAGTCACCCACTGGTCATCTCACACCTGCCGATTTTGGAGCTCTTTCTCAAGAAAAGCCAGGTATACAGTCTTGGAGCTGGAGATCAACTCTGACTTTTCCGGGTTCTCAGGTGATTAATGAACAACTCCAGCTCTTCGGGACGTTTTACATAGGAACTTGAAGAAACTATCAGAAAGTAGGCAGCCTAATAACCTTACCTCTGTTTATGAGCTAAAAGAACGAGTGGGTTGAGGCTGGTGAGACAGCTCAGCAGGAAACAGGATGTGCTGCCAAATTCAGCAACTCCAGTTCAAGCCCCTGGGCCCTCATGGTGGAGGGAGAAACCTGAGCTCCACATGTTGTCCTCTGACCACCACACATATACCAAGGTGCATGAGTATGTCACACACACACACACACACACACACACACACACACACACACACACACACACACATTGTATAAATGTAATCAGAGCACTAAAACACTTTTTAATTGAATGGACTGAATTACCCTTTAACAAGCACTTAAAAACTAGATTCTAGAATGAATTTGTGGTTACTAGTCAAAGATCATTACTAATATTCGGAAACTCATTCTCCTCCAAGAAAACAATGGTTTCTTCGGGGACCAGGACCCCTGAAACTAACCATGACTGTCTTGAGTATCCAGGGAGTTGGGTGGCATTAGTCACTTCGCAGCACGAAGGCTGGCTTGCCCTCCCAGGCGTGGTGGAGCTGTCTTACTGATGACCTCTGAAAGCACGTGGTGGAAGACACAGAAGTGGCTGCTCTGTGATGCCTCTAGCTGTGTCCCTATCCATTCTTGAACAGACGTATTGAAATGAATGGTTTCACAAGCCCTGCCTTCTTTGTAGCTTAAAAATGTAACTTCTCTTGGAGCTGAAGAGATGGCTCAGTGGTTAAGTGTGCTTACTGCTCTTGTGGAGGACCCGGGTTTGGTTCCAGCAACCCACATGATGGCTTACAACCTTCTGACCTTTATGGGCACTGTGCATATATGGTGCACATACAAACATAAAACTAAATTTAAACAGTATATTTAAAATATATTTCCTATCTTAATTTTAGTCCGTGCATGTTTGCTTTGTTCTGAAACAGACTCTTCCAGTATCCCAGGCTGGCTTCCAACTCAGTACCCTGAACTTCTAATCCTCCTGTCTCCGATTCCTGAGTGCTAGGATACGGGCATGCATCAGCACCCCTGGTTTATAAGGGACTAAGCATCAAATCCAGGGTTTTATGCGTACTTGCCAGCGCTCTACCAGGCTACATCCTTAGCCCGAATCTTAAAAGAAAAACAAAAAAAAAAAAAGCCCAGAGGAAGAGGAGGAGAAGGAGAAGGAGAAGGGGAGGAGAGGGAGGAGGAGGAGGAGAAAGAAGACTGCAGGATCCCTGGTGGGAAGTACTGATGACCACTGGACAGCAGTTCTTTCATAATCCAGGTCCGGCATCCCTCTGCCTCTTTCCTGGGGTAATGAACTCCAAAATATAACTGGATAGAAGACATGACAAATTTGAGAGTCATCTAAAACCAGATGGGGACATAATTGTTGAAAGTGAGAGAACAACTTTTCTCCTTTGTAGTATTACAAATGCTCCTGCTACGGACCAGGCATCAGAGGTTAAATTGGATGGTGTTAGCCAAAAGAACATATGAGGTGCCTAGGAACTATCAGGAAAACCACATGTCAATTCCAGGCAGGCTCAACTCCAGGACTGCAGGAATGTGTGGAGGCTTTTCAACACTTTATCAAAATAGGTGCCTTAATCAGTATGGAAGAAAGGAATAAACAACGTTTACAAATGAAGAGAGTGGGAAAGAGAACTAGACACATCAATCTCTTATGCTTAGGATAAGCAATTTGCCTCTGGGAGATCAAACGCCAATGCTGGTTATGCTGGGAGTGGCTGGTTTAACTGGAGAATCCATACAGATAATGGTGCAGGACATGGGCACCCCTCCAAAGTAAGCCAGGTTTTCATGCCAGGTTTATGGTGGTTCTTTCTCATTGGTGACACTGGGCCACCCCCGTTTTCTAAAGAAACCATGTATCTTGAATGAAACCAAGGATCTGGCCACAGTGAGGAATACTTGCTATGCTATGAAAGCACCAGGTTCAACTATTCCAAAACCTACATGGGCAGATCTTTTTCTAGTTAAAACAGAAATGATTGATGGGGAACAGGACATTTCTAACAAGACTCACTGGGCTATTTTCTTGAGAGACCGGTTTGTAAGACTGTTAATTAGTATTTCAATGTGACCTTTTCTTTTTTTAAGACAGGGTCTCAGTGTGTAGCCGTGGCTGGCCTGAAACTCACACAGAGCCACCTGCTTCTGCCTCTGTGGTGGCAACATGCCTGGTCACTATACTTTTTACACAGAAATATTCCCAGGTATACTTTCTTTAGGTTGCATACAAGACATACATAAATTTACCAAATGGGTCATTTATTATTATTCACGAGCATTTTCAGACATGTGTTTGCATATGTATCTATTTTGTTTGTTGAGTGCCTTTGAAGGACAGTAGCCAGCAAAATGATATGTTTGCTGGTTGCCCTTTATTGTTCTTCAATGCCAACATGGTTCAGACTGCACTTCCTGTCCTGTTTCAATTAACTTTGTGTGTGAATTTTGGAATAATAATAATAATAGTAATAATAATAATAATAATAATAATTTTTGAAACAGGAGTCATATAGCCCAGTTTGGCCTTGAATATAGGAACTTGGGATACAGAGAAGTTTAGTAGCATTAAGTGGGGGGGGGGAGCGAGAGAGAGAGAGAGAGAGAGAGAGAGAGAGAGAGTCAGAGAGAGAGA